>NW_026778237.1:1354086-1692608 GCF_025265405.1 Mesoplodon densirostris | reverse complement strand
CATCCCTCCTTGGAGACCAGCATTCCAAAGCGAATTGATTGTACTAACCCTGCACCAGAAAATATGAAAACTACAATGAAAGCAAAAAACAATTTACCAAAATCTGCCCAAGATATGAGGGGATTTATTCCTCCCCCAAAGTGCCCCCCTCTGCTCATGTATGTTCCCCTCCTGTTGACGTCCCCAGCCACTAGCAGTGAGTGAGACTGTCCTGTCTCTATGCTCCCTGTCCGGCCGCGTGCAGGGGGCCAAAGAGTTCCGAGCAATAGTTACTTGCTGGGAACACTTCCTCATCCATTAATTCACCACTAACTTAGTTGGCTCCCAGAGGGACAGAAAGCCATCTTTCCAGCCCCACTCCGGCTTGGAGTCCAGCCGCTAACAGTCCAGCTTCTCTGAGGGCTAATGGCCAGCGGAGTCTGGCAGCTGTTGCGGGTTCTGTGCACCCAAATGGGGTTGGGGCCGTGACCTGTTTTTCAGCCTCATGGCCAACACCAGCAGATGACTCTGACATTTCAAGTCACCAAAAATCTTATTTTGACAGGGGACACAGCACCTTCCACAAAACATTTATAAAGAACATTTCTTTCGCCCAGGATGAGAGCTCTGGGACCTTGCACACCAGAGACAAGGATCAAAGAAGTAGCACGCGGTGTGCAGTGTGTAGTTGACCGCCGCGTTGTTCCAGTGCTGTCCCTGAGCACAGCGTGCAGCCAGCGAAGCGGCGCAGCGCTGCGTCCTTCGGCTCTTAGGCTACAGACCGGGAAGTCGGTGGAGCCAGAAGTGGAAGCGGCCCGGTGTCCCCGGACCGGCCAGGGGAACCCCGACGGCGCCTCTGGCGTTCGTCTCTCCACGGCTCCGCCTGCAGCTCGGTCGGCAGGTCCGGGGAGGAGCGACGGTGGGGTGGGCGGAGCACACGTCAGGGCTCCGGGCGGGGGCGGCGATCGCGGCTGGGCCCATCCCCGCACGAGCTCCTGCCCCCCTCGCTGACGTCGCAGGTGCTGGATGCGTGGCGGGAGCCCTGGAGGCGGCGAGGAGAGGAGCGGGGCGGCCTCCAGGCCCAGGAGACGGTCCCGCTCCTCCGCGCTCAGGGGAAGCGTCAGTCATGGGAGCACCACGGGCGGTACAGAGGCTCCTCGGCCCGGCAGAGGGCTTCCCACCGGCCGGGCTCAGCCCCGCGGGGCCGGAACCGCACCCGCTTCCCTCTCTCGGCGCACACCCCGGCCCAGGGTCTCTGCCGCCGCGGGAACTTGGGGTCGGAGAACGGAGAGAAGTGGCGCGATCCCAGCATAGCCTCTGGCACCTGGAGGCTGCCTCGGCCTCCGCAGGCAGGGGCCTGTCTCTGAGGTTGGAGGCGGGGCCCCGGACCTCAGACGCGCCGGTGCCCTGGCCCCTCCCCAAGCAGAGGACCCGGTGCTCATTTTGAAATGTATAGAAATTCTAAATTACTCTGCTGTGTAACAAGAAGTAACACAGTGTTGTAGATCAGCTATATTTCAACAGCCAACCAACAAGCAAGCAAACTCATCCAATAACAGTTCGATTTCTGATCGACAGAGTCTGGGCGTGGGAAGGGGTGGGACTGGATGAAGGTGGCCCAAACTGCAAGCGTCCAGCTGTAAGAGAGATGGAGCACCAGGGTTGCAAGCTAGCACAGGATAAAGATAATGAACACTTCTGTCTCCTGTACATACGAGTGGTTAAGAGAGTAAATTTTCAGGGGTCCCAGCACAAGAAAAACACATTTTTCTATTTCTCTAATTTTGTGTCTATATGAGATGATGAATGTTCACTAAATTTAGTCTGATAATCATTTCATAACATATGTAAGTCAAATCATTATACACTGTAAAGTTACACTGTGCTCTATGTCAGTTATATCTCAGTAAAACTGGAAGAAGATAAAGAAATAAATAAAACGGCGCCCCATTGAATCTCGAATAAAATGGATGCTAAATGGAATTTTAGTGGGAATGAGCAGCAGTTTTTGTATTCTCATAAAAACCATTATTGATTTTCAAAAATGTATTTTGTAATTGAACAGTTAATTTAAGAATACTTAATTCATAATATTTTGAACAGATAGCTTGGCTGTTAGAAATGGAAATCTATCGTTATTCTTCCCTATCTTGCAGAATAGCTTTTCAAAGGTTCAGAACTTTGTAAAAAAGTTTTTAATAACCCAGTCTTTTTGACAATTTTGGGCCTTCCAAAGTTCTCTAACGACACTGTTCTAAATCTCAATTTTATTTTATAAAGTGGCAACTTTTCTTTGTAAATTAGGAGCAAACATTTTGTAGTTACACAATTTGTAAACCCTTATGTATGTTTGATTTTTAATATCAGAAATTTTATATTGCAGTGTATTTGAATTGACTGCGTTAGAATGTAGAGTTCTACGAAGATAGGAACATTGTATTATTTACAATTTAGTCCTCATAACAAGCCAAGTTCTGAAATCCTGGAAGCTTTCAGTAAATACTTGTTAATAATTGAAGTTTTGATAAATTAATGAATAAGGTGACTTAGATGCTCTCTCTCCTGATGACACATTTATACCATTGATTCCTGACTCACGTTTTCTCTTTAGGATCAGACAGATGCTACATGCTCTCTCCCTTGCTTGCATGTTTGTGTGTGTGTGTGTGTGAAGGTACACAGACAGGAGCACAGACACACACATGTTGAAGGCAACATCCCATGCTTCATAGCCCCCTACAATACCATGCTTTCACCCATTAGGCGTCAGAGGACTTTAGGGTTATAATGAATGTTTTTAGGCCAACAAAGTAAAAGCAATTTATCTGAAGAGGAGCCAGACCTTATCATGCAGCCCCTATCCGCTCCAAATCTGAAAATGGAACTCTCCATGTCTGCAATGATTTATTTGATTTTATCTTACCTTATTTTATTTATTGGGGGTATAGTTGCTTTACAATGTTGTGTTTCTTGAATGATCTTCCACCTTCTCGGTCCTGACATATCTATCTGTTCTTGGTGGGGGAAAAAAACTTTTGGCTAAAAAATTCTGTTGCAGGAATAAACCCCTTCCTGACTGAATTCTTGGGATTACATGGCCAGGTCCACAAATTCTCCAGGACTAAGGCTCTTGTGAAAAATTAAATTTATTTGTAATTCAATTTTAAGTCATGAGGGGCACATTAAGTGAAAATATAAATGGAATAGAATAGTTGAAGCACCAGATTTTACAGTGTTTTGAGACAACGGGCTTCTCACCTTATGAGTTCTTCAGTGTGAACAAAAGTTAAGGCTCTGCTGAAGTGTGTCCCACATTTATCACATTAAGGGTTCTCTCCAGTGTGAGTTTCTGGTGTATTTAAATGTGAGGCTCCAGCTAAAGTATCTTCCACATTTATAACATATATAGGGGCTCACTTCATGGTGAGTTTTCTCATGTCATCTAAGGTTACAGCACTGCCTGCAAGCCTTCCCACATTGATGAGACCTGCATGGTTTCACTCCAGTATAAATTAGCTTATGTTAATTCAATGATGAATAAAGGCTGAAGACTCTTCCAAATCGATTGCAAGCATAGCGTTTCTGTCCTGTGAGAGGTCACTCATGTGGCGTAATAGTTGAGTTCTATGTGAAATCTCTTCATATTATTTACATTCAGTGAGCTCTTCCCCAGTGTGAAGTCTCTGCTATTGATAAGGAAAGAAAAGTCTGTTAAAAGTTTGCTCACATAAAATTCATTTCTTTAGTTCTCTACACATGAATTCTAGGCTGCTCCCTCTGTGATGCTCTCCACTAACTACCCTCCCACCGTGTTACTTATATTCACATAGAGTCTCACTTTGCTGAATTCACATAGATTTTTCTATTTTGTAGCCTCTCACTGCCATTGTTTTCTGATTAAATTTTAGGCCTTCTTTATTTTTCAAACACTATATACATGAGCTACATTTAAGCAACTTCCCTTTTGAAACTCAAGGCACAGTTTGTTTTTGGGGCAAAATGGTTCCAAATGCAAACTATTCAAAAACCTCTGCTGGGCCAGCATTTAAGTCCACTTGCAGTCAGGTGGTTGTGCTGAATTCCTCTTACCCTAAGATCATGTCTCTAATGTGGACAGCGGGGTTTGCCCCTATAAACTTACTATTGACCTTCAGATAAATGGGTTCTTCCTGAAGCTACTGTCTGTGGATATGTTTAAAATATTGACCTTTAACACAGAGAAAATTTAGGAAATGGAGGAATATGCAAGAAATTGGAAACATATTATAGGATACTGACATTTAGAATATATGTTTAAGGGTAAAACAAACGAAAAATAAAATGGGTGGGATGTTGTCAAGATAAAGATGAGGAAAAGCACCAAAAGGGAGGGACTGAAACAATGGGGGCTGCGTTGAAGTTTAGTGCCAGTAACAACAGAGTCATCCTTTCCTCTAAGGCCAAGGAATATGCAGAAGGTTAGATTAATAAGATTGATACGTTCACAGAATTGTGACAGTATTGGAGAGATTTTTCTACATTGACTTCAACAAGATTCCAGAGACATTTCACTCAAAGAAACCTGAAATTGACATTACCCCAGTTCTGCATGAAGTTCACAGTCACATGTCTTGAAAGTCACTGATTCCTAAAAACATGCTGGACTTTCTGGTTCAGGCTGCCGCATTTCCCCAAATATCCAGAGGTGATGGTAGAAGGTGACAGTACTGAGAAAAGGCAGCTGAGTGTTTCAAAAGCTCAAACCCTGTTTGACGTCAAGTCCAATGTTACTCTGGGCTGACTTAGCGTATGCCTTTCAGGTGGATCACAGAGATGGGCACACTCTGAATACAGAGTGACTTTCATGGTAAAGGAGCATCACAATAGTGGTGGTGTGAAATAACCTGCACAGTCCACAAGAGAATGTTAATTCTGAGCTGATTGGCAATTAAAAAATGTGTACTTGGGAATTCATAAATATCCCTGCTGCCCACTACTTTCAGTTAAACCTACAGACTTAGCACAAGCCAGGCAATATACATGTTCTGCCACTTATCAGCAGTGACTACAGGCAAAGTATTTCCCAATACAAACCTCACTGTTCTCATGTGGGAAATACTTTAGTAACCTCTCAAGAGAGTTGAGTGATTCAGTGAGCTGACATGACATGTTTGAACATAACAAAACTCAATAAATAAAAGCTACAGGTGAATTAGTCATTAAAAAGTCAGAGAGCTTTGATGCAATGTCCACTATTTTGTATGAATGAACAGACTGTATATACAACTTGGGGTCCGCAGTTGCTGCCTACCTAACCTCCACGTGTAGCGTGCATTCATCACCAGATATGAGGATAGCCGGGCTCAACTTCACAAGCCAGTGGTCCCGGGGCTGCCAAACTGTAAGATGATCCCCAACTGACCTTTCCTGTGGGTTGAGGTCCCTCTTTCCCTCCTCGTCTCCTGGGACCTCACCGCTTTGACTATCATTGTCTCTCCTGTAGCTTCCTCCTGTCTTCCCTGCTCACAGACTAATCGGAGACCCTCGATGGTTCAGGCCTCTCCAGGGCTTCACATATGGCCACAGTTTTCTAAGTTTTCCTCTACCTACTATATCCTCCTCAATGCACCAACTAAGGAAAAAATGCTTTCAGTAAAGTGCTTCCAGTTTCTGAACAAAGATTACATAAACAGGGGGAAAAGGGCTGGTTTGGAGCAAGAATGAAAGGGAGTATTTTGTTTTGACTGTTTAGAGCTTTCAAAATAGTCAATTGTATTCTGAGAAGACACATTAAAAATTGGAAAAACAAAGAAAAAATGCAAAATTGGCTCCACCCTCCCCTCTGGGCCAGTCCTGCTGAAGGGCTTCTTCTCTTTCTCCTGCCCCCTCAGCCCCGCACAGCCCTCTAGCCAGCACCTCTGACCCTAGACATGTTGAACTCACCCGTCCACACACCTCCTCCCCTACCAGACCTTGAACTTCTGCTCTTGCTCATCCTCCTTGCTCAAGCCCATGGCTGAGAGGAGAGAAATACAACCTCTCATGTGCCCTCTTTACCATCACAGCCTTCATGGAGTCTGGAGCACGTCGGTGTAAATGTTGGAAAGGAGACAGTTGCTGTATTAGCCCTTGCCCTACTCCACGATACTCACAGAGATGCGAGACGACAGGACTAGTGCTCAGAGCCTTGACTCCCACTAGGATACACTTAGAGCACTCAGTCCAAGAGGTGACACCTTTCTATCCACCGGAAACAGAGTTACCATTTCAGGACAAAGAGCAAGTCCCCACTCACCTGGGGACACATTGCCAAGAACTCAGCTGCTAGTATACTCTCTCAGAGACACTGTTTACTCTAAGCAGGCAAATCGAAGGAAAGAGAAGAAAGTCATGAGACTTGAATCCTATCTAGAGTTTTCAGACTTAACAGTCATGAACCCATAAACCTTTACCTGGGAGTGAACAAACACCTCACCTGCAAATGTGAAGTGGTCTATGAGAAAAGAGGAGTAATCTTCTTTCCCACGGGCAAACTAAGAAGGCTTTGGCTACTGCTTCTCATAAGGGAAATATTAGTATCCCAAATTTACTTATTAGGACATAAAAATCAAAGAGTTTTAAAGTTAATTAACCCATGATATTTCAAGTTATTAGTCAGTTTCCTCCCTGACCCGAAATGCTAGGAGAACCTACAATGCACTGACCCCACTCTCTTAACATCTGTGCCAACCTGTCTTCATTTTTATTCCAAATGAATCAAATTAAGTAATTTCAACATATAGTTATGAAGACCAACAATTTCTATATTCCTCTTTCCATATTCCTTCTAAATTCATCACATCTGCTGGTCAAGATTCCAATCTTGGAGGGCTCCAAGTACCTGCTTCTTCCATGACTGAATCTAACTAGGATATTAAATCTGGTGGGGTTCACAAATCTCCCAACATCTTTCAAATATCCCTGGCCATTGTACTATATCTAGATGATTAAGTCTTCTTCTATGCCTCACAAATATTTCAGACCTTCTCCATGTCTTTTGATTTTTAATCATTCTCAGTATGTTCCTCACTTTCCACAAAAGGAATCACCTTCTACTAGACAGATTAATCAGATAATTTTAGGAAAGTCTTCAGCTCACTGTCACAAAATCTACAAATATTCCTCATTGTTTACTCCCAAGCCCATAGTAAGAATTGAAAAATCATCTCTTCCTTGGCCAAGCCCAATTTCTCCAATTGTATATTTTCTCTCCTGCATCCCTGGAAACTTCATGTAATTGATTATAATTTAAGTATTATTTACCTTGGTATTAAAATACAAATGCTTTAAAACCCTAAAGATATATTCCTTGAATGTTTGATATCATCAAACAACACCAGTCTTTATGTAAAGCCACACAAAGCCCACAGCCTGATGGACTGTTTGTAGGTTAAACATATTTATAAAAGACTAATCCACTTGCTGCAAATTCTCTTCCCAGAACTGACCACAATTCACAAAACAGTGAGACCTCCAGCCAAGGCATCAAGATTGCTTTTGGATGCTTTTAGAATATTAGCAAATTAAAGGAATCACTTATACTTTCCTTACATGTATCTAAGTGGTGAACCTGTTGAGAAGGAAAAGCTTATGTTAGGGAAGTTGTTCCTTGATTAGATTTATCCTGATTTGGCATCCAGATTAAAGGAGTTCTTTCTTTATGATTATAAAATATATGATGTTATCAGATATTAACAGGAGCCCACAGACAATTCTATGCCTGATTCTATAGAAAGAGACTAAAACTTTGAAGTCAGGAGTGTGGTAGTTTCATACTTAAGTAAAGACACAAACCTAGTTTTCCGACACATTTTGTTTCTGGTGATTACTAAAGAAAAAATTCCCCAGGAGGAATCAAAGTCATTTATTAGTCAAAGAATTTTTAATTTAAAAATAGTTATTTAATTTGATTAAAGAACTTTGGTCACAGGCCAACTGAGAGTAGATTAGGTTACTGTGTACATGGAATTTCTGTGGATTTACAATTCATATGTAATAGTCAAGAGAAAGTTGCTTTATGACTCTACAATTGACTTTTCTGAAATTAGTCCAGAGAGGAAAACGGGAAAAAAAAGAAAAGAAAACTAAAAATGATGAGTAGAGATATCGTGAAATATTACATGTGTTGCCTGTAGGCTCTATTCAACACAAAGGGGAGAGGAGAGTTACTTAGCTAGTAATTTAAAGAAGGAATCTCTGAGGCACTAACATTTAACCTGAAAGTGAAGCAGGATAAGTGTAGCTGGAACTATGTATGTGGATATCAAGGAGGAGATGAAAAGAGATGAGAGTGCTTATTGTAGAGAGAAAATCTATCTTTGGTTCTGTTTGTGTGGTTCTGGGACGTTATGTCAATGACTGAGCCCCAAATAATTAGTGGAGCCACTATCTCAGACTGCAGATGAGAGGAGTAGTAGTTTTTATTTGGGGAGGAAGATCCTGGTTTCTGTCGGATATACATTTCATTGTAGGTGCCTGCCTCCCATGCAAGTATGGATGACATCTCATAAATGAAATCTAGCATTTGTTTTTATGCATTCTTATCATAGTGGTAACAGCCGAAGACTGAATAATTATAACAGTTTTCGAAGATGGTGTATATAGTAAAAAGAGAGAAGAGGGCTACAAAGGAGTCTTGAGATGTTGAAATAGTATTGTTTGAGGAGAACTGCACACAGTACACTGGCAGGAACTGACTAGTTTAAAGGCAGTGGGGAGTTTGTGATGTCAGAGGACCTTGGAAATATAAAGTTCCTGATGGAGGTCATAGTCCAATTCTGCTTGGGTCCAAGTAAAATACTGAGAAACATTCATTGGATTTAATTACGGAGAGATAACTATAATGTTATAAAGGTTTATGTATACGCAGGTCAATAGTAACAGGGAGATCACCCGTAGTAAACCAAACTGTTTGAGGGGCACCCAGAGATTGTCACTAACCCTGCACCGCTCTTTCAGTTTACTTTGGAAGGAGGAAATTCATTGGGCAGGAACTAGAGTTAAACTGGTTCAGAGATTTTGTTTCAAGAATGAATAAACTGAAAAAGATGAAAGAGAATGGACTGGGAAGACATGGGTGTTAGCTGGTAGAAGAGTTTCAGTTTACAATTAATAATATAGCAACCTTCAGAGAGCAGGAGAGAAGCAGATACATTTGAGAAAAATGGGCTTTTCCAGGCATAGAAATGACTTTCAGTTTAAACAGGAGTGGCATCACCAATGGGTGAAGATGCAGGAATTGGTGTTGACTTCATGACCGTGAGCTGAAACATTTCTTCAAATTATCTACTTCATCTGCATGGAAGGAGGTGAGCACACTGCTGAAAGTGAGGGAAGGTGAGAATTACAGGGATTCAAAAAGCAAGGGGAATATTCGAAGTGTGTGCAAAGCATGGGAGAATGATTTATGATCACGTCCTAGTAGGATGCCAGATATTTATAAAACTCATTGGGAGATACATATGATAGATACAGCCAGAGGAAGGGGATTTTTTTGTCATTTCTGATTGGGGTCTTAATCATCAGCTGTGCTGAGAAGTCAGAGGGACCTGAGAATTGTTCCATAAAACTCAGGAGACATGGGACTGATCGGGAGGCTGGGTCAGTGCACTGGAGGATTCCTGTGTTGGGAGAACCTAAGCACGGTAGTCATTGTGTAAAGAGACAGGAGGGGAAGTGTTGTGATAACATGGAGGATTCCAACCACTGATTTGATAGGTGACATATCCAGGTGAAACTTGAATCTGTGATCCACACCTCAGCACCAGCATATTTAGGAATTTGAGAGTCAAAAATAGCCTGAACTACGTTTGAATTCTAGCTCTGTCATGTTCTAGCTGCATGATTTTCTCACATAAGCAAAATTTCAGAACCTAGCTTATGTTACTTTTTAAAAGTTAACTAATCTATAAGTAACAGGGTTGTACTAAAGATAAATGAGCAAACATAGGTAAATCTCAGTCACAGGGTCTCAAAAGGAATGTTTTCTCTTTTCAGGATCTCAGGATCAAAGGGTTGTGATCCACCCCTGCTCCTGACTCATTATCAGTATTTGTCTATGCAGTAGTTAATGATTAACATTGACTTAGGTAGCACTTGACAGTTGACACAAACTTTCCTATAGAAACATTATGAAATGAAGAATGTTTCTCCTCATGATATTTAGTAGGACAGAACTCCACCTACTCTTTCACTAATGTATCTGAAGGTGTCGACTAAAATACACCCCAAATTCAACTTCACTCTATACTTGATGAGCGTGTCTGCCCTGTGTGGATTGTGGTACCCAACAGTGGGCTTATGATGTACGTACTCCTGCTGCTTTCCTGTGCAAGGGGTTTTTAGTCCTGATTTGTGTGACAAGACCTTCCAACAAGACATGAGTCCCTGGATTGTTTTCCCCACCATGAAGTAGATCCAAAGTGGCCTGGCCACATGTCCAAGGCCATGGAGGGCAGCGATAGGGTTGAGGCTCTCATGTTGCCTGATTCCCACATGGGGAGGAACCAAGGTGACTGAAGGCAAGGGCATCCGTGGGGTGGGGGCAGGGCACAGCAGGGAGGGTGGGGCCCCTGAAGCACTGGGGCAGATGGGGGAGAAAAAATCCTGGTGCATTTGATCAAGAATTATTTCAGGAAACATTTGAGAGTGGTGTTCTTTCTGTGGAGTCTACATTCCCCAAGTGATCATTGTGCGGGTTTTCTGGAGTTTGGTGTAAATCCTAGGAACAGAACAGTAATGAAATAACTCTGAAAAAGTATCTCTAATAAAAGTACAACACCCAAGGATTTTCATTTCTTATGTGTAAATGAAAATATTACTGTCTTGATTTTGTGCAGTAGCATACACTGCCTTATTGTTGACCCTGGAGAGAGGGGGGTTCACCATATCTACACATGCCTGTGGGTTAGATGGTAGGGCTCATTCCCAGGTGGGTGGGTGGGGATTCATGCCTGGCATACCAAACAATGCTTTAAATGCCTGGATTCTCTTGGTTGCTTTCTCTTTCCTCATCTTTGCCTGCTCAGTTTTTCACCTGACCCTGCATGAGGATGCAGAGGAGGAGAAGTGGTCGCTTAGTTCCTGACAATGAAACAACAGGTGAGAAGAGACTAATTTTTATTCTTGAATTGGTCCATCTTTTGCCAAATGGTCAGGTTTCTTTTTTCGGCCTGGATCTTCCAAGTGCACCCATGAAATACTAATGCCAGTTATGTTCACCACCCTGTTAGGGAGACTGATGTGGATGTAATCTCCTTCCATCATTCACATGCACTTGTTCCAGACTCCATTAAGGCTGTGACTTCACAGAACACATGGGAGAGATTTTCACTAAAAACAATAAATACAGCCCTTAGGCTCAGTAGAGAAAAATTCCCTAATTGCAATGTGAATGACTACAATGGCCTTAAGTGTGTGGTGAACACAGGTGATAGTGACGAGAGAAAAAAGTTTCCCGACTGGGGGGAGCAGATGTGGCATCAGGTGAGTCCAGTGTGAAAGGTGCTGAGGTGGAGGTGGGTGCTGGGCAATAAAGAGTAATGAGGAATTATTTACTATTTCTAATTTTTAAAATATTAAACTTTTTACAGACTATATTTGAAAATGTTTAAATCTACAAAAGAGATAAATACAATTTGCTTCCTTCACAATAACTCAGTTATCCTATGTGTACTCTTCTTTTTAAAGAATTTCCTATTTATTTATTTATTTATTATTTATTTTTGGCTGTGTTGGGTCTTTGTTGCTGATCACCGGTTTACTCTACTTGCTGCGAGCGGGGCTACTCTTCGTTGAGGTGCACGGATTTCTCATTGTGGTGTCTTCTCTTATTGCTGAGCACGAGCTCCATGCGCGCATGCTCAGTAGTTGTGGCTCACGGGCTTGGCCACTCTGCGGCACGTGGGATCCTCCCAGACCAGGGATCAAACCCATGTTTCCTGCATTGGCGTGCGGACTCTCAACCACTGAGCCACCAGTGAAGTCCCTCCCCATATGTCCTTCACCTTTGTTCAAACTTGAAAATTGAATGTAACATATGCAGATGATTATTTTCTTAATTGTAACTGTGTATCGAGGAGAAAGTGTATGATAGACAGAATGAAATGCAGGGCACTGGACAGCAAATGACACATTAGGGAGCTCCAAGCCCTCACTCCCCGCCAGTGACATCAACGCAGCAACCAAGATGTGTCAGCGCAGGGGACCCAAGAAGTGGCAATAATGATCTCTTTTCTGCTCCCACCACTCTCACACCTGGCAGGAGTATGGATTACCTGCCGATATGAGTGTGTGCGTGTGTGTTTCTTTTTTCTTCGTGCCACAGCTGGACTTGCTGATTGAGCATGCGTGTTTTAAGAAAGCAATGGCCATGTTGCGCTAACAATACAGTGGACCCTCCGTCCCTCTTGTGTCTTTGGGAGTTCAGTTCACACAAAGTTTGTATGATGGATCCAGGTGCGAACTTCCAGTTGTCCTCTTGGCTCATACCTGCTATGCCAGGGGAATGTTCTTCCCTTGGGATATCAGCTCAAAGCTTTTGGAGAGAAAGGCTGCACAGGTGTAGGTTGGGGCCAGCAACCCTCGGCATGGACGACTGGGCAAACCAAGTGAATTTCTAGAGGCTCCTGATATGAAGAAACAGGCTGAGGACATAGGGAGCCCAGATCTGCAGAGTGGAAGTTCTACTTCCCTGTAGGTGGTTCTGGGTGTGGGTGGAGGAGGGACATTGAGGGGCTGAGATGCCAGCTGCCTGCCCCAGGACTGCAGAAGTAGGGGCAGAAAAGCAGGCAGTGTGGCTCATGTCTGTTTCTGACACACTCTTCTTTCTGGTTCTTGACCCCAGGCTATAAGGAGGAACTTATTCTTGTTTTGCAAAGTTTCTTTACCTATTCCAATCCTTTACTTTTCCATTTACTTTTTTCAAAAGATATATATACATTTACTATTTTCATTAAACAGTGTGTCATCAACATTTTGTCCAAGTCAAGACCTATAGACCTAGCTCATTTAAAAAAAATATGAATAGGGCTTCCCTGGTGGCGCAGTGGTTGAGAGTCCGCCTGCCGATGCATGGGACACGGGCTCGTGCCCTGGTCCGGGAGGATCCCACATGCCGCGGAGCGGCTGGACCCGTGGGCCATGGCTGCTGAGTCTGCGCGTCTGGAACCTGTGCTCCACGGTGGGAGAGGCCACAAGAGTGAGAGGCCCACGTACCTCAAAAAAAAAAATATATATATATATATATAATCCAAAGCAGAAAGTGATAGTACTGTATTGTCTGAATGTACTTGAAATTTACTTACCTGGTCCCTCTTAATGGCTGTTTTCTAAATGTTCTCCAGTAATACTGATATCAATACTCTTATTACACATGTATTTGCACAAATGTTCCCACCCACCCACTTCTTGTCATTTGACTTTGCTTGTGGAATATGAAAAGGTCAATTAGGTGATCAAGTTATCAACCTTTTCCTTTATGGCTTCTGGGCCCTGGTTTTTATGTTTTAGTAACATCTCCACTCTGCAATTACAGAATAAAATGTCATCCGCGTTTTCTATTGGTACTTTCATGGTTTCACCTTACAGTTCACGCAGTCCATCCCCCTGCAGAATTTTCCTTGTTTACAGCGGCCGGCGGCCCAGGAAGAGCGTGAAGGGCGCGTCTCCGCGGCAGCCTCCCGGCACCATCCTCCCAGCTCCTCGTCCACCGTCTGCTGCCGGGGTCGCGCCGTGTCGTGCCGAGCCGGGAGCTAGCTCCGAGGCGGATGCCCCGAGACGAGCTCCGGCGTTTGGGCGGCCCGCACTGCACCGTGGCCTTTCGTCGATTGGGATCCGGCCTGGGGACGTTCGAGCCGTTTGTCGGGCGCCACCTGGCGGCCGCTTTTATATCGTCCCTTGTCTCCGGAGCTTCGGCGATCTTCGCGAGGGCTGAGACTCGGCCGCCGGGAGCGTGGTAGAGTTCCAGGAGCCCGGCGAAGCGGGTGGCGACTGTCCCGGTGGCGCCGCGGCGTGGGCGGCCTTGAGGTCGTTGGAGATTGTGTGTGCAGGGTTTTGAGGGTGTGACTGTTGCAGCGCTCCCGAGTAGGGTGGGTGGCTTGCCTGGCTCGGTCGACCAGCATCCGTCCGTGCCCCTGCAGACGCGGGGACCTAGGGACTCGACACGACATGGTCCGTTCGCCGCATTGTGAAATGAGAGGGTTTTCCTAGCCCTCCGGAGCGCCTGAAGCTTGGTGGTACGTCGTTCTGTCACTTTACGCCTTTCATTTTCTACCATCTCGGTCCCCCTGCGTCCCACTCCATAGGTGTGGAACTCCCCGGGCACGGGCTTTGAGGCCGTTGTAGGGCGCGGTGTGCTTGTTGGCTGTCGCTCCTGGGTCCTTGTCTCCGAGGCATGGGCGCTTCCTTCTCGCGGGATTTGGACGTGCAGGTATGTGTAATGTAATGCCTGCTCTGCGCTCCCTAGAAGTCCCTGATTGGTGTTACGGTGTTTCGACCGGCACTCCTTGGTGCCCCATGGACGTGAAGATGCGCGTGTTCGAGAGGGTATCCATGCCCGACGTCGTCCTCCGTGTGTCCCGCTGATCGTACTTTCGTTTTACAAGTGTCGCCTGTAGGGGTGCTGAAAGTCTCCTACGGACGTGGACTCCGCCAAGTTTACGCCGTCCTTCTCTCTGGATCTCGTTCGCCCTAATTTCCAAATTTTTCTACGCCGTGGGTACGCCCGAATGGCCTAATGATGAAGCACTGGGCGTGCGATCCCGGCCTTCACGTTCTCCTTCCAAAAGGACCGCGACGTCCCGTCCAATAGGAGGCACGGTGCTGCTTCCCTGTCGCCTTGTGTATACGGTGCGTCCCGGTCACGTCGCCGTGGTGGAGCTCCTCCCCTGCGTCCACTTTCTCCTTGATCCATGAGAAGCTCTCATGGGGCTCCGCAGACGTGATTTCACTGCAGGACGAGGTGCCTCTACCTGCGAGCGCCCGTCGTCCCCTCTTATGTTGGCTTCGTCGGCGAAGTGCTTGTGTGTCGACCACACACAAGTCCCCTCAGCGCATTTGACAGCAAGGACAATTACCGTTGAGCGGGGAGGGCGCTCCAAGCGCGTTCATGGTCCCGCCTTGGGCTTGGTGGTCGGAGAAGCCTGGGAAATGGGGAGCTGCCTGTGTCGTCTGGTGATGGTCGTGAGGAGAATCGAGGCCAAGGGCGGTCCTGGGTGGTCGCGGTTGTCAGAGGTTCTTCGTGAGAATCTCGCCCAGGAATGGCCTCTGAACGCGCATGTGGACGTGGAGACAACATGGAGAGTAATAGTACCTGTGGTGGACACAGGGAATGAGTGCAGAGGGGTGTAGGCGCACCTTCTCTTCTTTGCCATTCATATCTATCGCTGTGGTTTTTCCTCCATTTGGTTGTTACCTGGCGTCCGCTGCTGCCAGGACGAGTAGATGGCCATAGGGCATTGTCGTGGCAAGAAAGAATTTCAGTGACTTGACAATTTGAGATCCGTTACTGTAGACCCTGGGGAAGGGAGAAATTCTGAGACTTACAGAATTGAAAATTACTAGTCATCGTTACTCGACATTATTGTAATTATTAGCATTGTAATTAGTGATAAAACAGTAAAGTTGGGCTTCCCTGGTGGCGCAGTGGTTGTGAGTCTGCCTGCCAATGTAGGGAACACGTGTTCGTGCCCCGTTCCGGGAGGATCCCACATGACGCGGAGCGGCTGGGCCCGTGGGCCATGGCTGCTGAACCTGCGCGTCGGGAGCCTGTGCTCTGCGGTGGGAGAGGCCACAAGAGAGGCCCGGGTACCTCAAAAAATTATATATGTATATAAATATATATATCTCAATAAACCAAAGCAGAAAGTGATAGTACTGTATTGTCTGAAAGTACTTGAAATTTACTTACCTTCTCCCTCTTAATGGCTGTTTTCTATATGTTCTCTTAATACTGATATCAATATTATTACACATATTTGCCCAAAGGTTCCAACCCACCCACTTCTTGTCGTTCGACTTTGCTTGTGGAATATGAAAAGGTCAATTAGGTCGTCAAGTTATCAACCTTTTCCTTTATGGCTTCTGGGCCCTGGTTTTTATGTTTTAGTAACAACTCCACTCTGCAATTACAGAATAAAATGTCATCCGTGTTTTCTATTGGTACTTTCATGGTTTCACCTTACAGTTCACGCAGTCCATCCCCCTGCAGAATTTTCCTTGTTTACAGCGGCCGGCGGCCCAGGAAGAGCGTGAAGAACGTGTCTCTTTCGCGGCAGCCTCCGGGCAACATCCTCCCAACTCTTCGTCCACTGTCTGCTGCCGGGGTTGCGCCGTGTCGTGTCGAGCCGGGAGCTAGCTCTGAGGGGGACGCCCCGAGACGAGCTCGGGCGTTTGGGCGGCCCGCGCTGCACCCTTGCCTTTCGGCGATCGGGATACGGCCCGGGGACGTTCGAGCCGGCTTTTGGGCGCCACCTGGCGGCCGCTTTTATATCGTCCCTTGTCTCCGGAGCTTCG
This sequence comes from Mesoplodon densirostris, assembly GCF_025265405.1. Taxonomy (NCBI): domain Eukaryota; kingdom Metazoa; phylum Chordata; class Mammalia; order Artiodactyla; family Ziphiidae; genus Mesoplodon; species Mesoplodon densirostris. Next base: position 1,676,099 of record NW_026778237.1, on the reverse strand, counting down.
GCGATCTTCGCGAGGGCTGAGACTCGGCCGCTGGACGCGTGGCAGAGTTCCGGGAGCCCGTGATGCTGGTGGTGCGTGTCCCGGTGGCCCCGGGGCGTGGGCGCTTCTGCGGTCGCTGGAGCTTGAGAGTGCAGCATTACGAGGGTGTGAGCATTGCCGCGCTCACGAGTGATGTTTGGGTGCTGTCTGGCTTGGTCGACCAGCATTCGCCTGTCCCCCTCCAGCCGCGGGGACCGACCGGAATCGATTCGACCTGCGCTGTCCGCCGCGTTGTGAAGGGAAAGATCTTCCAAGCCCTCCGGTGCACCTGAGGCTTGATGGTACGTCTTTGAGTCGCTTTAAGTCCATTCATTTTCTCCCACCACGGTCCCCCAGCGTCCCACTCCGGAGGTGTGGAATGTCCCATGCATGTGTATTGAGGCTGTTGTAGGGCGCGATGTGCTTGTTGGCTGGCACACTTGTGTCCCGGTCTCCGTGGCATGGGCGCTTCCTGTTCTCGTGTGATTTGTACGTTCACACCTGTGTAGTGTGAGGCCAGCGCTGCGCTCCCTAGAAGTTGCCTGTGGTCTGGGAGTTTCGAACGTCACTCCCTGGTGCCCTTTTCCACGCAGAATGTCCATGCTGCTGCGCGTGGTCAGGAGAGAGTATCCATGCCCATCGTCGTCCTCCGTGTGTCCCGTTGGTCGTACTTAACGTTTCCCAAGTGTCGCGTGGAAATGCCTGAAAATCTCCTACGTACGTGGACGCCGCCAAGTTTCCACCGGCCGTCCTTCTGGTTTCCATTCGCCCTAATTTCCATATTTCGTCTTCGCAGTGTGTACGGCACGAATGGCGAAATGAGGAGGCACTTGGAGGTCCACAGATTTGTGAATTTTCCAGCTTTTCTTATATTGGTTTTTAGTTACATTCCATGGTGGATAGTAAAGATACTTAGTATACTTCAGTCTTGCTAATTTTATTAAGACTTGTTTTGTGACCTAATATGTGATCTAGGAGAAAGTTCCATGTATAGTTGAGAATAATGTGTAACTTATTGGGTGGAATTTTCTATATATGTCTATTAGGTCCATTTGGTTTATAGTGCTATTGAAAGTTAGCTGTTTCTTTATTGATTTTATGTCTGTATGTTCTATCCATTATTGAAAATGTTCTTGTGACACTTCACAAATTCATATCAGGGATTTCTCATTGACTCCATACTGGTGCACAGTGAAGCTATAAATAGTATTTCCTCCAGGCATACTTTTTCTTTAAGCTACAATGCAAAGAGACAGAATGACAGGTGTTTCCCTTCAATTACTTAGAATTTGAGACTCCCACCCTTTTGTTTCTGTTCTTTTTTTTTAATATTTATTTATTTGGCTGTGCCAGGTCTTAGTTGTGGCACGTGGGATCTTTGTTGTGACATGTGTAATCTAGTTCCCTGATCAGGGATCGAACCCAGGCCCCCTGCATTGAGAATGCGGAGTGATTTTTGTTTGTTTGTTTGTTTTGGAGTATAGTTGCTTTACAATATTGTGTTCGTTTCTGTTGTACAGCAAAGTGAATCAGCTATACATATACATATATCCCCTCTTTATTGGATTTCCTTCCCATTTAGGTCACCACAGAGCACTGAGTAGAGTTCCCTGTGCTATAAAGTAGGCTCTCATTACTTATGTATTTTATACATAGTATCAATAGTGTATATATATCAATCCCAGTCTCCCAACTCATCCCACACCCCCTTTCTCCCTTGGTATCCTTACGTTTGCTCTCTACGTCTGTGGCTCTATTTCTGCTTTGTAGATAAGATCATCTATACCAATTTTTTTCAGATTCCACATATATGCATTAATACACGATACTCGTTTTTCTCTCTCTGACTTACTTCACTATGTATGACAGACTCTAGGTCCATCCACATCTCTACAAATGACCCAATTTTGTTGCTTTTTATGGCTAATATTCCACTATATATATGTAGCACATCTTCTTTATCCATTCCTCTGCTGATGTATAATTAGGTTGTTTTTATGCCCTGGTTATTGTGAATAGGGCTGTGGTGAACATTGGGGTGCACGAGTCTCTTCTTTCTCTTTAAGCTACAATGCAAAGAGACAGAATAACAGGTGTTTCCCTTCAATTACTTAGAGTTTGACACCGACCCCCCTTGTTTCTGTTCTGAACACTGGCCACTAAATAGTTAGTTTGACACAATGCTTGCCAATGAAATACCACCTGAGAGTTTCTGAGAAAGTACTTGTTTTCCTGATCCAGCGTGGCTACTTCCAACTTTTGTTGTCCTTTACAGGTCAGTCATGTACACTTGAAAGCAAAAGAACAGTTTCCAAAGATGATATGGCAGGGTGATAAAAGTTACCTGGGTCCTTCATCACATCATTGAGCTGTCTCTCCAACCCTGGATTTCTTATTAGGTGAGAAGAATTAAGTCCAATATATTTAAGCCACTGCCATATAATTTCCTCTATTCTTGGTGAAGAATGACCCACCTGGAAATGGCATTTCAAGGTGCAGACCCTAATATTTAAAATTGGCTGAATGGGGTAGAAGAGAATATTCAGTTATTCCAGGCAAGAAAATTGGAGATCTTTATTACAAGGTGATGAAAATGTGTGATCCAGCAGATACCTACATATCCTGGGACACAAAATATAGGATAAGGAGAAAAAACAAAGTCTAGAATTTTAACTTGGGTTTGTTATATTTTGCTACTTTCTATGCAGTCCTCAAAGGCAGGGATGATTTCAGACTTCAGCCAATCAGTCTGTCTAAGACATGGAAGAATGAAGTATAGCTTTGCTAAGAGAACATTCTCTAACTGCAGGCTGTAATCTATATTGACTCAAAGAGTCATGATTTGGAGTTCTGTGAGTTGAAATAATAACAGCTAACATTTATATGATACTTTCTTCATGCTAAACACTATTCTAACCACTTTACATTTATTAACATATTTAATCCTCACAACAGCCCTCTGAGATGGGTGCCATTATCTGCAACATCCTTCCCCTATTTACAGATTTCTAAATGGAGGCCCAGAGAGGTTAACTACCTTGCCCCTAAGGTCACACATATAAACTAGAATTTGAACCCTGGTTATCAGGCTGCAAATTCCATGATCGCCAAACCTGCCCTATAGCACTTCTCTTCCCCAAACTGAAAAGCTTAAAGTGTGGCTACAACCCGTATTTACAGGATATAAAATGAGAATGCCCACCCATTCTTAAGCGAACACCTGGAACTGTTCATAATTACCTCAAGGCAATTCAGTTAAGGGAGTAGGGGATGAATCATAGAGGCCAGCTGATAAATGCAAAATCTTAACAGGCTTAAAAATGTTTAGAAAAAAAACAGTTGATGACTGTTACATGTGGGATGCACCAGAAATACAAACTGGGATCTGGCACATGAGTTTAACTCAGGTCACATCTGGCTTGATGTGAGGATGCTGAGAGCCTTGTGAGGGAGAAAAGTTTACCCCATGCTCCTACAGAGACCACACACTCTGAATTCTCCTGTGAGGGAGATTGGGGTTCAACATCTCCTCTACAGCAGCAGTGGCAGTAAGCTACAGCTACCTAATGCCATAGCTCTTGGTTACTCTTTTTTCAGGACTTCTCCAATGCTAGAGGTTGCACTGCCCAGTGCCTCCACTTCCTCATCAGCAGTCACTGCTGAAGCATACCAGGGATTAGGAATACTCCATCTAACACTACACGTGGGGTCATCCTTGCCTCTAGCTAAAAGGTGATTCATCTCTAGAATCTCATCTGTTTCTTAGGACTACTGCCAATACCAACTGCATTAGGTCAGGCTCACCAGAAGCAAAAGTTAGATGGGGACACATGGGACAATGATTGAGAGAATGCTCTCATAAACAGGGGAGTGGGGAAGACAGGATAGGGCATGGGGAAAAAACAAAGCAAAGATGTGATCTGGAAAGTAACATCAGCTTGGTCCCCAAGGGACCTCTGGAACATGAATGGCCAACAGAGTTGGTCCCCCTGGAGAGAAGAGGGCTGTATTTGACACCCCCACCCACACCACCAGTCACTAGTTTCTGGCTGATACCACAGATGTGTGAGTTACTGAGTGAGGCAGTATGTGCCTAGTGAGGGGCAATTCCCTGAGAACCATTAGTACCAGCACTCACAGCCACCAGGGAAGAGGTGCCCCACCCCAGTGAAGGCACCTACGGGCCTCCAAGAGCCTCCACTACAGAGATTTAAAAGGAAGGACAAAAACCAGTGGAGCTCAAAGAACTTTAGAGGTAGGGCCAAGGGGCAAGCACTATCTCAAAGTTAGCCTAAGCTCCCCATTCTCAGTCCCCACTGTGGACCTGGGCCTCTCATGAACAGGAAAGGTCCAGGCCCTGCAGCCATTGGAGTAAGAGATTCATGGTCTAAAAGCATAAATGAGTATCCAGTTCTTTTTCCAAAGGCTCATATAACACCCTATGTGGGAAACCCTATATCCTGGAGCCACATGTCCCTTTGCGCCACCTCCTCTCCTCCTGGACCATTTCTTCTGAGAGGGCTTTGCACACTTCAGTCTGGTTCCTTCTGTGATGGAACAGGGGTGAAGGGCAGGGTGGGTGCTGATTCCAAACCGCCACCCTTCTGGGAGACCCAGGAAGGAATAAACAGTGGCTTGGTGAGGAAACCCAGAAGCTTTCTAAGTAAGCTGAAAAGACAGACCCTTTATCCTGTGCTTGGCTGGGCCCAACCATAGGCCAGGCCTTACAGTGCCTCTAAGAGATTGTGTGTACTTAATAGAAAACAATTTCTTCCTCTCTTTCTACCATTTGAAAAAAGAAGTTGACTGGATTTTAGTTCATTTGTTTCCATACAGAAGAGAATCAGCACCATAGTTACTTAGAATAAGGAGGTGCCATTTTCTCTGTTTTGACCCCAGAACACAGCACACCCCACACACACTAGTACACACATGCATGTGTGCACATACACACACAACTTCCCTGTGGCTTAGCTCTGGCTCTGGGAGATGCAGCTAAGGCCAAGAGACTCTATTGTAAACATGGTGCTTTTAAGGCCCTGGTCCCCATCTCCAGGTGGCCCCAAGCTATCCCCACCAGAGCTGACCCAGGGTCCACTCAAGGTCTAGACACTGCCAGTGGAGCTGTTGGAGCCAGTGACCGTCTATTCTTCTTCCATCTATCCACTCAAGGTTTTCTAATTTCCTAAAATTGAAAACTCTTTCCTTTTTTCCATGGAAATCCCCCTGAGCCAACAAAGCCTTCGGGCCTAGGGAGATTGACCCTGCATGATCACTCAGTGCCTGAGGCAAAGGGATATGGCCAGTCCTGGGCATAGCCTTGTCAAGATTTGGGACATTGGGGCACTGGGGATTAGGGTGAGGGAGCAGGGCTAAAGAGACAGTGCCCTGGACTGGATATAAAGCTGGGCGCTCCAGATATTCAGTCCATGACTAGAGGACTAGGGAGGGTGTGGCTGAAGGTCCTGAATCCTGGGGCTGGATCACTGGCACATAAGCCTAGTGAACAGGGTGGGGCCGAGGGTTGCAGGGCTTGGGGGTGTGGGTGGGTACCCTTCACTGGCGTTCTGGAAAGCCGAGTGTGTGGCTCGGGGCTCTCATTCAGCTGTTGGAGGGCTTAGGAAGGCTTGAGAAGGAAGGCCATTATAATATTGCTCTCCCTTCCCACAGAACCAGAGTCCAGAACAAACACACACTGACTCCTCCCACGTCTCCCAGGAGGCTGAATACCATGGGGTTCTCAACATTTGAGTGAACGAGGTATAGCTGTTGAAAGAAGTGGAGAGAGGACCATGTGGGAAGTGAACTGGATGGCGTTTTCCCATCGTAGACACGTATCTCCTAGAGGACTGTATGCGGGTTCTCTCTCACGACGTGTGCACTTGGCAGCAAAACACACAGACATAGTCCAGGCCTGCAGCCCCTTCAAGGACTCTGGTTCCTGGCGACCCCAGCCAATCCAAGACCTGCTTTTCACAGTTGTTTTTAACTGTTGCAAATGGAAAAATTTCCACCTAAAATAGTTCCAACAGATATCAAATTTGTATGCCTCCTTCCATTTCCTCACTTCTGTCCACCTGAAGCTGATGAAAAATACCATGAACCTTAAATAAACTCAGTATACCAGGCCTTTGCAGACCTACCTGATTCTTTCTTCATCAATCAAAAATGAGATGTATTTTATGAACCGTCTATAACACTGGGCAGCAAACTACAGCCAACCAGGTGTTTTGTAAATAAAGGTCTATTAGACCACAGCCACACTCTGTCTTCATGTTGTGTCTGTGGAAGCTTTCACATACAACAACAAAGGTGAGTAGTTGCAACACAGAACATAAAGGCTACAAAGACTAAAATATTGACTACCTAACACTTTTACAGAAAACTACTCATTCCATCTGGTCTAAGAGGCTAGCTTTCAATACTAACAAGAAGAGCTACCATGAAACCCCTTCCTAACACTTAAAAACCCCTCAACAAACTATTCAATAAATTTAGTTCTGTGCGTGCGTGTGTGTGTGCATGTGTGCATGTTGCTAGACCTCGAAGCTCCTGTGAAATGGCCTTGATAATCACTCACAAGTGCTGACCCTGCTGGACTTTCACTGCGAAAGTTTACATCCTTTCAGTCAGGGGTCCCACCATGGTTGGTCTCTAGTTCAACTCATTGAACTATCCGCCAGTTTATTTTGTTAAGCTAGGCTGTCCATGTTTTCAAAACTCGTGGCAGGTATGTACATTTCTGGCCTGCAGTTTCCAAGAAATACTTTGTTGTAATTCTAAAGTTCTGACAGCTGAGCTTTCAGTATTGCACTACTGTCTACTTTTCTGTGATTTGTCTGTGACGGGGAGAGAAAAGCAGCAACTGCCTTCTCCTTGGCCTGTTTATACTCCTGGCTAGGCATAAAGTCTAAGGCCAGTGGTAAACGACACATCATTACATGTGTGCCATTCAGTATCTTCTGTATAAAATATGGCGAATGATTTAAATACAGTTAATGCTGCCCTTATGGGAGCCATAGCCTCTAATAAGACTATTCATTCATCCTAATTTTTGTGCCTATCTAGTAATGTGGCAAATTTTAACTAAGCGTGGTTAAGGGGACTTACCTGGTGATGCACTGGTGCAGAATCCACCTGCCAATGCAGGGGACACGGGTTCGATCCCTGGTGCAGGAAGATCCCACATGCTGTGGAGCAACTAAGCCCATGTGCCACAACTACTGAGCCCACATGCTACAAGTGCTGAAGCCTGTGCACCTAGAGACCGTGCTCCTCAGCAAGACAAGCCACTGCAATGAGATGCCCGTGCACCACAACGAAGAATAGCCCCCGCTCACCGCAACTAGAAAAAGCCCATGCACAGGAACAAACACTCAACACAGCCAAAAATAAATAAATAAATTTAAAAATAAATACAAAATAAAACCATGCTGTTGCTATATAAAAAATAATTTTAAAATAAGTAAATAAATAAAAGTGATTAAGAATTACAAAGTCCACATTGGGAAGCCCTAAACCTTAACATGGTTTTGAACACCCAGAATTCCTCAATAAAAGGAAAAATAAAAAATAAAATGTTACCATAGTAATGCTTTTCAGTTAATCTTAAAAATTTTCAGGACATAGAGAAGAATTAATCAGTTGGTAAATTCTTTTATAATCTACAGCTGCTCTTGTGCCAATTGATTTTTCAGACCAATAAGTACTTCAGTAATTGTACATGAACTCAAATGTTTCAAAGGAAAAAGAAAAAAATCCATGTCTAATGGCTCCTTAAAGAGATTTTTCCTTCTGCATCTGCAGTTCTGAGGAATAAAAGTATAGCAGTGAGTTAAATGAATGACCATAGACAGTGGATTGCAACAGAAGAAAGAATGCTATGCCTTCTCTGCTTTAAAACAATTTAAAGAATTTTAAGACTTGGTCCATAAATGTAAAAGGGAAGACGTTTTTCATATTAGAAAACTTTCATAATATATTGTCTCCATGTTTTTATCACAATATACAAGTAATGTTAGCATAATGTACTTTATATAAATCTGGCATAGTTTCTCACAAAAAGCCTAATTAATCGAAATATCTTCAATTTCCTATGTATGTTGTTCTGGTCAAATAAAACAAAAAAATAAGTTTAAGATAAAAATATAAACATGAATTCAAACTAGTCAGAAAACCAGTGGTTTAGTGATTTGTACACAGTGCAACATATCATCTGAACCTATAGAGCTACTTTACAGAAAGTCTATGTAATTTAAAAAATGTGTTCCTTGAAGATTTTAACATCAAGATTGACACATTGGTCTTTAAAATTCTTTGAATTTAACATCCAAGATCTTTTACTGAAACCTTGAAAATCACTAATGAACATGTTTTGGCTAAGGTTTCCTATGGAAATCAGAATTTTAACATTGAGTAAACAAACATACTTATTTACCATGCAATAATTTTACTTCTATTCTTTCCTACAAATATCAGGGGTCAGCAAACTTGTTCTGTAGAAGACCACACAGTAAATATTTTAGCCTTTAAGGACTATACCGTTTCTGCTGCAGATAATCAACTCTGCTGTTGTAGGATGAAAGCAACCATAGACAACAAACAAACAAACAGGAGAGACCATGTAACAACAAAACTGTATTTACAAGAACAGGTAGTGGGCCAGACTGGACCCACAGGCAGGCACATGCCAACCCGTATATGCATAATCTTTGATCTTTAAAGGCTTAAATTCTGAAATTTACATTATCAATGTAGAATTTACATTATCTTAATATAAGTGTAATTTTATTCATGATTGAAAATTAAAGCTTTATCTTACGTTATGCATGATTATAGAATGTCTACATACATACATACACTGGAATGATGATGCTGGGAAGAAAAAAAGGTTAAATATGAAAAGGGGGAGGACATGAAAACTATGACTTTATGTACACTAGCTGTTCATCATATGAAGAATAAATAAATATTGTTGGCTTTTGTATACTCAGGAAAAAACAAGCTTAATTTTGTTTCACAAGAATACATTCAATTTCCAAGAGTCCTTTTGTGCTTTGTTTCTTCCTATAACCATACTCCTCAGGCTTTTTTCTTTTTTTTTTTTTTAGGTTTTATTATATTCTACTTTGTAACGGCTGTGCTCCCAAACTATGAAGTACAATTTCAGTGATATACTACTATTGGCTTAGTTTTGCAGGCTGAAGAACAGGAGACATAATGTCAAAATGATGGAAAACATCAAACTGACTGAAGTTTATTGGAGGATCCTCTCATCATACCCATGTTCAAGAAAGGCAACTGATGTATGTTGTCGTGAAATGGTGAGTAAACCCCCACCTGTTGGGGCAGGGGGCAATGGTCAGAACGTTCTGGCACACAACTGTTTAGTTACAAAGGGTCTCCATGTGTCTTCAGAATTTCTCAGGGTGATGACCTCTCTGCTTCCTGCTAGCTGAATTCTATATGCTCCTATCCTAGCTTCAAACACTCCTTAGATTTGCACAAGCATACCAGCTATAAGATTACAATCAGTAGCCCATAGATTGTGGAGACAGCTCATTTGTGGAGAGAGAATTTCATTTGCTATCATCTATCTACATCCTTGAAATTTCCCTTTATGTTAATTCAAAAACCTAACAAAAATCTCACCACCACCATCCATTTCCTTTCCTGCTCTTTCCCACAAATAAAAGAACATGGGACTAAAGAAGGTAAGGGAGTAGAGAGAGAGAGAGAGAGAGAGAGAGAAGCAGCAAACTCATAAGGCCCTAGAATATTACCTTGAAGCCAAAGCTGGCCATAGTGCATCCATATGCAGAGGGAGATAAAGTAATGTGGGTTTCCATAAGAGAAAGGAGGGGAAAAAGAGGGAAAGGATCGAAATATAAAGTGTATTAGTCAGTGTTCTCCAGAGAAATGCAACCAACAGAATGTGTATATAGAGAAGAATTGATTCATTTTAAGGAACTTCACTCGATTTTGGAGGCACTGTGAATCCAAAATCTGACGGGAGGGGCCAGCAAGCCTGGAAGCTCAGGAGAGAGTTGTGGTTTGAGTCCAAAGGCAAAATTCCTTGTTGCTTGGGGAAGATCAGTCTTTGTTCTGTTATGCCTTCAACTGATTTGATGAAGCCCACCCATATCCTAGAGGGTAAACTGCTTTACTCAAAGTCCAACAATTGAAATGTTAATCTCCTACAAAACATACCTTCACAGAAACATCCAGAGTGTTTAATCACATATCTGGGCACTGTGCCCCAGCCTAAGTGACATGTAAAATTAACCATTAGCAGTGAGGAGAAAGGCCTGTGCATTGGGAAACAGGAAGAATCTTTTGTTTCTGATTACTCTATTCCATTGTGCATTCCTACAACGTAGCAGGAATATGTGAGTTCCAACTAACTCAAATATTGTAAAATTCATAAAAGAAAAAAGGCCTAAAATGTGTCCTAAAAATACTTCTCTAACCCTAATGGGAAGGAGTATATCCAAGATTAGAGCAGGAGTCTCTACAGAGTTTTATGGCTTAAAATTTACCTTGGTTCTAGGACTTCCCTGGTGGCGCAGTGGTTGAGAGTCCGCCTGCTGATGCAGGGGACACGGGTTCGTGCCCCAGTCTGGGAATATTCCACATGCCGCGGAGCGGCTGGGCCTGTGAGCCATGGCCGCTGAGCCTGCGTGCCTGGAGCCTGTGCTCCGCAGAGGGAGAGGCCACAACAGTGAGAGGCCCGCGTACCACAAAAAAAAAAAAAAAAAAAAAAAAAATTACGTTGGTTCTCTTTTAAAAATAAACTTTTAATTTTGAGATAATTGTACATTCACATACAATTGTAAGAAATAAAATAGAGATCCTGTGTACCCTTCATGGTGTTCTCCAGTGGCAACATGTTGCAAAAAAATATAGTACAAGTATTTAACAAAAATATTCATATTTAAACAATCCATCAATCATATTCAGGTTTCCAAGTTTCATATATATGAATTTGTGTGTGTGCATGTGTATGTTTACCTCATGCAATTTTACCACATGCATATGTCCATATATTTACCACTAAACACACAAGAGAGTTTCATTACCACAGAGATCCCTCATGTTGACCTTTTAGTCACACTCACCTCTCTCCTGTCCCCCTAACCTCACCTTTAACCCATGTTAACCATTACTATTTTCTTCATAATTTTGTCACTTTAAAAAACATTATAGAAGTGGAATCATGTGGTATGTAACCTACTGGGATTGGCTTTTTTCACTCAATGTAATTTTCTGGAAATTCGTCCAGGTTTTTGCTTTTATCAATAGTTCACTCTTTTTCATTGCTGAGTTCCTAATACTGAACCAGCTTTGCATATGTGGAATTAATTCTACTTGGTCATAAGGTATCATGCTATTTATAGATGGTTTGATTTAATTTGCCAATTTGTTTGAGAATTCTTGCTTGTATCTTCATGAGAGATACTGGTATGTACTTTTACAGTTTTGTATTTCTGCTTTTCGCATCAAGGTACAATGGCCCCATAAAATAAATTAGGAAATATTCCCTCTTCTGTTTTCTGTAAGAGACTGTATAAAATTAATCCTTCTTCCAATGTTTCATAGAATACTCCAGTGAAATCATCTGGGCCTGGATATTTCTCTTTCAGGAATTTTTAAATTATAAATTCAGTTTCCTTAGTGGTTATGTAACTATTCAGGTAATCTATTTTATCTAGAATTTTGGAATGTGGTTTTTCAGGAATTGTTCCATTTTCTCTAGACACAGAATTCGTGAGTATAGTAAAACTGTTCATAATAATTCCTTATTACCCTTTTAATAGCTACAGGGTCTATGGTGATATCCCATTTCATTCTTTTTTTTAACATCTTTATTGGAGTATAATTGTTTTACAATCGTGTGTTAGTTTCTGCTTTATAAGAAAGTGAATGAGTTATACATATACATATGTTCCCATATCTCTTCCCTCTTGTGTCTCCCTCCATCCCACCCTCCCTATCCCACCCCTCTAGGTGGTCACAAAGCACCGAGCTGATCTCCCTGTGCTATGCGGCTACTTCCCACTAGCTAGCTATTTTACGTTTGGTAGTGTATATATGTCCATGTCACTCTCTCACTTTGTCACAGCTTACCCTTCCCCCTCCCCATATCCTTAAGTCCATTCTCTACTAGGTCTGTGTCTTTATTCCCGTCTTACCCCTAGGTTCTTCATGATGGTTTCTTTTCTTTTCTTTTCTTTTTTAAAGAAGATGTTGGGGGTAGGAGTTTATTAATTTATTTATTTTTGCTGCGCTGCATCTTCATTTCTGTTCAAGGGCTTTCTCCAGTTGTGGCAAGCGGGGGCCACTCTTCATCACGGTGCGCAGGCCTCTCACTATGGCGGCCTCTCTTGTTGCAGAGCACAGGCTCCAGACGCGCAGCCTCAGTAGTTGTGGCTCATGGGCCTAGTTGCTCCGTGGCATGTGGGATCCTCCCAGACCAGGGCTCGAACCCGTGTCCCTGCATTAACAGGCAGATTCTCAACCACTGCACCACCAGGGAAGCCCAATGGTTTCTTTTCTTACATTCCATATATATGTGTTAGCATATGGTATTTGTTTTACTCTTTCTGACTTACTTCACTCTGTATGACAGACTCTAGGTCCATCCACCTCAATACAAATAACTCAGTTTCGTTTCTTTTTATGGCTGAGTAATATTCCATTGTATATATGTGCCACATCTTCTTTATCCATTCATCTGCTTATGGACACTTAGGTTGCTTCCATGTCCTGTCTATTGTAAATAGAGCTGCAATGAACATATTGGTACATGACTTTGAATTATGGTTTGCTCAGGGTATATGCCCAGTAGTGGCATTGCTGGGTCGTATGGTAGTTGTATTTGTAGTTTTTTAAGGAACCTCCATACTGTTCTCGATACTGATGATTTATATCTTCTCTCTTATTTTTGTCATAATTATAAGAGATTCATCAATTTTATTTTCCTTTTTGAAGAACCAACTTTTTGTTTCCTTACCTCTTGTTTTTCTGTATGAATGATATTGATTTCTGTTTTTATCTCTATTATTTCCATCCATCTGCTTCCTTTAGATTTGTTTTGCGCTACTTTTTCAAGTTTCTTCAGGTGTGAATTTAAATTACCGAGTTGAAACATTTCTTAATGTATAATGTGAGCATTTAGTGCTGTATATTTCCCCTCTCATCCTGGCTGTAGCAGCATTCTACAAGTTTGATATGTTGTATTTTCATTCAGTGCTATGTCTTTTTAAATGATTTCCTTTGAAATGACTTCCTGTTTGACCCATGGTTTATTACTGTGTTGTTAAATTACAGAGTCTTTGGAGGTTCTCCTTTTGTCTGTTATTTATATATAGTTTGATTCCATTATGGTTAAAGAATATACCCTTTCATTTAAATTTGTTGAAGTGTGTTTTATGGCCCAGGATATGGACTGTCTTGGCGAATGTTTCATGGGTGCTGGAAAAACAAACATGTATTCTGCTGTTCTTGGGTGGAATGATATACGTATGTTTGTGTGTGTGTGTGTGTGTGTGTGTGTGTGTGTGTGTGTGTGTATAAATTAGATCCTGGTGTTTTATTATGGTGTTCAGGTCTACATCCTTGTTGATTTTTTTTGCGATACGCGGGCTGCTCACTGTTGTGGCCTCTCCCGTTGCAGAGCACAGGCTCCGGATGGGCAGGCTCAGCGGCCATGGCTCACGGGCCCAGCCACTCCACAGCGTGTGGGATCTTCCCAGACCGGGGCACGAACCCGTGTCCCCTGCATCTGCAGGTGGACTCTCAACCACTGCGCCACCAGGGAAGCCCATCCTTGTTGATTTTTGTTCCAGTAGTTCTGTCAGTTGATAGAATACCAACAATTGTCAATAGTAATGAATGTTCTCATTTTCTCTTTCTACTCTATCAGTTTTTGCTTCATGCATTCTGTCATTTGGTTCATATACATATATCTTTCTGGTGGATTGATTCATGATTATTAAGTAATGTCTGTCTTTGTCTCTAATAAATTTCTTTGCTCTGAAATCTACTTGAGTATACTACTGGTTTTTAAAATTGACTGCATGATATGTCTTTTTCCACACTTTTGCATTCAATCTACCTATGTCATTGACTTTGATAAACAGCATATTATGATTTTTAATCCACCCTCAGAATCTCTCGAATGGTGTAATGAGAACCGTTACTTGCTGATATGTTAGGGCTTATGTTAGCCATTTTATTATTTATTTTACATTTGTTTCCTCTGGTTCTCATTTTTCTGTTAACTTGTTTCTTGTTTTTCTGTGGGTTATTTGATTATTGTTTAAGAGTCCATTTGGATTCATTCTTAATGTTTTTTAGTGCATCTCTTTGTAGTTTTCTTAGTGGTTGCTCTGAGTATTAGACAGTATACATACATGCCTTTTCATGGTCTATTACCACTTGTAGTTAAGTGTGAAAACATTACTTTCATTTAGGTCCCTTTATCTTTCCCATTTTAAAATATCATTTTCTAGAGTACCAGTATTATAATTTTTGCTTCAGTCATCATATGTGATTTTAAAATCTTGTGGGTAGAAGGAAGATCTATTATATATACTCACATTTGTGTTCTTTTCATTTTTTCTTCCTTCCTAATACGCCAGTATTTCTTCTTATCATTTACTTCCATTTGAAGAACTTCCTTTAGACATTGTTTAAGGGTAGGTCTGCTAGCAACAAATTCTTTTAGTTTTCCTTCATCTAAAAACATGTTCATTGCACTTCATAACTAAAGAATAGTTTTGCCAGATGTGCATTCATCAGTTGACAGTCTTTTCTTTCAGCACTTGAAGAAAAAGATTGTGCCCTCTCCTTGTGAGCTCCAACGTTTCATATGGTATCTGCTGTCATCTGAATTGGTGTGTTCCCCTCTCCCCTATGGGTAATGAGTCATTTCTTTCTGGCTGCTTTCAATATTTTTTTGTCTTTAGTTTTCATAATTTTAAATATGATGTCTTAGTGTGGATATATTAGGATTCACTTAATAGTCACTTGGCTTCTTGAATCTGCACACTTAGGTCTTTTGCCAAATATGGGAAGTTTTAAGCCATTATTTATTTAAATAATTTTTCAGTCCCATTCTCTCTTTCTGGGACTCTGATAACATAAATGTTAGCTTTTTTATTCTTGTCCCAGAGATTCATTTTTTATCCCAGTCTGTTTACTCTCTCTTGTTCAGATTTGCTAAGTTCTATTGACCTGTCTTCAAATTATCTGATTCCATTTTCTGTCATATCAACTCTACCATTGACCCACTCCAATGAGTTTTAAATTGTCTAATTTTTAGGTGTATCATTTCCACCTCACTTTTTGTATACCTTCTTTTTGTTGAAATTTTGTACTTTTTCCTTTGTTTCAAGAGAACTTACAATTGCTTGAAGCATTTTTATGATGGCTGCTTTACTTTCCCATCTCCATATTGGTGTCAGGTGATTATCTTTTCTAATTTGTGATTCCTGGTTCTTGGTATGATGGGTAATTTTCTATTGTATCCTGAACATTTAGCTATGATGTTAAGGGATTCTGCATCTTATTTAAATGTTTCATTTTAGCAGGAAGTCACTCTGTCTTTAGGTTTGGCTCCCAGGTCCCAGCCTAGTGCTATGGGCTGTGTCTGTTCCAACGACAGTTTGCAAAACTCTTGTGATACTATGAATGTGTTTGGTTTATTTGGTAACCGTGTTGCCCCCACTTTTCCCTGCTGGTATTTTTGGAGAGTGTGGATGGAGCTTCCCAAAACAGGCTTCTTTGTGTCTCTAGGTAGGGGATGCTGTGGCCCAAAGTAGGAAAAGTTTCACTGCCTGAGCCACTGATGTATCAGGGTCCCCCTTCCCAGTGTCTCCTGGCCACCTGGTGTCTGTCAGTAGGGGAGGGGAATCTCTTCCTCTGCTGGGCAATTTAAGGTGGGGGAGAAGGGACATGTCCTTGCTGGTGCTGCCTAGCTACCAGGTGTCTTGCATGTAGATGGGGAGTCTCAGGTATGTGGGGATAAAGAACACTTTGTGGGACAGGGGGACAGGTATTTCTTTGGCAGAATTGCCCTGGCTGCTGCCAGCCAACTACCTAGTGTCTCTAGGTGAGGGGAGAGGAGTGTCAGTCTTGTGATAAAAGAGAGCACCTCTCTTCACCATTTACTGTTATCAGGGGTCCTAATTCATACCACCTACAGGTGCTGCTGGGCTCACCTGGTGTTGTCAGCAGGACTTCCGTTCCATTCAGGGAGAAATGAGCCTATTTGGGCTGTCTTTTGCTAGTTTTGGATCCAGGAAGTACTAGGCCACTTTCTTCTATAGGGTGGGGGAGTGTGAGAAGCACTGTCACTATGTTGTTATTCTGGTCACAAGGTCCATTCTCCAGGAAGTAGAGCTTAATTCCCCTCCCTAGGAGTATGAGCTGCACTTACTAATTACTTTTAACAAACATGGTATGCAAAGAGAAAAATGGTTGATTTTGTAGTGGAGAAACCTGTCCAACACTACCTTTATCAAGTGATCAAGGCTAACATCACCAGGATTAAATCATATAGGCATCATGTACCCCTTAATATGGTACACTTCACTTCTGTGGTATTCTTGCAAAAAGTCCATGATGCAAATCTAAGGAGAAATCTTCAGAAAATCCCGAATTGAGGGGTATTCAATAAAATAGCTGACTAGCTCTTTTCAAGTGTCAAGGTCATGAAAGACAGAAACAGTGAAACTGTCACAGATTTGAGGAGACTAAAGAGACATGATGACTAAATGTGGTGTCACATCCTAGACTGGATCGTAGATCATAAAAAGGACAATAGTGGAAAATCTGAATACAGTGTGCAGTTCCTAATAGTGATGTCCCAAAGCTACTTTCTTATTAAAGCTACTTTCTTAGCTTTAATAAATGTACTATGATTATATAAGCTGTTGCTATT
This sequence comes from Mesoplodon densirostris, assembly GCF_025265405.1. Lineage (NCBI taxonomy): Eukaryota > Metazoa > Chordata > Mammalia > Artiodactyla > Ziphiidae > Mesoplodon > Mesoplodon densirostris. The sequence goes on along the minus strand of NW_026778237.1, from coordinate 1,659,136 downwards.
AGGAGGAAAAAGTGAAGTTACCAGTTGCCATTGGCATTCTACTGTAAGCAATAGACTTCATTGACTTATATATTTATTGTTATAGACTTGTAAGTTTCTCTTTTTCTTCCCATTGGTTTATAAATGTACTCAAGTAGTTTGGTGCTCAAATCATCCCAGATTTGGCCAGTGGGTGGGAATCCCTTCAAACTGGCTCCCCAGTCCTAGTGTCATCCTCCAACATGTTTTTTTTTTTTTTATCACTTTTTTACTTTCTGGATCCAGAATCATCTAGTACTTACCTTATCCTAACCCTGGAAGCAGCCAGTAAGCCAAGAAGCCAGGGTTTCCACTAATGGAAAATGGTGTTAAAGACTAAGATCTGGATGCTAGATGTGCTCACTGCTACTGGAGCATTCTTCTTGCACTTGTCAGTGGACACAGAAAATACATGTGTGTATACACACATATACAAATATATATGCATACAAATATGCATGGGCACATAAGCATGGACAGACACACATATACAAATCTTACCAAATCTTAAGTTCACACCAGTACTTCCCGATTCCCGCTCATCCTCATGGGATTCTTCCCTGCTTTGTCCCATTCCATATTTGTATGACTTTTCTTCCACAGTGAAAGTCCACTACTGTCTCCTTGTCTGTGATGGGGAGAGAAAAGCAGCCCCTGCCTTCTCCTTAGCCTGTGTATACTCCTGCCTAGGCATCAAGTCTAAGGCCAGTGGTAAACGACACATCATTACAGGTGTGCCGTTCAGTGTCTTCTGTATAAAATACGGTGACTGATTTAAATAGTTAACGCTGCCCTTATGGGAACCATAGCCTCTAATATGACTACTCATTCATCATTTTTGTGCCTATCTAGTAATGTGGCAAATTTTAGCTAAAAGTGATTGAAAATTACAAAGTCCACTTTGGCTTTAAACATCCAGAAGTTCCTCAATAGAAGGAGAAATAAAAAATAAAATGTTACCAAGGTAATGCTTTTCAGTTAATCACAAAAATTTCCACGATGTAGAAAAAAGGTAATCAGTTTATAAATTCTTTTATAATCTACAGCTGCTCTCATGCCAATGGATTTTTCAGACCAGTAAGTACTTCAATAATTCTACATGAACTTAAACGTTCCAAAGGAAAAAAAAATCCATGTCTAATGGCTCCTTAAAGAAATTTTGCCTTCTGCTGCTGCAGTTGTGAGGAAGGAAAGTATAGGAGTGAGTTAAACAAATGACCATAGACACTGGATTACAGCAAAAGAAAGAATGCTGTGCATTCACTGCTTTTAAACAATTTAAAGAATTTTAAGACTTGGTCCACAAATGTAGAAAGGGAACATTTTCAATATTAATCAGAATTAATCCCTGGAAATTGGACAACTTTCATAATATGCCATCTCCATGATTTTAAGAAAATATAAAAGAAATATTAGCATATGTGGTGGTTAATTTTATGTATTAACTTCGCTGGTCACAGGTTTCCATGACAGAGGAAAAGTAGACTTCCTCAATATTAAATATCTGCTCATCAAAAGTTATTGTTGAGAAAATGAACAGAAGAGTTTCAGACTGAGAGGATGTTTGCAAAATGTACAAATGACAATGGACTGGTATCCAGGATTAATAAAGAACTCATAGAACTCAATAATAAAAACAATGAGAAAAATTGGAAAAAGATTTGAATGTATACCTCACAAAGTAAGGTATATGATATATATTAATGATCAGAAAGCATACAGAAGGGTTCACTGTCATTAACTGTCAGCAAAATGGAAACCCCCATGAGATAACTCTACACATCCATCACCAGAGATAAAATGAAAACTGTCGTGGAAGATGTGAAGTGACAGGAACTCTCATGTGTTTGTTGTTCATGGAAGTGAGAAATTGTACAACCACTCTGGAAAAGTTCTAGTCGTTTCTTATAAAACTACACATACAGTTACCCTATGACTCAGTGTACTGAGTTGAATATTATCCCACCAAAATTAATATCAACCTGGAACATGTGAATGTGGCCTTATTTTGAAATAGAGTCTTTGCAGATGTAATCAAGTTAAGATGAGGTTATACTGGATTAGAATGAGCTTTAATTCAATGACTGGTATCCTTACAAGGAGAGGGTGATTTGGATACAGAGATATATAGAAGGAAGAAGCCTATGTAACCACAGAGGCAGAGATGAGAGCGATACAACTACAAGCCAAGGAGTACTAGGGATTGCCCGCAACCACCAGAAGCTAACAGAGACAAAGAACAGACTCCATTTCAAAACCTCCAGAAGGAACCAGCCCCTCCAGTATGTTGATGTTGAACTGTGAAAGAATAAATTTCTTTGTTTTAAGCCTCTAAGTTTGTGGTAATTTATTACAGCAACCCTAGCAAACTAATATACCCTAGGTATTTATCCAAAGGAAATGAAAACAAAGGTTTACCAAAAACAAACAAAAAATTCTCAACATAAGAATGTTATAGCAACTTTTTTTTTTTTTTTCCGGTACACAGGCCTCTCCCTGTTGTTCCCTCTCCCGTTGAGAAGCACAGGCTTCAGACACGCAGACTCAGCGGCCATGGCTCACGGGCCCAGCCGCTCCACGGCATGTGGGATCTTCCTGGACCGGAGCACGAACCCATGTCCCTTGCATTGGCAGGCGGACTCTCAACCACTGCACCACCAGGGAAGCCCAATAGCAACTTTTAAAAAATGACTAAAAACTGGAAGCCGTCAAGGTGTCTATTAAGTAGGATGGATAAACAGTCATATATTCATATAATGGAATGCTATTTGATGTTAAAAAAAGAACAGACTACTGATATATGCAACAACATGGATGAAGTTTAAAAACTATACTGAGTCGGGCTTGTAAATTTTGGAGATTAATCTTTTGTCAGTTGCTTCATTTGCAAATATTTTCTCCCATTCTGAGTGTTGTCTTTTCGTCTTGTTTATGTTTTCCTTTGCTGTGCAAAAGCTTTTAAGTTTCATTAGGTCCCATTTGTTTATTTTTGTCTTTATTTCCATTTCTCTAGTAGGTGGGTCAAAAAGGATCTTGCTGTGATTTATGTCATAGAGTGTTCTGCCTAAGTTTTACTCTAAGAGTTTTATAGTGTCTGGCCTGATATTTAGGTCCTTTAATCCATTTTGTGTTTATTTTTGTGTAAGGTGTTAGGGAGTGTTCTAATTTCATTCTTTTACATGTAGTTGTCCAGTTTTCCCATCACCACTTATTGAATAGGCCATCTTTTCTCCATTGTATATTCTTGCCTCTTTTATCAAAAATAAGGTGACCAGGGCTTCCTTGGTAGTGCAGTGGTTGAGGGTCCGCCTGCCGATGCAGGGGACATGGGTTCGTGCCCCGGTCCAGGAGGATCCCACATGCTGTGGAGCGGCTGGGCCCATGAGCCAGGGCTGCTGTGCGTGCGTGCCTGGAGCCTGTGCTCCACAACGGGAGAGCCCACAGCAGTGAGAGGCCCACGTACCACAAAAAGTAAATAAATAAATAAATGAGGTGACCATATGTGCTTGGGTTTAACTCTGGGCTTTCTATCCTGTTCCATTGATCTATATTTCTGTTTTTGTGCCAGTACCATACTGTCCTGATTACTGTAGCCTTGTAGTATAGTCTGAAGTCAGGGAGCCTGATTCCTCCAGCTCCGTTTTTCTTTCTCAAGAGTGCTTTGGCTATTTGGGGTCTTTTGTGTTTCCATACAAATTGTGAATTTTTTTGTTCTAGTTCTGTGAAAAATGCCATTGGTAGTTTGGTAGGGATTGCTTTGAATCTGTAGATTGCTTTGAGTAGTATCGTTATTTTCACAATGTTGATTCTTCCAATACAAGAACACGGTAATTCTCTCCATCTGTTTGTATCATCTTTAATTTCTTTCATCAGTGTCTTATAGTTTTCTGCATACAGGTCTTTTGTCTCCTTAGGTAGGTTTATTCCTAGGTATTTTGTTCCTTTTGTGGCAGTGGTAAATGGGAGTGTTTCATTAATTTCTCTTTCAGATTTTTCATCATTAGTGTATAGGAATGCAAGAGATTTCTGTGCATTAATTTTGTATCCTGCTACTTTACCAAATTTGTTGATTAGCTCTAGTAGTTTTCTGGTAGCATCTTTAAGATTCTCTATGTATAGTATCATGTCATCTGTAAATAGGGACAGCTTTACTTCTTCTTTTCTGATTTGGATTCGTTTTATTTCTTTTTCTTCTCTGGTTGCTTCCAAAATATGTTGAAGAAGAGTGGTGAGAGTGGACAACCTTGTTTTGTTCCTGATCTTAGAGGAAATTGATTCCTTTCATATAACATTTTTGAAATGACAAAATTTTTGAAATGGAGTACAGATTATACTGATTCCCAGGGATTAAGGAAGGAGGGGAGGATGGAAAGGAGGTGAGTGAGTTTATAAAAAGGCATGATGGGCTTCCCTGGTGGCACAGTGGTTGAGAGTCCGCCTGCCGATGCAGGGGACACGGGTTCGTGCCCGGTCCGGGAGGATCCCACGTGCCGCGGAGCAGCTGGGCCTGCGTGTTCGGAGCCTGTGCTCTGCAACGGGAGAGGCACGCGTACCGGAAAAAAAAAAAAAAAAAGGCATGATGATTGATCCTTGGAGTTATTTTGTATCTTGACTGTGGCTGTGGACACCTGAACCTACACAGGTGATATAATTGTATATACCTTCACACACACAAACAGACACACACAGACATCCACACACACGAGTGCTAGTAAAACTGGGGAAATCTGCCTGAGATGGATAGGTCAGCTCTATCAATGTGAGTATGCTAGCTTTGCAAAATGTTACATTGGGGAAAACTGAGCAGAGCATGCAAGAGATCTTTCTGTGTTATTCTTACAACTGCACGTGAATCTATAATTATCCTAATAAAAATTCCAATTAAAAAATGAATCATGAAGCCCATACTTGCTGTCACCTCCTCCACTTTTCCCAGGTTATAGTGTCCCATATCTCTCAGTGTACAGTGAAAATGCAGTGGATATCATTGATATGAGCTCCATGAAATGGATCCAAACCATCTCCCTCAAGAAGGTGATTTGACATTGAGATCATGTGACTGATGAATTACTGACTGAAAATGGAAACTCAATTGTGCCTTTGCTGTACTTACTAATGTGCACTTGGTGATTTGAAGGCTTAGCTAAGAGTGAAAATAACCACCAAAACCCAAATTGGTTAATTTTTTTACTAGTGCAAGAGCTACTTTGTGATATTTAGTTGCACTATATAAGGTAGGATTGTCACAATATAAATAAATGTACTATTTATTTATATAGATAATATAATATGAATATTTATGTCATACATTATAGATGTTACTTCCCACATTCAGTTTAGTTACTTGTGTTTATTACTAATTTTCACTTAGTATAGTTTGACATACTGTGAAGGAAAATTTTACTGACAAAAAACAAAAAAACAGGAAAAGTTTATAGCCAAAGCTGTGTTTTAGGATTCTCAGTTAGATTCTCACAGATGCATAATAAAATAAAAATTTTGTATCTTTACTATAAATAATTTAAAATTTACATAAAATTTATAAGTAAAAACCTCTATTTTGTTAAAAGACCACTGAAGATTTAAGAATGATTAAATTCTGGCATATGTGGAGTATATGTAGCAGGAGCCATCAAAAAGGAGTTTATACAGGAAAGGATGAAGGATGTATTTACAATTATATGTGAGATTTTGCCTCACGTTAAACAATATAAGCAATGAGAAAACTTTTGTAAGGACGGTCCCACTATATAAAATATTAAAATACACTTTTCCAGTGTTCTAAATGTGAACAAGTCACATTTACTGTTTGATAAAATGAATTCACAAGGCAGATGAATCTTCTCAGGATAATTTTTTAGTTACTAATAACGTTCTAAAAGTTAATATAAAAATATATTGCTATTTAAGTTAGTAATGTTCAGATTTCTTTAATCTATGATATTCATGTTTCTGAAATTTTATCAATATGAGTTTGTTAACCCCATTTATTTTCTTTAATTGATGTTTTTGGGGTCTTTATTTTGAGACTACATTATTCTGAGGGGAGAAGTTTAAGTAGAGTATATTTATTCTTAATTCTTTATATGTAAGAAAATAGTCTTATAACTTAATTTTTAAAAAGTATTCATTGAAATGGTAATCTTGTTTATTAATTATTTTAGGTTCAACCCTTGAATAGTGAAGGATCCCTAAATATTTTGCTTTTGGAGACAATTAGATGAATATATTTCAAAAAATAAGAAGACAAGTAAGAAATGACTTCTTAGTAGAAGTACTTCTAAGAGATCATGTCTCTGACTGCCCAAGGTCACAGAGCTAGTGAGTGGAGAGGGTCTGATACAGACACCTGTGCCCTTTACACACAGTCCTGGGATGCGCTCCTGGCAAAGTGGTTCTCCTTCATCCTCGCATAGCAGTAGAGATAAAAGCATTTACTTGTGGCACACTCCAGCTATTTTTAAGCAGGACTGATGGTTGGACATAAGCACCTGGAAACACTAATCTACTATTTGAATGCTCACTGTGAAAATTCATTCACTTCCCAGCAGGCTCTGCGTCCAGATGTGCTCCAAGTTGCAATGCACACGGGGGAAGCAGGTGCGGCCCACCCCACCGCCCTGCTCCAACTTCTTCCGCCTACATTTTAGACTCTAGCAGATTTGGAGTGTGAGAAAAGCCACAGGGATTCATTTATCTTTCTTTCTTTCTTATTTTATTTATAGCATGGAATAGTTAATGTAGCAGAGAATTAGTTTGCTGGGGCTGCTAAAAAGTGCCACAGGGCTGGACAGCTTAAACCACAGAAATGTATTGTCTCACAGTCCTAGAGGCCAGAAGTCCGAGATCAGGATGTCAGTAGGGTTGGTTCCTTTTGAGGGCTGTGAGAGAAATCCTTTTCCCAGACTCTCTCCTAACTTCTGGTGACTTGCTGGCAATCTGTGTGTTCCTTGGCTTTTACATACATGGCCCCTGATCTCGGCTTTCATCTTCATGTGGCATATTCCCGGTGCGTGTCTGTGTCCAAATTTCCTCTTTTTATAAGGACACAATCAGATTAGGCCCCGCCCCCCAGTGATTTCATCTTAACTTGATCATCTGGGAAGATCTTAATTCCAAATAAGGTCACATTCACATGCTCTGGGGGGGGTTAGTATGACATCTTCTGGGGGGACACTATTTAACCTATAAGAAGCTCTCTTATTTTCTTTTTGTAGTCTAAGACAGTTTTCAGTGTTTCTGGGTGACATTTTGCTGACTCCTAGATATTAAGAACTTAAACAGAGTAAGTCTTGAGTCTAAAGAGGGGTGCATCTTTCCCCAAGATCAGAAGAGGCAGCAAGTAGAGAATGACTCTTACCTCAGCATCTCTTCCTCCAGCAGTGGACCTCAGAAATGCTTTGCTCAGTTACAATTACTGTAATTGCTTACATTTACAGAATGACTGGCCCTTTATGCTTGCCCCTGAAGCATAACAGACCATTTTGATACCCTTTAGCCACAAAAATCTGATAGGAGGAAAACATAGTATAGAAATGTGAGGGTAAATCAAAGTGGAAAGACACCAACATGATTGCCCTCTCCTTCCAGTGAAATGATGTCATTTTATAGATAAGAGTCACAATAAATTTCTTTTTAAGTGTTGCTTACATTGAACATTAAATTCTCTTCGTTAATACTCTGTTTTTATTCTTGAGAAATTTGCCATATTTATCTATTTTTAACTTTAAAAAATCAGAACAGGGGGCTTCCCTGGTGGCGCAGTGGTTGAGAGTCTGCCTGCCGATGCAGGGGACACGGGTTCGTGCCCCTGTCTGGGAGGATGCCACATGCCGTGGAGCGACTGGGCCCATGAGCCATGGCTGCTGAGCCTGCACATCCAGAACCTGTGCTCCGCAATGGGAGAGGCAACAACAGTGAGAGGCCCGCGTACCGCAAAAAAAGAGAAAAATCAGAGCAGTATGATATTTGTGCAGTTAATTAACAGTTGTGAAATTAACATGAGAAATTGGATGGGAGGCCTCTTAAAAGTTTAAAGAATGACATTTAAAAAAAATACATATAGATGGAGATGAGCTGGTATTTCCTGAAACATCAGATAATCAACAGAAGCAAATGGTCCGACACCACAGCAGCAAGCATCGTTATTCCTTCCGGGTTCCCAGAGGAAAAGGGATGCTACTGAAGGGGCTATGATGACCACCCTCTCACGTGTGGTCCAGAGGGACCACTTGAGGACCATGTGATATTTGAAGTAATTTGGAAGAAAAAGAAATATATCTGTGAAACTCAGGTGGAGACATCTGTTTGCAGCAGTGTTATGTTTATTTTTCTGTGCAACTTTAAAGAAAACACTTATGTAGTGAGTATGAATGGAAGTGTAATACGTGGATACATTTCTCTGTGATTGTGGAATAATTGAAATTTGGTACTTAAGCCTCCACATAATGCAAATATAGAAGACATGTGTATACACCCCATAATGTATGTCACTGAAGCATTTTGCGAAGGAATAAATAGTACTGAGCTGCATGTGGATTGATTACTCTCTGACTCTGGAGATGCCTTCCTTTGACTTTAAAAGAACTTTCATTCTCTTATTGCCTATTACTTGGTGATAATTTCTATAACTGAATAAGTGGAAAAATAAGCTGATCTTCTTTGGATTACAAATAAAAACTTCTCTAGAGCAGTGCTGTTTCTTTTAAAAGAGACGTAATTATATGAAAAATATATAATAGGGCAGAGCCACTTTGATGTCTGTGGCTGTTAAATGCCATGTGATTTGTACCAAAAACCTTAAGATACTTAATTTTTTAAAGTATCTGGGAAGCACAGAATAACTGAATATTCTCTCCATTCACCAAATTTGTAATTGGATATACCTATAAGTTGCCCTTGAAAAAGTCACCAGTACAATTTTGTCTTTGTCTTTTAAAGTTGATTGCAGTAGCATCTCTGTTGATTAATACCTAACGTAATAATTTTTAATAAAGTAGTACTTTTGAAAATGAGGCTGAAGATCTTCTGATTTCAAACATGAGAACTCATGAAGCATTCATCTAAATTGACTGTTTCCTTAAAACAATTTTTTTTCATCTTTATTGGAGTTTAATTGCTTTACAATGTTGCATTAGTTTCTGCTGCACAACAAACTGAATCAGCTATATGTATACATATATCCCCATATCCCCTCTCTCTTGCATCTCCCTCCCACCCTCCCTATCCCACCCCTCTAGGTCACCACAAAGCATCAAGCAGATCTCCCTGTGCTATGCAACAGCTTCCCACTAGCCATCCATTTTATATTTGGTTCTGCATATATGTCAATGCTACTCTCTCACTTCGTCCCAGCTTCCTCTTCCCCCACTGTGTTCACAAGTCTGTTCTCTAAATCTACATCTTTGTTCCTGTCCTGCCCCTAGGTTCTTCAGAACTGTTTTTGTAGATTCCGTGTATGTGTGTTAGCATACAGTATTTGTTTTTCTCTTTTGACTTACTTCCCTCTGTATGACAGATCTAAGTCTGTCCACCTCATTACAAATAACTCAATTTCGTTCCTTTTTATGGCTGAGTAATATTCCATTGTAAATATGTACCACATCTTCTTTATCCATTCATCTGCTGATGGACACTTAGGTTGCTTCCATGTCCTGGCTATTGTAAAGAGTGCTACAATGAACATTGTGGTACATGACTCTTTTTGAATTGTGGTTTTCTCAGGGTATATGCCCAGTAGTGGGATTGCTGGGTCATATGGTAGTTCTGTTTTTAGTTTTTTAAGGAACCTCCATACTGTTCTCCATAGTGGCTGTATCAATTATATTCCCACCAACAGTGCAGGAGGGTTCCCTTTTCTCCACACCCTCTCCAGCACTTATTGTTTGTAGATTTTTTTGATGGTCATTCTGACTGGTGTGAAGTGATACCTCATTGTGGCCTTGATTTGCATTTCTCTAATGATTAGTCATGCTGAGCATCTTTTCATGTGTTTGTTTGCAATCTGTATGTCTTTTTGAGAAAGAAAGACAGAGCTGGAGGAATCAGGCTCCCTAACTTCAGACTATACTACAAAGCTACAGTAATCAAGACAGTACAGTACTGACACCAAAACAGAAATATAGATCAATGGAACAGGATGAGAAGACCAGAGATAGACTCACATACATAGAGTCACCTTATCTTTGACGAAGGAGGCAAAAATATACAATGGAGAAAAGACAGGCTCTTTTTGGCCATCTGTATGTCTTCTTTGGGGAAATGTCTATTTAGGTCTTCTGCCCATTGTTGGATTGGGTTGTTTGTTTTTTTAATATGGAGCTGCATGAGCTGTTTATACATTTTGGAGATTAATCCTTTGTCCATTGATTTGTTTGCAAATATTTTCTCCCATTCTGAGAGTTGTCTTTTCATCTTGTTTGTAGTTTCCTTTGCTGTGCAAAAACTTTTAAGTTTCTTTAGGTCCCATTTGTTTATTTTTGTTCTCATTTCCATTACTCTAGGAGCTGGATCAAAAAAGATCTTGCTGTGATTTATGTCAAAGAGAGTTCTTCCTATATTTTCCTCTAAAAGTTTTATAGTGTCCAGTCTTACATTTAGGTCTCTAATCCATTTTGAGTTTATTTTTGTGTATGGTGTTGCGGAGTGTTCTAATTTCATTTTTTTACATGTAGCTGTCCAATTTTCCCAGCAGCACTTGTCTTTTCTCCATTGTATATCCTTGCCTCCTTTGTCATAGATTAGTTAACCATAGGTGCGTGAGTTTATCACTGGGCCTTCTATCTTGTTCCATTGATCTATGTTTCTGTTTTTCTGCCAGTACCATATTATCTTGATTACTGTAGCTTTGTAGTATAGTCTGAAGTCAGGGAGTCTGATTCCTCCAGCTCCATTTTTTTCCCTCAAGACTGCTTTGGCTATTCAGAGTCTTTTGTGTCTCCATACAAATTTTATGATTTTTTAAAGTCATAATTTACCAAAAGCCCTGTTAAGGACTGGTTTGTGTCCCCCCAAATCCATATGTTGAAGCCCCAGCCCCCAACGTGACTGTATTTGGACATGAGGCCTTTAAAGGGGTAATTAAGATTAAATGAGGTCAAGGGTGGGGTCCTCATAGATAAGATTAGTGTCCTTATAAGAAGAGGAAGAGATGCTAGGGATGCACACACAGAGGACAGGCTATGTGAGGACACAGGGAGAAGGTGCCATCTGCAAGACAAGGAGAGAGGCCTCAGAACAAGCTCCACAGACACCTTCATCTTGGGTTCCCAGCCTTTTGAACCATGAGGCAATAAATGTCCATTGTTTAAGTCCCCAGAATGTGGTATTTTGTTACGGCAGCCCTAGGAAACTAATATAAGCCTAAAAGTTTACATTGTGTGCTTTAATCTCACCCCAGTCATCTTGTATTCAATTTTCATTACTTGTATGATTCTTAAACACTGGTGTCTCCTCTTGGTGATCACTTTCTTTGAGGTGAACTTTGATTTCTTCACAGGCTGACGGGAACCACACGGTCATGGCTTCATTCCACCTTTGGGTTACTGCAGCTCATGACAGCAGGCACCAGCAAAGGACTACTAGGTTGTTTCTTCCAAATATGTGGCATAGCACCTGGCCTTGGAAACGCTGAGGACTTTCTCTATGCTCTTATTAACTTACTAAACTTATTCACGTATTGATAATGAGGTTTTTATATATATATATTGCATACGATTTATATGGAAGAAGATACAATAAGTTCTAGAAAGACAAAGAAAAATCATGAAAAACATATTACATAACAAAAAAGAAATACATAGATATTAATGAAAACTGGGGTATGTGGCAAGCATCAAAGCATAATGAATGTATTAACAAAAGATATTCTGTACCATACATGCAATATTATGAAAGTGAATTTTGCCCAGTAACGAGGTTTTGATGAAGATCTGAGATGACAACAACACAGCTCTCAGGCCCGAGGCCCTGGGGTGGGATGGGCCCACCCCACCCCCACCCCCACCCCCACCCCCCACCACTTCCCTGGAAGGACAGCCAGTTCCTCAGAGGGCTGTCCTGGAAATGGGCACAGCCTTCTCTCAGGAAGTGATCCAATGTTCTCATGACATAAACCTCAGCTAAGGGAAGTTGTACAGACTCAAATTTAATTATAGAATAAACGTCATGTGTAGAACATTGGCCATAATCACATAGTAAGCCTAGTAATAATAATCACACAGTAATCAGATAGCAATACATAGTGATGTGTCTCTCAGACACACACACACACACACACAATTGTATACACCAACCTTTTTTCAAAAAAAAACCCTTCCACTCAACAAGATGTAGAAAATAAAAATCACTTGAAATCTGAATGATTTTCTGTACATAGCTACATATAATTGAACACACACACATACACTTGTGTCGGTCTACTTAAAGAAATGAAGTCATATAGGATGTGCTCTATTATACTTCATTCTTTCACTTATCTTGAACATCTTCCATACCATTACATTTTATTTTGCTGCATTTTAACGGATGGATAGCATTTCAATATATGAACTATCCTAGTCTATTTAGCCAGTTCCCTATTGGTTGGATAATTGTTTGTACATTCCATTTAAAAAATCTTTTCAATATTATAAGCTGTGTGGCAATAAACATTTTGTAGTTACCTCCTTGAAATATTTCTATAATTTATATAATTATCTCTATATTTAAATTTACAGAAGTTGTATAGTATTTCAAAAAATTAATAGGAGTGGAACTTCTGGTTGGAAGAGAATGCAAAATATGGAAGTTTTGGATATAGGTTTCACCTACAAAAGTGGGGTTTTTTTTCTTAATTAATTTATTTTTGGCTGTGTTGGGTCTGCTGCGGCACTCAGGCTTTCTCTAGTTGTGGCGAGCGGGGGCTACTCTTCATTGTGGTGTGCGGGCTTCTCATTGTGGTGGCTTCTCTTGTTGCAGAGCATGTGCTCTAGGTGCGTGGGCTTCAGTAGTTGTGGCTCATGGGCTCTAGAGTGCAGGCTTAGTAGTTGTGGTGCACGGGCTTAGTTACTCTGTCACATGTGGGATCTTCCTGGACCAGGGCTCGAACCCATGTCCCCTGCATTGGCAGGCAGATTCTTAACCACTGTGTCACCAGGGAAGTCCTACAAAGGTGTTTTTTAAATCAATTTGCAGTTTCATATGAGTGCTTGCTTTCTTAAACTGTACCATAAAGTTTTATGATATTTAAAAATGTCATTTCTTGGATTAATAGGGAAGTTGATTATTATTTACATACCTTAACTTGCTGACTCCCCTTCCACTGAGAATTGCTTTCTTCCTGTTCCTTTGCCACTCTTTCTATTGTTCCCTTGCAGAGGCAAGATGCATTTGTGTTTGTTGTGTGTGTAGACAACAGTTCCCTCACTCAGCTTTTCTTTAACTTCTAATTTGTTTATGTTAAGAGAATTTTGGTATGAAAATTTAGATTTTATGTATGATTACTTAGTTTCCCCCTCTTCTTGGCTTGTCTACTTTTTTTTTTTTTTTTTTTTTTTTTTTGGCCGTGCTGCATGGCTTGTGAGATCTTAATTCCCTGACCAGGGACTGAACCCAGGCCCTCGACACTGAAAGCACAGAGTCCTAACCACTGGACCTCCAGAAAATTCCCTTAGCTTGTCTATTTGATATACTCTGCTTAAAAAACATTCCCCATATTCACAGACATTTTTGTCCTGGTATTTTCATGCATACATGTGTATATGTGTAAATCTTGAAGGAAGACAGTATCTGATGGACAGCAAGGACTCCCTTGGATGTATGAACATAAACGTGTTTTCCCAGGTGAAATGTAGCCGTAACCTGGTGCCCCTCCCAGATGTCCTCTGATCTCCCTCTCCAGCCCTGTGTGTGCTCCAGCTTCCACATGCATGGCTGGCCCACGGGGTCCTCAGGGGACTCACTTCCTTCATAACTCACTCACACCTGAGCCTTCATCTCAGACCTGCTTCTGGGTAACTTGCTGGAGACACTGTCATTCGTGATCTAGCTGAGCCTCGGCCTTTACATTGTGCTTTCCTAGGACAGAATCAACTGGACATGAAAGTGCCCTCGAAACTGTTATGTCCTTAAAAGATGTGAATTGTTTCATAGATCAGAATCTTTTGTTGGGGGCCTCTGGTGTGCCTGGCATCGTGTGCACAGCCCTGCCCTCCAGCAGCCCATAGTCTGGCATGGGGCCCAAGAGATGAGCATTCGCACTTGGGGGAAGAGTTCCTGGTCAGTGGCTGACACGGGGCATCATGGGGAGACAGCAGTGACCCAGCCTGGGAGGGACAGTAATGCCTTCATGGAGGAAGTGACACTGAGCCTGAAGAAGAGAGGTCTCCTTCTCTCTCTGTTCCATCCCCCGTCGATTCCCATCAGAACCCCTGTCAGTTCCCAGCACTATATTGTTTGTTCTATGTTGTGATCTGTCTCCCCACTGGAACGTAAACTCACTGAGGCCCTTGACTGTCTTGGTCATCATTGCATCACCTGTGCCTCCCAGGAAGGACCTGGTTCATGTGCATGATCCACAGATAACTGCTGGGTCAGCAAATGGATGAGTCACATCAGCAACATTTGATGTCATGACCTGCATTATCTTCTCCTCCTCCTCCCCCTCCTCTATCATCACCATCGTCATCATCACCATCATCATCATCACCACATAAGTCTTCCCCAGGCCCCTGCACACAGCAGGGTGTGTAGGTTCATTCCTGGGCCTCTGCCTCCTTGACCTCAACCAGGGACCATTCAAAACAGCATCAGACCTGAGTAGAAACACGCTTGTTTTCAAAGTACTTTTTGGAGGATATACCACTGGGGTCTCTCCTATTTTAGTTGCTTTATAATGAGGATATATGTAACACTTTGATGAAAGATCTTCTGGATCCACCTTAAACTGGCGACATATACTCTTCTCTGGTAAAATGTTAAAGGTAGACATTTCATCCTGAAAAATTCAAAATCAAAAGACAGATTTGTGTGTACGGAAATGATGACAGGAAGGAAGTGAGGTACTTTTACAAAATGGGATAGGATGCTATCCAAAAATTAATTTGGAGTAATATTTACATTTAACTGGTGATTTGGGTAGGATGAGATGGCACTGAAAGTGATGTAGTATTTGATTTTCCTTATTCTGTGGATTTCCTTCCACTTTGTATGATGGGAGAACTGTCTCTGAGAATCCGACTTCTTTTTCTCAAAAAACCTCTTCACTTATCTTCTTTGTGCAGGTCTTGGGTTTATGGTCAAGGATGTGTGCACTGAAAAGGCACAATAAAGAGATAAATATACCTCAGGTTGGGACGCATTACCACAAACGGGCCTGCTCTTTCCTTTAAGTTGAGTGAGGTAAATATAGAATATCTTAGAATTTATTTTTTTCTGCCTCAACACAAGTTTATTTCTGCTGATACTGTATGTCCAACGTCGGTGAGATGGAGGCTCCCTCTTGGCAGATGCGTCCACAGTCATGGTGGCAGAGAGAGAAGTGGCAGTTTGTACCTGGACTCTTTTTTGAATATTTTAACTTTATTGGAGTATAGTTGAGTTACAGTGTTGTGTTAGTTTCAGGTGTACAGCAAAGTGATTCAGTTATACATATACACATATTCAGAATATCTTAGAATTGAGGTGTTTGAGCTGTGTTTCAGTAACAGTTTGGGGATGTTAGGAAAATGAGCACCAACAAGAAACACTTTGCAGTTCATTCTCTTGTGGGTTGCCTCCCAAGCTGTTATCTCAAACAAGCAATAGAAACTATCTTTCTATTTTATTCCTGCACATTCAGGATTCCAACAGGCTGAAATGACAGTGTTTTCTCCAAATTCACTCTGTTATTAGACTCACTGACCTGACAGTGAATAACATGGGTGAGAACAGTGAACTTCCTGTGATGAGCTCTTGAATGAAGATGCCCTGTGGGCAGGACTACAGTCCCGACTGCACACCTGTCTAAATCAGGAAAGCTGTGAGCTGCACTGATTCTTCTCAGCTTTGTCACTGGGCCTGCCATCCCTCCCCCTACACTTCAGGCCAGGGTTTCGGAACGAGTGCACGTGTGTGATAACCAGCCCCCATGGCTTTCAGCCCCTGCTCTGGGCTTGGCTTCTGGGTTGTTGGCACAGATGTGTCCAGTCACTGGAGCCATGTGACAACTGTCACAGTCTAGCATCCAGAAAGAGAGAGGTGTTTGCTCCATCTCTAGCCTCTGCTGTTAGGATCTGAACACTGCAGAAGCCTGGAGGCCAGTTCATGACCAACTCTCTCAGTAGGAGGAAGGGGCTTCAGAGGTGGGCCAGCACAGGCCGTGACGCGGGCTAAGCAGGCTGCAGGGGTGGGCAGTCCGGGGAGAGAGCAGGGGTCTGCGCCCCGCCCCTCATTGTTTGCTCGTCTCACCCTTATGAGCGGGTCATTTCCCCTGCTCTGATGATTCGAAGTCTCTGCCGGCACCCACAGGACAATGACTGAGGCCTCCACACTCCTCAGCAGGGATCCCAGCTCCCACCCAGATCTGAGGCCACAGACACCTCTCCCCCTCCCCTGCTGCCCCTGTGAGCAAAGCTGTTCTTGTGAAACGCGGTCATACTTTGTTAGGAGGAACTGTTTTCTATGGGGATACAAACCAGTGTTGATACCGATACACACACATGTCCAGCCATCGGTGGAAACGGAAGGGACGGTAGTTCTGGGGTGTCTTTGCAGGCCCGTGGGCCCCTAAGGCCAGTCCCCACAGCCACAGCCAGATGGGTCCTCCTCCCTCAGTTGGAAGAGATGCTGCTGCACAGAAATCCCACAAGTTCCACAAAGGGGCCCAACTCTCATTTCCCTTATCGCACCTTTCGCGGGTGCCCCATGAATGTCCCCGCCCCCATTCCCCTTGCTCCATCCTCACTGGGATTAAGAGGTAGCGGCCTCCACCACTCTCCACATTGCAATAACCCCAGTGGGACTAGAGGATGCTCCCGCTACGATGAGGCAGACAGTCCTGTCCCCATGGCCAAGACTTTTCCTCTCTGGTCAGGCCGCCCACACAAGGAAGCCCTGGATGAGCGCAGGGTCAGCCCAGCGCCGTCGCCCGGCCACTTCAGGGAAGCGGAGAGAAGCTCCATAATGACAAGGGCTGCCTCCAGGCTCCACCCTAGAAACTGGTGAGTGTCCGGAGGGCGGAAAGGCACAAAAGCAGCTCCGCCTCCCCAGAAGGCTCAGGGAGGCAGAAGACGGTACAGACGCCCCAGAAGGCCCCTGGCCGAGCAGGCGTTAGAGAGGGGGTGATGAGGGGGTCCCTGGGGAAAGTGCGAGCTGTGCGTTCCCAGGGGCAGCCTGACGAGTCCTTGTCTATGTGGAGGAAAGGTGTGGCCCCCTGTAGATCCAGAGCTCCTGTGACCTCCCTCATCCTTCCTTCCTCTCAGGATCGCTCTCTGTGGAGCAGCTCAACACCAACAAGATGACAGTGGCCTGAGAGCATTTCCCACGAAAACGATCTTTGTTCACAGTTTACATACATCACTCCAAAGATCCTCCTCCCACCCACACCTGGCCACACCCACACCCACCTCCCTAACCCCCCACAATCCCGCTGCCCCCCCCCCCCGTCCTGGTGGTCCTGCCCCCCTCCCTTCCCCCCACATCACCCAGGATCAGCACTGGGAGGAGGAGGAGCCCTAGGCTCCCCTGGGGGCTGCCCTGGGGCCTCGCCCTGGAGCGCCGGCCCAGCTGTTCCCTACTGGCTGCAGGGCTTCTTCTTCCTCCACCCACGCTTCTCTGTGACAAACGGGTCACGCTTTCTCTTTCTGGGCTGTGAGGGGCGAGCCAGCCCCAGAGCCAAGGCTGGCCTCCCAGAGAAGCCGAGGCCAGCCCCGGGGATGGGCAGCTTCTCAGCAGCGGCTGGGCGTCCACACAGAGCCCACTTCCTCGACTTGGGAGCGGCTGGTGGAGCTGGGCTGAGGCCTCTTCTCTGAGGGGAGGGGGACTGGGGAGCACTGTGGGCCCCCCAACCTCCAGGGGAGGCCAGGCTTGAGGCACGCACAGGACTCTGGGACAGCCAGAAAGGCAGCAGGCTCTGCAGAGAGCCAGAGAGGAAGGCCAGGCTGGAGAGCTCCTCCTCGTCCTCACTGGACCCGTCCCTGGGCCCTCGGGCCTCCCGGACAGGAGAGGCCTCTCTGAGAAGAGATGCATCCCTGGGTCCCTGTAGAGAGCCAGTGTGCCTTTGACCACCTTGGCTGGCGTCAGACTCAGAAGGACTTGAGGCCATTCCGGGTGCACTGTGACTCGGGGCTGCCCGCACACTGTCGTCCTCTTTCAAGGCCAGGAGTCGTTTCTGCACCAGCTGGTAGGAGGGAGGAGGACAGTGACGGCTCCACACACACGTGTCAGAGAGGAGGAGCACTGGGCAGTGGGACAATGGCCCTGGGGGGGAGGAGGGGACGGGCGACCCCAGGACTCGAATCCAAATACAGACGCGGTGGCAGTCCTGCCGTCCTCCTGCCCCTTATTCCCAGCTTTGTGACCTTCCCCCCCTCCCGGCTCCCCATCCTCTCCTTCCTTCCACCCTGCACTGCACCCCCCCCCAGAACGGGCCCTTCCCCATGCCAGGCGTCCCAGGCAGGGGAGGGATGGACAGCGCTATGTGGCCCTCCGGTTCTGGGGCCCTACCTCCCCCCTGTTCACTGGGGTCCCTCCGTGCCCTCGTCTTCCTGGGTGTCCCTTGTGTCCCCTGTTCTACCGGGGATCCCTCCCTCCTCTGCCTCCCCTGGGTCATCTGGGTTCCCCTGTCCCCTGGATCACCTGGGGTCCCCCTCCCGTGGGGTCCCCTGGCTCCCTGAGTGTCCCTCTCCCTCCCCTGACTCATTTCTTCGGGACTGAGCCTTTCCTCCTGCTCCAGCTCCTTCTCTAGGGCCAAGAGATCCAGCTGTGGGTCTGGGGAAAGCAAATCTGCCAGGAATCCAGGGTGAATGACTGCCTCCACCTAGAACAGAAAGAAGAGGCTGTGAGCATCCTTGGCCAGGAGTGGCCTGTGAGACAAGAAGGCCAGGAGGGAAAGTGAAAAGCAGAGACCCACCCCACTCTCCTCCACAAGGCGGGGATGGTCAGCACACACACACACACACACACACACAAACATGCACATACACAGTCACACACAAAAGAGCACATATACAGAGGCACAAACACAAAGGCATACACACAGATAGACACAAACATATACGCACAAACATCTGCGTAAACCTCCCCTAATACCAGGCTCAGGAACAAGGAGCTGAGCTTAAGTCCCAACGGCCTGAGCAGAACCCAGATCTTGGGTTCTGAGTGTTCCATGTCCTGGCATCTTGTAGACCCCAGTCTCCAGGCCTAGCCTACTTTGGTGACAAAGTCCTCCTGGGAACACAGCTTGTCAATGTAGCTCAAGAGATCCGGGTCCGAGTAGGTGCCGTCCTCTTCCTGCTGCAGCTCATTTCCGTCCTCTCCCCATTCTGCATCTGAGTCGCCTGTGGCTGAGTGGACGGGCCCCACCAGCGCCTCCATGATGTCCACATACTCCCTCACAGCCTCAGGTGGAATCTCCTCGGGTGCCTTGGGCTCCGGGGGTCGCTGGGACCTGTGTGGCTTCGGGCGGGAGGGCTGGGCCCTGGGGCCGGACATCCTGGGAGCGAAGGCTGAGGCAGAGGAGGAGGAGGGGAAGGAAGGTGAGGGACCCCCGGTCCACCTCCTGACCACCGAGCGCACGCTGGTGAGGGCATTGTTGGGGGACATTGATGTGGGTGTGGGGGGGGTCAGGACCACCTGAAGCTTCATGCACAGTTGGAGGGGGGAGGTAAGGGGGCATCTAAGAGAGTCACATGTAAGGAAGTGGGGAACCTCCAATTTTCCAGGGGTGTCCCCATCAAGCCCACTTCTTAGGCAGACTTTGTGTGCGGTCCTTTGACAGGGAGGTGTGAGAGAAGTTACAAAGTTGACCAAGTCAATACCCCGTAGTGACAAAGGGCATCTGAGACCCCACCCTCCCACCCCCCGCCTCGGTGGCTGTTTTGCTTGAAAGACCAATGCCCCCGTCTTGAAGGAAAATGATCCACATGGGAACAGTGGCCAACCCTGGGCCCGTTACCTGTGCGTTCAACTCCAGTGGGAACCTGGGTGGCTGGCTGAAGGCCCACTTTCGGGGCTGGGGGCCCCCGAGGATCCAGCTTCGGTGGGGCTGGAGGAGGCAAGCCCTGCGCGCACTGCATCCACTGCAACGGCTGAACCTGCATCTCCTCCTCGGCCTCAAGGTCCATGAACCTGGGGGGTGACGGAGGCACAGGCCACCCTGAGAAAATGGCCTGGATTCTGGAGCCCAACAAAGGCAGCCAAGAATGAGGGACTGGGAGAGGATGTGCCTCGGGGCTGTCAAGGCCCTGTGAGGTGCTGTCCACGGCAGAGAGCTGCTCCTGGAACTGATACAAGATCTGGGACCCTTCCTGCCTCGCCAGCACTGGAGAGCATTCAACAGCATAGACCCAGGTCGCTGCATTGAACCAGGTCAACGGGACACGTGGCTGACCCAGGGGGCACCCTCCTCATGCCCCCCATCCAGAGCCACATGAAGGGCTGACAGCCAGAGGCTGGAACAGGCATGTGTTCCCCACAGGGGTCCTTGCCCAAATCCAGGACCCTGGGTTGGGACTGAGAGTTCTGGAACGTAGATCTGGAGACAGGGCTCAGGAGAGGCTGGACGATGTGGATGCTGAGCTTAGAGGACAGGCCTTCCTTTCCTCTGAGAGGCGCTTGTTTGTTTGGTTTTGTTTCTTAAACCAAGGGGATTACCATGGAGCAAACACTGGAAGGGCCAGAGACCCTTGGGCTGATGACAGCTGGCTTCCGCAGCCTCTTCAGGGATGCCAGGGTACCCACTCAGGCCACTTTTCGTGAGGAGAGGGGGTCCCAAATCTATGTCAGTGGCCGCCGGCCAGCCACCACTAAGGAAGCAGCAGGCTGGCGGGTGGAGCTCTTTCCCCGGCCCAGCCCATATGTCCGGAGTTGGACCCTACTGGACTCACAGCTTCACCCTGCCCCGTCCTGAGACCTTCATGTCAGGGCAAGGGTAGGTCAAAGTCAGGGGGAGGGCAGAGCTCCTGGTGGAGGAAGGACAGAAGACCCAAACTCTCAAGGTGAGGGAGGGGTTTCTGGAGGACTGCAGGGCCTCTGGGCTGCGGGACCCTGTTCCGAGTGACAGCCCTTCTCCTTTGTCCTCTCTGATGAGCACCCCCACGGCCAGACCCTGCCCTCACCCACTCGCCTCACCCTCCACACAGCCCCTGGGCCCAGGACGCTGACTCACTTTTGCGCCATCTTGTAGTAGATTATCCGGTCAGAGTTGCTAATGTGCTGCCATTCCTGCACGGCCCTGCACAGTCCCTCCTCCAGTGTCATGGTGGGCTTCAGGCAGGCCAGGGATCGAGGCACTGGGCTGTAAGCACTCGGGGTCAGTCTCTGTGCCCAGCCCAGCCCCCACCTGCCTGACCCCACCCACCAATGTGGACCACACATCACTCAACACAGCATGACTGAGCAACAGGAGAGTGAGAGGCAGGTGTCTGGGGAGCAGGGACAAGCCTTCCTGGCTACGGCTGTCACCGCCTCACACTCCCTCGAGGATGACCATCCACTCCCAGGCTAGAGCTGGGACGCTGTGCCTTGGGGAGCTCTTTTCCTCTTCAAGGCTGCCTTTTCATAATAAAAATCACCGTCATCAATGAGGCGTGGCATGTGCCAGGCAATCTGCTCACACTTCACAGATTAGCCCAAGGAGTCTTCTGCACGGTCCTCTGTGTGAAGTGTGATTCTCCCCTTTTTACGAGGGACCGGAGGTTTAGGATGGAAACGCCTGCCAGGCTCACAACTCTAGTGGGAGAGAGCCCATGCCCTTAGGAGAGCTCTACCATCACCCTGTTCCTAGTGGAATTCTCCACATCAACGAAGTCGAGGCGTGCATGAAGCGCTCTACTGGGCCCCGCGCTCCTCCCCCTTCTCCGAAGTGACCTCCCCCGGCCATGTACACTCAAGTGCTGTATGAAAGGAGACGTCAGCACAGAAGAGTGCGGCATCCACTCCTTGGCTCCTCAACGTACACCACGACCCTCTCTGACTGCAAGTCTTCAGGCCATATTACCAGGAGAATCATGAAAGGGCAAGCTGGCTAGACTCACAGGGGGGTGCGGTCAGTTGAGATAAGGCACATTTCAGTCACGATGTCATGGACTGGCAGGCTCCCCCGTATGACCGACAATATGCCTTCTCATGGCGTGGACATCGCCCTCACACCTTGCTTCCAGGATCCCTAGAAACCTAACCTGCGAGTCCATCCCCAGTTCCTCTTTATCTAAGAGCTCCGATAAGCTCATGACCCCCTGAGCGTTCACTCACATGAGAAAGCAGGAAAGAGCTTCCGCATCAGGACTCTGGGGAAGGTGTCTCCGGGCCAGTGGCTTGAGGCGCTGCCGCCGTCGGAAGTCACTGTCCACGCTCTGGTGGTCAGAGCCGTCCTCCTGCGAGGCGTAGGGCTGGGTGGTGTCCTCCCTGGAAGTGCCACGTGGCCATGGCCCAGAGTTCACTGGGCGAATGTTAGGGGCCATCTGGGCAGCTGGTGGTGGAGCTTGAGGAGGAAAGCCTGGGGTCCAGCCTCCCTTGCCAGCCCGAGTAACTCCAACAGCTGGAGCAGTCACAATGGTCTCCATCGCAGGGGTGGCTAAGAATATGGGTGCAGGACATGCAGCACTCCCGCTGAGGGCCCCTGGAGCGCTCCAGCTGAGGGGGCCCCGAGGAACGATAAAGGTCTGAGTCTGGGGGGCCTGCACTGGCCTCCCTTGTGACCTGACTCGGACAGTGAGGTTGCAAGCCCCAGGGACACTGGGGCCACGGCCACCATTAGCCACCAAAGGCATCCTGGGGAACGCTGGCAGCAGCAGGCCGCTGCCAGGAGGGAATGCGGGGGCGATGAGAGGTGGCAGGTGCTGCTCCCAGGGCGGCCGGTGCTGGGCGCCAGGCATGGGTGGAGGAAAGGACGCTGCCGTGAAAGTAGACAAGGAGGCGCCGGGGTTCATGGGGACATCCGTTCCCAGCACTGCAGATGCTGTGGAGGCAAAGGAAAGGAGTGAACGGAGGAGGAGAATGGGCAAGTGGGACTGAGGCTTTCTGCGGCATCAGAGTGTAAATCTCCACAGATGAGAGACTCTTGGACAAGGGAAACTGCAGCGTGCAAATGTCTTCAAGTGATTTTCATGCCCTGACCTCCAGTTGAGAATTATTCCACTGGTGACCCCACGCCCATCCACCAAGCTCCCTGACCCCTGCCTGCCGAGAAGAAATTGCCTCAGCAAGCACTCACTTGGAGAGCCTCCCTAAGGCACACCCTGGCACCTAAGCCTCACAGGCTGTCTCCCAAGACCTGGAGCTGTGTGGACATCCGCTCTGTGAGAAATGCCCCTCAGCCGGCGCACTAGCAGGTAGGGGCCTTCTGCAAGGTAAGTTCTAGGCACCCAAAGGCCCTTTGTGGACAGGCACTGTGTAAAATATTAGGGCCCCACCTCCTCCTCAGTCCTCCTTTTCCTGATGCTCAGTATAAATCCCCTCTTGCTTTCCTAGCCTCACAAAACAAAACAAAATGCTGGAAAATACCTCTAATGGCATCCGGATACAAACCCATGACACTGGCCCAGAAAGCACCTGCATCATCGAACAACCCACAGCAGATACGTGACATGGGCTAGGTCCTGCCAGCCCCTCCCCAGTGCCCAGAGTCACTGTCATCAGTCAGGAGTTCTGTTCCTAGGGGCTTGGGGTGGTCTGAGAAGTAGGCGCGTGTCCCTTAGATTCTGTCCTTTCACAGCCAGTGATGGCCGCAGAGGATTAAACAAGGGCCAGGGAATTGTCATGTTACATTGGTCGTGGGAGTATAGACTGCCTGTGGTCCTTCCCCTTCCAGCTCCCAATAACGGAGAGACAATCCGAGATGCAGGCATAAGCCAGATGCCATGGCGATCAAGTTGTCTGAAACACATCCCCGTTCAGGAGAACAAGGTACACACCACGGTGCACCTAACTAACCAGAACAGATGTCATAGGGCGTTTAATAGTAACACAGAAGATCATCTTCCTGATCCTGGGCTACACTCCTTCCCCCTTTAAAAGAGGAAGCAGCCTTCATAGACATTCCACCTGAAACAACCCCACTCCACATCTGTCCCCTGTCCATGAAGGAGTGACATGAAATAGGAACAAACTCTTCCTCTCAAGGCAGCCTGAGGGTCCACCATGAGATACTGGACAAGATGAAGTAGGTCTGAAGTACTGCCATGCCACAAAAGGAAGAACAATTCAGAGCAACTCAGGAACCTGAGCCCTCTCTTGGCTGAAGTTACACGGTTGCCCATCCCCTGTTGAATCCAAGGCAACAGTTACCTGAACTGACAAGTGAGCTCTGGGCTGGGAGGAGTGGACGAGGTGTGGGCTGCGGCAGTTACAGTAAGCCCCGCCTAGCTCTCGGAGAGGACACTTCACTGCAGGTGTGGCCACACACAGCCCCATTGAATAGTTTTCTCACCAAGACCATCTCTCCCCACGGCCCCCTGAGATACAGTATGCTCCTGTTCAAATCCCTTTGAAAGATATGGTGAGGCAAGCTTCAGGCGCCTCAGGAACACAAGACAGCTCTAGACTTTCCTCATGACCCGCCCTGTGTCACCACCAGGACATCACACACATCCTTACACACACGTTTCAAAGTGGCTTGTCTCCCTTCTAGAAAGAATCAGACTGTCTGCTGCCATCCTTTCTCCATAGCCAGGGCAATGCCTCTTGATCCACCTCCAACGACCCCCCCTCCCCAGGGCAGTCTCGGGTTTCTTCAGGCTCCCCAGTCTCCCCAGGTGAAATGTCCTTGTGCGTCCAGTGCTCTCTTCTCCCTCTACTTCAGTCCAACTAGGTGCCCACAGTTAAGTGTCACGTGTGAACCCGAAGGATGTGAGGATGGCAGGGTCTCTGAGGACACGCCCCCAGCCTATAGGCTTGCCTCCTATTGAAGCCATCCTGCAGGCTTGGGCACGGACTACTGGTGCCTGGTAGCCTCAATGAGAAAAGTCAAGACCAGGAGCCAGAGAGCGACCTGCTTCAGCAAACGCTCGGGATCCAAGTCAACGAGGGACACGTTGGAAAGTAAACAGGAAAATGCGGGCTGAACCGTTCTGCGGTGGGGGAGGGGCAGAGGGCACGTGGGTCGGGGTGGCGTGCGCTGGGGGGACATTCCACGAGGGCTCTGGCAGGGAGGCAAGAACCGGAAGTTCCTTCCACCTCCCACAGGGGCAACACAATTGGCGTGTGCCTCTTTAGGCAGTTTATAAACTGTTTTTTTTTTTTTAATAATTTTTAATTAATTTATTTATTTATTTTTGCTGTGTTGGGTCTTTGTTTCTGTGCGAGGGCTTTCTCTAGTTGTGGCAAGCGGGGGCCACTCTTCATCGCAGTGCGCGGGCCTCTCACTATCGCGGCCTCTCTTGTTGCAGAGCACAGGCTCCAGACGCGCAGTCTCAGTAGTTGTGGCTCACGGGACTAGTTGCTCCGTGGCATGTGGGATCCTCCCAGACCAGGGCTCGAACCCGTGTCCCCTGCATTAGCAGGCAGACTCTCAACCACTGCGCCACCACGGAAGACCCTAAACTGTTGTTTTGATTCACGGCACCGAGGTTGAACATGACAGTCCCTTCCTTTCACGTCTTTATCCATCAACCTAGGTTTTTTTGTTTGTTTGTTTGTTTTTTTGCGGTACGCAGGCTGCTCACTGTTGTGGCCTCTCCCGTTGCGGAGCACAGGCTCCGGGCGCGCAGGCTCAGCGGCCATGGCTCACGGGCCCAGCTGCTCCACGGCATGTGGGATCTTCCCAGACCGGGGCACGAACCCGTGTCCCCTGCATCGGCAGGCGGACTCTCAACCACTGCGCCACCAGGGAAGCCCTGGAGCTTTTATAATGAAGGAAAACTTAAATGATTTGCAACCAATAACTTCATACTAGAGGAATTGTGAGGCAAAATATTGTACCCAGGCACTCGAGAAAGGCAGGCTTCCTTGTTGCTTCCTCCCTTTGTTCAGTCATTCAACCAATTATTTACAAGATTCTCACTCATAATTCTGATACAGTATTTGAAGGACTCTTCTCAAGGCCACTGATACAAAAATTGCACTGTGCAAAAATTAGCCAGTCCCAATTCTGCAATCACTTTTGTAATACTTCAAAATCCTACACCCAACAGACAGAGATAATCAAATTAGCCCAAATGTAATTTGGGAAGACCAGTCACAGAAGGGAGTATCTAAAAGTCCTTTGGATCATGATCTCTGACTATTCCTGCACAGAAGGTGGGGATGGGCATTGACTACTGAGAAAAAACATCTCTGGACATCCAACACAAGCCTCAGAAGACAGTTCATCTTCCACTCAATCGCGAAACATCAAAGAAACGAAGAGGTACCATGTTTGTGTCTTGTGGAGTTTTCAAGTCTGCACTTGGAGGCGCTTAGTGCTGTTACATGTGAGGGGTCTTCAGAGGCATCCTGTTGAGTGAGAAATGCTCTAATCTTGCATTTGACCAGAAAGCGGATCTGATGATTGAAGTTTCTTTGGGAAGTATTACAAAGTCAGGTCAGTAAGTTGATCCCGCTACTATTTTTGTTGTTGTTGTTGTTGTTTTATTGTCAACTGAAATTCTGCAAGATATTATAAAAAAGGAGGGAGGGAAAATAAAATTGTTCCCATACTACCTGTTGAAATTGGCCCAGATTGTCAACTCTTTCTCAAAATTATTTTTTAAAAAAACCCCAAAACCGTACAAAGGAAACACCTGTGAACACTGAGAAAAAATTTTCTAGTAGAGTAAATGCGTTGGAAAAACTCTAGGAACGGAGTCAGGAGACAGTATCTTAAGAGTGTTTCCCAGGTCTGAAATTCTTTGCGAGCATTGTTCTTTAACGGAAACTTCAGGTGTGCTAGGGAAAAGGACCTACTGTTTTTTGAAAGGCATTGACAAGAACCAAGGAACGGCAGTCCAAAGGACATGATGTACTTGCCCCAATTTGAGGCTACTGTGCTTACAGCGGGGCTCTGCAGAACTCTTTGTAGCTAAGTGCATGGGTTTCACGAGTGCAATATAAAACTCACGAGTGCACATCTTCCAAGAGCTGGTTTTAAGAAGAGACCGTCACGAAGGTTCCCGGCGAGGAGCGTCGCCAGAGAAGTTCCGCAGCTTGCCCGACCCTCCATTTCTGTCCTCTCCTGCAGAGACCTCCTAGGCCCGCGCACCCCGCGCCTGCACGCCCGCGCACGCCCGCGCACTCCCCCTGGGGCGGGGCTCTCGGGCACGCGGACCGCCGTCCTCCAAGGGCTCCCGGCGTCTGCTGGGGCCGTTTGCTCCGGAAGACAGGAGCGCATGCGCGAGCGCGGAGGGTGGGGCCCCAGTGGCCGTCCGGCGGGGGAGGGGCGGGTCATGGCGGCCTCTAGAGTCAATTCTAGGAATCCTGAGGTAAGGGGTACGGGGACCTTTCACCCCGCAGGTGTCACCGCTCTGCGCTGTTGTTCACCCTGTGGGTTCCTTGTGCCCTTGTCCGTGTAAGGAGACTCCCCACAATGTGGATTCACGCCCCCATAGAGCTCGACTCCCTTGAGATGTTTGCCCCAGGATGATCGGCACCACTGGGGAGCCGGCTGCATGAAGGGCTCAGTGATTGAGGGGCCTACAGTGGGGGGTGAATAGTGTGTGCGAGCTAGTAAACAGGCGCCGTTCTAGCCTGCGCGTTGTGAAGAGTACAAAAGCTAGAGGGAAGTTCTTGCGAGTTGAAAACCCTCATCTGGTTCCGAAGGTGCAGCTCAGGTGATTGGAACATGAGCGAAGATGGAAGGAACACACTCATCGCTTCACTAGTGTCTTCCCTCTTATCATAAAAACATCCGTCAACACTTACGTTCAAACTGCGTTCTTTTGTCAGTGATGCGGGCAACTTTGCCGAATGTGGTAATAGACACGTATTTGTAGTCTGGTGTCCAATCATGATTGATTTGCAAGCATAGATGGGGTCTGTACATATTTAATTGGTTGGTGGGAATCTGATACGTAGTCAAATGTGTGGGTTGGTTTTGTCCGTGGATATTTGTGTTTGAAGGGAGGTCATGCCTGTGTTTTTGTGAGAGTGTAAGAGTGAGTGTTGTATTTGGAGGGTGTTGAGATGTGACGCAGGCATACTCAAGGAGTTGGTGGTTAGGTGTTTGTAATTTGGTGTTTGGGGAATATGTTTACATGTGTTTTTTTCACCCATGAATGTGGGGATTTGTGTGTGTCTAATGGTGGATTTGGAAGGATTATCTGCATATGCATAAGGGCAATGTCAGGAAAAGTAGTGGTGTATATGACTTTGGGTGTCCAGTCTGTTAATTTTGTATATTTGGGGAATGTAGGCTGATCATTTGTGTATTCAGGGCATGTTGCATGGTTATGGGGTGTTTGTGGGTGTGCATTTTCAGGACTGTCTATGTATATTTGGATGTGTAGAGGGCAAGTCTGTGACTATTTTATGGGGCTGGTGGATGTTGAATGTGTAGGTATGTTGTGTTTGTATGATCCTGTATTCTGCAAGATGGCAGAGTTCATTCTGTGTGAGAGGTTGGGAGTGTGGGGTTATGTATACGCCAGTAATGTGGTACTGTATGTGTATTTGGAACAAAGGGCGTATAGGGTGACATTATTGCCTATTTGTAGTGTACTTGGTAATTGTGGTTCTATTTGGGACTTGTGGAGAGTTGTGTGTTAAATGAGTTTGTGTGTGTATTCAAGGGGCATGGCCACTTGGAGGAATATTTGCTGAGGCTGTGCATTTGTAATTTTCAGTAGGAGCCTCTTAGGCTTATGTATTTTGGGAAGTGAGTATGTGTGTATCTGATAGAGAGGTGGGGTTCTATGTTTCTACAGGGAAGATGGACAATTGCATTTGTATGTATTAGAAATATGTGATACGGGTATTTGTTAGTACTTGCATGTGTGTGAGCTGGCTCCTGATAGCTAGGGATAATTTGATATATGGAAGTTGTTTCATAAATGGTTTGCTGGAGATATTTCCATGTATCTTACTTATGTATTCTAATCCGTGTGCGTGTCCATCATCAGGTGCATACATTATCAAAGTTTGTTCTTAAGGTATGGAGTTGTTAGGAGTATTCAAAGTGTATTTCTTTGGAGAACGCTAGGGTGTTTGTACATGTGTTTGGTAGGAGTAAGAGGTGGTCTGTCTATATATTCAGGGTGAGGGTAGAAATATATATATACACACACACACACACACACACATATACAGTTTGTATGTTGGAGTAGTGGTGGGGAGCTTGTATTCTGGAGAGGTAGCATAATGTATAGTGTTTGGGAGGGGATCCATATGTTCAGGGGTTAGGAATATTTGCATGTGTGTGTCCACAGGTGTGTGAGAATTGTGTATGTATATTAGTAGGACTGCAGAGGTTGTCGGTGTTTTTCTGTTTTGAGTGTGTCTGAGCATTTGGGGTGTATACTCATGAGTAGTTTGTGGATGTGTGTATTTGTGATTTGTGAATGTAGCAGGAGGCTTAGAGTCCTCTATGTGTCTATTTCAAAATGTAATGCCTGAAGAATTTAGTGGTGTTGCTTGTCTGTGTGTTCTCAGTATTAGTGAGGTGGACTTATATGTACAGTTGACCCTTGAACAACATGGGTTTGAACCACACGGGTCCACTTGTAGTGGATTTCTTTTTCAGTAAATACTACAGGATCCATGGATGCAGAGCCACTGCATGGAGGGTTGGCGCCCTAACCCCCAAGTTGTTCAAGGGTCAGCTGTATTTGATAAGTAGAGATTATTTGTGCCTGTGTGTGTTTTTGAGTTCCTGGGGCTTCTGGGGTATGTATTCTGTGGGATGTGAGAGTTTAGTTTGTGTGTTTGGAAACCAGTAGACTGTGTAGGTTATGTGTGTGTGCAGGAATCCTGCAGTATATGTATTTTAGGGCTGTGGGATTGCATATGGGTCTTTTTTGGGGTCGCACATGAGACAGTTGTGTACTTGGTGACCCTGTGTGTTTAGGTACTCAGTGTGTACATCTGGATGGCATATTGGTTGCACATGTTTGTTTTCAGGCCCATGTTGTGTGTGTATATATAGTTGTGAGAGTGGAATGTGAATATTCAGGGTGAGTAAGGTTTCATCTGTAAAAATTTAGGTAGTAAGAGGTTGTCTGTTTGTGTATTTATTCAGGGTGAGGGTGTATGTTCAGGATATATATATATATATATATATATATATATATATATATATATACACAAACACAAATGTATATGTGGTATCCTTTTGGTTATATATCTGTGGTGGGAGTTGAGAGTTCTACTTGGGGTGTAAGTGGATTCTGTGCACATATTCACAGGAAAAGTTATGGGATGTGCTGGAACTGGTTCATACTGTCTTGGGAGAGTCAATGGTGCATATCTCTTCCCAGCTGTGTGTTTAGTGATGTCAGGTGGGTAGCTTGAAATTGGTCATGCTGGGAATATTTATACCATGTAGATACCATAAGTGAAGTCTTTCCCGCCTTTCTCGGAGAGCCTTTTATCAAGCACTTACCAGCGTACCACTGATGTGCGTGTTTGGATTGTGTATGTATGAAGCAAGAATATTTGGGCATCGGTGGGTACGTATGGGACACTCATGTGAATTGTGAGTGGGGCATCTGGGGCTATGGGCCCTTGTATATGTGCATTGACCCTGGTAATTGTGAATCATTGCATTGCTCCTATCAAGTTGGTCTGTTCTTTAGGGCCAGAGAATCCCCATAAATGTTGTTGATTCCCAGTAGAAATCATGCAGATGGATACAGGGGTGTCTGTACCTTAGGCAGGTGGACACTCCTTCAGCATTTGTGTGGTCCTAGCATCTGGGTCCCTGAAGGGGGGGCCTGGTGGACAGATGGCCATGCAGAGCAGAACCTTCACAGGTGTGTTGTTGGCGTGACAGGCAGCAATCGGAAAGTCATGGGGCTTCCTGGATAGGAGGTCAGATGACCAAGGGCTCTCCCAGGAAAACCCCCTGAGAATCAGTTGGACAGCTACAGGCGTTCCTGGCTCTCCTGTGGCACAGCGGACGTGCAAGGACACCCTCCCCATGGGGTCCAGAGCCATGTGTCCCTGAGCCCAACTGCCCCAGGGTGGTGGGAACTGTTGCATACCAGGCTGGTCCGCTGTATCACTAGGTCTCAACCAACCTGTCTCCTGGAAACCTAAGTCCTCACGGATAGGCAGGACCTCTAGGGATCACTGAGCTGACAAGGACAGAGGTAGGGAGGCTTTGTCCCTGAGGGAGAGTTGGGGACTGAGACCTGGAGAGCCTGGGGAGTCCCACTCTGAGGAGATACGGCTCTGATGTTCCCAAACCCTTTAGACATGTTCTCTGTTCTTTTCTGAAGGCTCAAGATGCTTCTAGCAGAGGGAAGCTTATCTGTTTCATGTTTCTCTGATAGGATGAACTGACCCTTTTATTCACTATTCCACATGGAGCTGCAAACCCCTCAGAGGGAACCATGTGATCATTGTAGCCACCAGCTGACCCCACAGCCACCTTGTGCCTCCCTTGGACCCACCCAAGCATTTCTGAGCCTTCTTTATGGTGAGTCTTGTGGCCTTTTCTCCCTCATTGTGACTCCTCTTGCCAATAAAACATGCTGTGAATGTTAACAAAAGGAAGCCTCCACTAGAATTGGAGTCTGGAAGGCCCGTAGAGGGAGCTCTCATGGCGTGTCCCTCATCATCAATTACCCCAACAGGAAGAGGTCATTTACTGACCCCAAAGAGGAAGTGCAACCACTTTACTACCCCAGCTGGAGGAGGGAAGACTTCCTTCCTGGCCAGCAACAAGAAATAGAAAATAGAAATAGCTAATAGAAAATTCCGCAGTTTAGCCAATGAGACGCCGTTGTCACCTGAAGTTTTACTTTCCTCCAGTGAACTTTCATTTTTTCCCTTGATGATGACTTTCTTTCCTTGTCCCACCCTCCTTACTATACAAGTCTTCTGGGACTTCCCTGGTGGTCCAGCAGCCAAGACTCCGCGCTTCCAATGCACGGGGCATGGGTTCGATCCCTGGTCGGGGAACTAAGATTTCCACATGCCATGTGGCATGGCCAAAAAAAAAGAAAGCCTTCCATGTTGTGTAACCCGTTGGAGTATCTCCCTTTCTATCAGATGAGATGCTGCCTGATTCGTGAATCGTTTAATAAGGCCAATTTATTCACAATTCAAAGTAAATCTTCCAATTTACTCCGTTAAATTTTGTTTTTTAATACATTGGGGGCATGCAGAGGTGGCCACTAACAGTTTAGTATGTATCCCTCCAGAAATGTTCTGTATGAAAATATGTATGTGCACTTTTCTAAAATCCACTCTTATGATTGCTACTGCTAACAAGATGATTTTATGATTAAATGCTTATCTTTTTAAAAAGAAAAAGGTAAATATATTGGTGGCAGTGATGGGATCTGAAGGAAATTTCTGATAACATGTGGGACAAGGAGAAACAGGTGTGGTGCCCACAACTCCTTTGAGTTCACTGTCTTTCTTGCCCTTCCTGAAGGTTGTTGGTAAGCTCCTCTTGGTTTGAGCTCCATTCTCTTTGCGTTTGTGCTCCCAATCTAATTGGCTTTCCTTTACAGGGCAGGTCAGTTTGGCTGGTAGAGGATTCTCCCTGAGGCCAAACCCCTAGCCTTTCAGATGGAAATTCCCAGGACACAGTAACATCTCTTGGTGATTGCCAGTGTATTTTTGAGTGGTAAACCATAGCCCCTAATTTGTTCCCTGGATTCCACACTGGGCACTGCCTTCAGTGTAGTACGCACTTGCCCATCTGTTTGGAATCAGCCCCCAGTTTCCATGCTGGGAGCTGTTGGTGGTGGCTATAGTTCTCCATTTTGCTTGGAATCAGTTTGCAGTCCCCATTCCTTGGGATTTGCCGTTTGGATCTTTTTCCTCAGTCCAAGGATCCCTGGGAATCGGTGGTGGTGCATACCAGGCCTTCTTTTGTCCAGGACATAGTAACATCTCTTTGTTACTGCTGATATATTAAGGTGCAGGTTTTTTGTGTGTTCTTTTGGGTTGACAAAGGCTAGCTAAGGAAATGAGATCCTTTATCGCCAAAGAGTCGAGAATGCCAGCTTCTGGCACACCTGCTTATTTTATATGAAAGAACTATGGTCCTGGAAGTTGTAGATATTTAGAAAGATGGCAAAATTATACTAATATTGATCTAGAATTACAGTGGTCATTGTGGGGCATGTTCCAGTTAGACAAGATTGTACATTTAAGGAAAACACTAGAGAGCAAGGGTTCACGGATTGCACAGGGAGAATGAGATGCCTGCTTTACTTGGTATGTAAAAGTTTACAGACGGTTTCAAGATTCCAAAATAGCTTCGTTTAGAGACTTAGAACAAAAAGCTAATGAAAAATTAAAGAGACAAAAGGTACCTGAAACAAAAGACCGTAGGACGGATGTGACTGCAGATTTAACTCCTACTGTCCCCCCCCTTTCCTTTCTCACCTGAGTACTCTTGTTTTACTCATTTTCTGTATGAAATACTTTTCTATTCCAAAAAGAATATTTAACAACTGCCATTTAAAGTAAAACTACCTGAGGCTGAAGGTGAGCCCCCTCAGGTGTCCTTTACCCCTTGGTCAAAGACTGAACTGAGAGCTGTAGTCAAAGAATTCTCTAAACCTCGGAGGAACCCCCAACATTTTTTAAAGAATTTAGAGTCACTGTCAGGGCGTATGTCCCCAAACTGCTAGATCTTTATCCACTTGTACACATGTTGGTAGGACTGGGGGAGGCCCCAGAATGGATGTGGGAAGCAAAATGACATAATCCCTAGGATGATATTCAAGATCCTCAACCTAAAAAGGCTTGCAGAATAACAACTAACCTTTTATAAGCTATTCCTAAAATCTTCCCTGCTCACACTTGGTCTATTATTAATTGGCCTAATAATGATTGATCTATTATTCACTCGTACAAACAAAAGAGGGGTGAATCTGTGGAAGACTTTAGAGCCAGTTTGGAAGCTCTCTTTTTACAGCAGTTGGTGTTCCAAGGAATAAAAAGGCCACTCAGCCTGCTTTAACTGCCCTCTTTGTAAGTGGATTATCTTCTGAGATTAGTGGATTGATCAGAGGGCAGAAAAGAGGGTGGGAGGCTATAGGCCTGACTGAACTCGTGACTATAGCTGAGCATTTTGAAAGGACCTTGGAGCAAGATCACAAACAGAAATCCACCAAGCTCATAGCCTTACAGTTACAACAGCTCTAAGGCAAGGGACACAAAATGACACCTGGGTCTCCCCCATTACAACCTCCTAGGGGTCCATGATCAATTTGATGACCCAAAGTTGATGTTTCATTTGTAATCAGTGAGGACACTGGAAAAAGAGGTGTCCTCAAAGGTCCTATGCAAACTCTTCACAAATGCTCTCATATCTGTCTCAAAGGGAGGGCCCCCCATGACCCTCTCCCCTAGTTGGCAGAACTCCAGATGTTCTCTGGTAAACTATTACCAGCAATGACCTTAAACAGCCCAGAGGAAAATATAATGAAAAACTGCCAAATTTTAGTTGATACTGGAGCTATGCTTTCTACTTTAAACCCCACTCTCATATTTTACTTTGAAATCTACATTAAACTCTAACCCTAACTGTAAACATAATTACCTAACCCTTTAACACCCTACCCCTAGCCCTAACCAGAGCTGTGCTTTCTACTCTAAATCCCACCCTCAAAGAACAACAGGTCCCTCTGAGTAAACAGAATGTTTCCATAGTGGGAGTACCTAATACAGTTCAGAGAGAATTTTTATCTCAACCAAGATTCCTTTCTGCTATGCAGTATAGCCCCAGTTAATCTATTCAGTAGAGATCTCTTTGCTAACTTAAAAGGGCCAGTACATTTTGCCTCCAGTGGAGATCTCGCCTTAAAATTTCCTGATCAACCTGAACCTGATCAGTTATGTTCCTTACAATCTGTCCTGGACATAAAAGCGGAAGTTCAACAAAAGTTCCCTAATTGGATGGAGATGCCTGCAAATTTGGGGGCTACTTCTGACAGTGTTAACATGAGAAGAATAAAAAAATGCAAACCTATAAAGATTCAGATAGATGTAGCTAAACCTCTCCCTAGGTTTCCTCAACAGCTATTAAAGCCTGCGGTCATACAAGGTCTCATAGCTATTGTAGAAGACTTAATTGCCCAGGAGGTAATCATTCCTGTACTCGTCCCTGCAGCATGCCAATCTTGCCTGGTTGGAAACCTGGCAGGATGACGATTTGTCCAGGACTTGGGAGCTGTTAATAAAAATAATTTTTCCCTGTTTTCCTGTTGTTCCAAACCTAGCCACCCTTGTGTCACAAGCTTCAACTGACTTGAAATGGTTTACAGTTGGAGACCTTTGTTCGCCTTTCTTCAGCATCCCGGAGACCCAACAGCCAATATCTACATGCCTTTACTTGGAACAATCAACAATATACCTGCACTTTTATGCCTCAAGGGTTCACTGGGACTCCTTCTTTTTTCCTCCCAAGTACTTCACCAAGATTTAAGTGCCCTCTAGTTCCCTGAGAAATCAGCCTTTTTACCATATGGAGATAACCTCCTGCTGTACTCAGCTACTGTAAAGATTCCATAAGGCATTCATAAAAGATTCCATTTATTTGCTGCAACAGTTAGCTGAGAAAGAACACAAAGGAAAAATTACAATTATCAGTAGATGCTGTTCATTACCTAGG
The DNA here is from genome assembly GCF_025265405.1 of Mesoplodon densirostris. Lineage (NCBI taxonomy): Eukaryota > Metazoa > Chordata > Mammalia > Artiodactyla > Ziphiidae > Mesoplodon > Mesoplodon densirostris. The sequence goes on along the minus strand of NW_026778237.1, from coordinate 1,623,237 downwards.
ACGTAATCTAAGCACTGAAGGAATTCAGCTATCTCCAGAGAGAATTAGTCTGATACAGGAACTTCCTAGACTCACAACTAAGTGCTAGCATTGTGGATTTCTAGGTTTAGCTGGTTATTGCAAGCTCTGGGTTCCAAATTTTTCTGTTACCTCTTCCACTCTATGGACTTATTAAAGATTTAGTTCCTGAATCCTTTGCTTGGGAAGATAAACATAAGCAGGTTTTTATAAGGCTAAAACAAGCACTGCAAGAGCTGCCTGCCTTAGGGTTACCCAAATGATCAGGTTCAGGTTGATCCGGAAACTTTTTTTTTTTTTTTTGCGGTACGCGGGCCTCTCACTGTTGTGGCCTCTCCCGTTGCGGAGCACAGGCTCCGGACACGCAGGCTCAGCGGCCATGGCTCACGGGCCCAGCCACTCTGCGGCATGTGGGATCTTCCCGGACTGGGGCACAAACCCGTGTCCCCTGCATCAGCAGGTGAACTGTCAACCACTGCGCCACCAGGGAAGCCCGATCCGGATACTTTAAGGTGAGATCTCCACTGGAGGCAAAGTATATTAGCCCTTTTAAGTTCGAAAAGAGATCTCTACTTAATAGATTAACTTTAGGTTATTCAAAACCTTTTACTTTATTTGTGCATGAAAGGCATAATCAGGCCGCGCAGAACTGTGTGAGCATGGTAGTAAACATAGGCCTATTGCCTGTTATAGCATACAACTTGATTCAGGTGCTTTTGCCTCTCAGTTGTCTTAAGGTTATAGCCACAACTGCAGACTTAGTGGAAGCCTTGGCAGATTTGACTCTAGAAAATGAAGTTTATTTGCAAACTCCACACATTGTCCACAGTCTTCTTAACGCTGAATTGACAACATTTCTCTGCAAGTGTCACTAGATTAACTTCTTGTGAAATCCTGCTTTCACCACCTAATCTTTAAACGTTACCACGGTCTCAATCCTGCTACACTACTACCTCTGACTCACCAAGGTGAGGGCCGTGACTGCCAGGTAACAGTGTCCCGTGGGAATTCCCTGGTAGTCCATTGGTTAGGACTCCGAGCTTCCACTGCAGGGAGCGCGGGTTGGATCTCTGGTCGAGGAACTAAGATCCCACGAGCCACATGGCGCGGCCCAAAACAAAAACAAAACAAACAAACAGAAAACAGTGTCCCATTTTGTGACACCGTGTCCTGAGTAAAGATGTTACCAAGTCCAAGCTTGCTCTGCTTGCCGCACGACAGGCCATAAATCGGAGATGAGGTGTTGAGGCAAGGAATGTGACTTTATTCAGAAGGCCAGCAGACCGAGAAGACGGCAGAGTAAAGTCTCAAAATAACCATCTTGTCGGGGTTTGGGTGCCCGTTTCTTTTATCATACAGAGATGGGGAGGAGATGCGGAGGGAAAGTAAGAAGGCCATAAGTTTTGCGAATAGCCCCTGGAATGGCCAGCCTCGGGGAGGAGATGTGTTAATTTCTTCTTAATTGTAGCCGTCCACAGGTGGAAGGAGTCCCTATGTTTCCCTGAACAAAGGCACTTTGGTTTAACATTCAGACAGGGGGACAGGGTTCCCCGAGGCAGGCCATTATGTACAGGAACAGACAGTATCCTTTTAGTGAACAAAAGCAGCGCAAGGCAAAGGTTAAATAAGAGGAACAGATCCCATGTGGAGTCCGCTTTGGCTCTTCGCTGTTACAGTTCCCGACTGTCAATGTCCATCCCACAGTCTTGTGGATAAAAGGGGGCGACGGCCCTTCTATTGCGTCATCAGGTGGATCTTTCCGGGAGCGCCCCCCATTGGTGCCAGCGTTCCAAACGTTGGGCTTTTGTCTTTTTTGTTCCTCTCTGGAAAGGGTCTCCTTTACACCTGTAGCCTTGAAAAAATATTCTCAGCCTGAAAGTTGAGAGTTACGATCTCTTTGATGGGAGTTTGGAGGGCTTCAAGCCTGGGAGGCAGCATCTCCAGTTAAGGAATTGAGCGCTTTTCTATGTATGGGAAGGTGCAAGAGTCCGGGCTCACTGAAACCGTTCATTTGATCTGTACCTCAGCTCTCCGGGGCCTGTGTCCTGTATTCTCATGTCCTGAGTTTCGTCAGGGCTCACCGGCTCACACTGGGGGGCTGCGGTCACTAATGACTGATGTGTCAGGAAATATTCCATTTCTCAGATCCTCTCCTCTTGGTCAGGATTTTGACCAATATTTGGGAGACATTTCAGGATCGAATTTTGTCCCACGGCACTGGGAGGCTCATCCCAGGTCAGGGGAGAATTCTTGATATGCCACTCCAGGTGCTAGTTTTTGGATTAGGCCGTATTGATAATTAAAGATCTTTTGGGTCCTCTATCTAATTATGATCCAGGAGACATTTTCCCTTGTTGCTTCCTCCCATACCTAGAATCACACTATTACAATTATTTCATGTTATAAATGTGGTCTATTTCCTCAAGATGTTTAGCCATTGAAGTATTGTTGGAGGCCTGGTTCCATACTGGGTACTGTAAGAGACACCAATCTTATAAAGTAGACAGGATATAAGTAATGCAGCTAGTAACGTTAACAAAGACACAGTACAGCAGGGAGACACAAAGAGCAAACAATCTGGAAACAGAACAATGATCAGTATAACTACTTGTAATCCAATTGCAACAGTGAGCAACCAGAGGTACCATAACTGATTTAGTGAGCCATCCGCTGTTTCAGTGTACCAGCAGTGCGTACTTAGACATGCATGGCTTAATCTTTGAGACAAGCATATGCTACTGGCAGGATCACCCAGGTAGAGAGAAAAAGATAAATGTTTCAATTCTGCTTACAAGGGTATAATTTAACAAATGACTGTAAATCATAATTAGTTTAAGGGGAGAGTTTTGCTTACACCTGGAAAACACAGATTTAAAACAGTCATTTTTCAGATAGAAACCATAAAAATTATAACCGTAATTATAACCAAAATTATAACCATAATTATAACCCTTTTACCCAGGCATGTGCAACTAATCGTTTTTGTTAACAGCTTTATGAAGCCATCAGGTTTCCCATTAGAATTCTTCAAGTTCTTACCCAGTTCACCTTTATGGTTTGAAAATCAGAAACTTGTATTTATCCAAAGGACCTTTCTATAAATCTTGAAGAGGAAGCATTTTTGCAAAGGCATCAGAGTGAAACCATGACTGTGTACAATGGTGAAAGACTTAAGAAGGCACGTTTAAATCTGATTACAGTGCAATTGAGAAAGTAATGTGGTTACTGCGGTGACATGCAACACTTTCAGATAATAAAGAGAATTCTGACTGGTAACATTTTACCAGGACATACCAAATTTTAGGAACTCCATATAATCTGTAGAATACCTGTGTCATTTGGCATACAATATAACCTAAGAAGATTTATTGCTTATTTGACAACACTTCCCATGTAATTCAACCTAATTAGTTAATATCTCTCTTTGGGGTGTTTCAGGGGCCCTTTGAAGCACCCCAAAGTTAGCTAGAGGTCAAAGGAACTTCATTATAATTTGATTTGGGAAGTTTTGTCAAAAAAATAAGAAAAGGATTTAAAACAGTCAGATAGGATCACGTGTCACTGTGAAACAATAGTTATTCACTTAGCCAAAGTAACAATAAAAGATTTCAGGGCTTCCCTGGTGGCGCAGTGGTTGAGAGTCTGCCTGCTGATGCAGGGGACGCGGGTTTGTGCCCCGGTCCGGGAAGATCCCACATGCCGCGGAGCGGCTGGGCCCGTGAGTCATGGCCGCTGAGCCTGTGCGTCCGGAGCCTGTGCTCCGCAACGGGAGAGGCCACAGTAGCGAGAGGCCCGCGTACCGCAAAAAAAAAAAAAAAAAAAAAAAAAAAAAAAAGATTTCAAAGGCAAGTACAGAACAGATCTCTTAAAAGGTAGAAAAACTTAAAATCTGGTATCAAAGGCAGTCCAAAATCTTAAGAAACCTTGTCTTCTTAACAGAGAGAAAAGCGAAATTCAAGTTGTGCACCAGCTTACTTTTAAGATTTATTTACTCAATTAAACTTATTTTAAACTTAGTCCTGACCACGTACAGAACTCTTTTTTTCAGGGTCCACTTTCCATAAACCTTCTGTCACTTACTTTAGCACAATTCTGACTTTCAAGTGGTCAAATATCTGGAGAGATTAATTTTAGATAGACCTTCCTAAAAGATAAGTATTTTTAAAAGTTCACCTAAAGCTCTTATCTCTTTTGCATTTTCTTTCCTTAAAAGTTTCTTCACATCAAGTTATTTCCTTGCTGACAAATTTGAAACAGATATGACAAGATTTTATTTAGCTTATATTAAACCCAGGCACAATAAAAGTATTATACTTAATGTTGATGACTCTAACAGCATGTCTATATTAATTAGATCAACAAACGAACGTTAATACCAGGTCTTAGTTAATACTGAATATTTCCCAGTTCACATGAACCTGAAGCTCATTTAGCTCAGTTTCTCTTGTATTTAGAATAGTTTGGTGTGTAAGTGCTTACTTTTCTTTAAGCCAATTAAATAGAGCTCATCCACAAATCAACCTCAGCAATGTTATCCAAAGACAAAGACACATACAAGGACACAAACATACAGAGACATCATGGTTGTCATTTCAGAATTTCGATACTGAGTCAGGTACAGCCATGTGAAGCCCATCAGTTTACAAAAAGTGGTTGGATTCAAATTAGGTTTCTGGCAGATGGAACAAATCAAACTCACTTGTCTAGATGGCTGAATTTTTACAGAAAAGACACTTAGGTTTTTTATTTATCCTTGATAAGTCAGTTTCTAAATTACTTTACCCTCTTTCAAAAAGGTGCATTTTAAAAAGATGGCAGAGATGAGAGTTCCTGAGAAGACCAGAAAGGACATTTGCATCTCAAAGATACAGGCAAGTTTTTCCTAGGATGACTTTGTTTCCCCTTTGTTTAATATTTACAAGCCTCTTAAGATAAACAGGGAGGGTTTGGGGAGTGGTATCTATTGGAGAGTCAATCAACTCGTTCCCAACTGTCAAAGTTCCCTGGGGCTCCTGTGGGGAAATTAGAATCGGATGCCTCAAGTCCAAGGGAGTCCCCTGGCCTCTTATAGGATGTCCGCACAAGGGAACTTGCCCTGCTGTGGATGTGGCTCCTAGTCCAAATTGGGTGGCTTGTGGAGTCTTAGATGGTGATACTAAATCAGGCTCCTGTCCTCTGGGGGTTAACACAGAAACTTCTATTTGATCCCCGTGGGTAGGGGAAACAGGAGATGGGGAATATGATGGCGGCATGGGGGGAGGGTGGGCAGGTGGAACAACTGCCGGTGCAGCTTGCTGTTTTGCAAAACACTTCTAACTGCGAGATCCTATAAAAATTGAGGGAGCCATTTAGGGGCTACCGCCCTTGTGATCCTATATTTTGGGTCCACACCCTATTATAATAGTATACATGTCTTTCTTAGTCATAGGCTCAGGGCTATGTTACACCCATTGTCTACTATAGGCCCCAAAGGGCTCTCCTTCAGGGTTGATGGAGTAGTTCCCATTTTGTACACCAAAACGCAAAAGACGCAAACAAATTCTGGCATCAGTGCACACAAAACCAAGACCAAAACCAACGAACCAGTTCCCAAATCGGTTCTGAGGGGGTGTAGTGGTGTAGAGAGCAGCCGTCTGGTGCAGAAGCCCACAGGCAACTAGGAGGAGCTGTGTTAGTCCAAAGGCTCCGGGACACATAGTCCATTCTCAGCCCAGAAGGAGCAGCCAGGGGGAACCAGTGGGAGGGCTTGACTAATTGAGCTTTGTGCCTGCTATAAAGCTATTGTTTAGCTCTTCGCCAGTAAACTATGGAGGGTTTGTACGTGGCTGCATAAATGGGTCTAAGAATGATGGACAAGTGTGGTATTCGTTGCCTCCAAAGTGTGGAGAGACCTAAGTAAGATGTGTTGGGCTTGCTATAGTGTGTTGGGGGGCTGAATAGTTAACAGCTGAGGTTTAGCTGCAAAAGGAATTTCCTGGCTTTTAGAGGATCAGTTAATGCCCAGAAATTTAATAGTTGTGGACAGCCCTTGAATTTTATGTGGGGCAATAAATAGCCCACCTGTATGTTATAGATGGGTCACCAGCCATGTTAGGGCCTTGTGCACCAGTCTCCTGAGGGGCTGTGGATTAGAACATCAGTATAGTGCCATACGGTGCAAGGGGACACCAGGTCTTGCCAGCAAAGACTGTGGGCAATAGCTGGGCTGTTAAGATAGCCAGTAGGCAGACAGGTTAAAACATACTGGGTGCCTTCTGAAGTAAAAGTAGACTGCAGCTGGGACTCCTTAATAACTGGTACTGAATAGAACATAATAGCTAGATTGTCACAGCAAAGTAATTCCCTGGAGCCCTTTGGATATCCTTAATGAACTGGACAATGTTGGAAATGGGAGCCTTAATAGTGGGGATCAACATTTATATTTCAGTAGTTGATTATAAGTCACCACTCATTAATAGCAGGCTTTAATAGCAGCCAAATGGGGAAATTGAAAAGGAGAAATGGTGTGTTTAATGACTTCTTTTCATAAATTCTGAATTATGGGCTGCAATCCCACAGCCCCCGGTCATACATGTTATTGGGGGATATTTACTGTCTTAGGTGGCAGTCTTATGGGCTCCCAGTTTCAGCTTCCACCAGGAAGGCCAGGAATTTGGGTTTGTTCCAAATGGCGTTGCAGTACATCAAGGCATCCATAGCTGAAACGGGAAAGGGCAGGGCCAAAGGGGCTACCACCACTAAAAGATTTTTAATAAAGATTGTTTCAATAGTGACATTCAATGGAAGTTGAATGCTTTCTACTCCCCTGACTACTATGCCTTGTAACCTAAAGTGTGGCCCTTGCTTATAATTGGAGGGGTTCCCAGGAGGCACTGTAATTCGAGCTCCAGTTGTCAATGAGAGCCATAAGAAAAGTTGTTTATGTGTGTCCCAAGGATAATTAGAGAAGTATATGGGCAAGTGTCCCAGAGGAGGGCCACGCTCCAGGGATCTGCCAGGTCCCTAAGGCAGAGGCGTTGGCAGAGGTCAGGGTACAGGATTCGGAGAGGTGACAGCTACCCATCACTCCAGTCTCCTGAAGAGTCTGCAGCGCCTGAGCAAAAAATTCTAACTTGTGCTTGGGCGGTCTCAAGTGTACGTCATTAGGGAGCCCCGATCTCCAGAGCTGCCCATACAGGGAGGTCTGTTAGTCATCTCATGAAGGATGGAGCTGTGTGCTGGCACCACCCCTTGGTGGAGACCAGTAAGGGTCCCAGAAGTCACTATATCCCTTAAGGTCCTCTGTTGGGTTCCTGGCCGATGGGGCAGCCGGGCCCATGTGCCTTTACTGGCAAGTGAGCTTTGGGGCTTCAGAAAACTTATCTTTTTCGTGTCCAGCTACAACATGGATGCAGTCCCACGCCTGCTGTGCTGTATCTGACGTTTCATGGCTTTATAGTTAGGGGGAACACCCTTCTCTGCCTTCCCTTGGACAAAGTTTTCTAGAAAAATTGGCCTTTCTATCATGGTATAGTTACATGTCTCTGTTTCTTGTTCATGCTGGTCATCCGATGTTTTGGTGCAATGGATGGTGACAGGGAACACCTGGAATGGAGTCTCCTCTTCCTGACTCATATGCTGCCACTTCCTGTTTAGGGTGTCCCAGTCAGCTTGGGTGGGGTCAAGGGATGATTTGCAACAGCAGCAAGAAATGCAGCAACATAGGAGGCACTTACCTCAGCGACATTTGCCCGTTCAGGGTACCATGATGCCCCTGGTACAGCTACCTCTATCATCGGTTAGGGCTGTGTGGGGAACTCTTGGATGTATGTTTAGGGTATAGGATGGTTTGGGGTAATCGTAAAGCTGTGTAGAGACTGTGTATGTGTGATCTGGGGAGAGATGAGGGGCATGAGTGCCTTTGTGAGTGTACGGTTGGTGTAGCATGGTGTGGCTGGGTGGTGGGCTGCTTCTGGGTGTGTTGAGGCTCTGTGTGCAGGCATCTGAGAAGAGGTAGGGGTATGCATTTTAATGCTCTGTGTGTTGGATCTGTGTGTATTCAGAGTGCAGGGGTTATACACATGCTCATCCTGTAGGGTAAGAGTTCAGGGAGTGTATTTTTGATGTGGAGGAATTTGCAGACATTGGGGTTGTCCGTGTAAATTGGGGCTGCTAGCTGTGTGTGTATAATCAGGGCATGTGACAGAGGCTGTTTATAGTATCTCAAGAGGGAGATGGATGTATGTTTGTACTGGGGGTGTGAGGTCATGATGTGTTCTGGGGGGACTATTTAGGAGAAGGTTGGAAACATTGTGTCTCTCTGATGGTATTTTGTGTTTGTCTCAGCTTCTGAGGCATTGTACATACGTGGATGTTGACAGCTGTGTGCGGACTGTATGTGTCCTATTTGGATTTTGGGGGGTTGTGTCTTATATTAAGAAGTATGTGAGTTTGGTTTGAATATATTTGGCTATTGTTGAAGGGTTTGTGTGTTTGCATTGAGGGGTTATATGGGGTTGGGTGGATTTTTGTGCGGTATGAGGATTTAGGTGTTTGATTATCAGGGGCCGTTGGGGGTGTGTTTTTGTATTCAAGACTGTGGCTGTGGTTTTATTGGGGTTTGTAGTGCATGTATATTGGAGCAGGAGGGTTCTGGGCACACAGGCATTTGCTTATAAGTAGGGAGTTTGTGTGTTTGAGGATGTTTGGAGCTCTGTGGGGCTCTGTGGTGGTGGCACGGGCGACTGTGGGCAGGTGGAGTGTGTGTTGGGCGGGAAGGGAAACTCGAGGGCCTGTTGGGGACTGTGAGGCGCCCATGTGAACTCCCACGTGGACTGACCTTTGCTCCTTCTGATCTTCTATGGCTTGTACGCATCCTGATCTTCTGTGGCAGCTACTCCCCTGGAATGGCCAGCGATACTCTGCTCATTCTTAGCCAGATGAGTCAGGAAATGTCACTTCCTCTGGCAGCTGGATGTGCCTCTTGCAAGTGAGTGGTCCTGGAGTCCAGGGTGCAGGACTGGTGGACAGATGCAGAGTGAAGCTGATTCCCCCATGAGCCCTCTCCTCAGTGAGGTGGCCAGGAGGTCAGGGCTGTATCTCCAGAACGTCAGACATGGCCAGTCCTCTCTAGAATGTTCTGGAGAGGCCAACTCGTTGAACGCACCCTGCCAGGAGATAGACCCTGAGGACAATTCCTAAGGGAGAAGTCTATACCTAACCATCTTCCACTTTCTCCTTTGGATGGCCTCTACCACAAGGTAAAAGCTAAGCCCCCTCACACGGCCTTTCTTGGCCTGGTCTTACTGAGCGGCCGGTCTCTCCCCACATCCTGGCTCACTATGGGCCCTCTGGTGATACCAGCAAGAGGGCTCCCTGCATGTCAGTTCTCACCTCCTTCCCTTGGCCCATGCTACCCTTGCTGTTTGTCCTGCTCTTACTCTCCCAAGGCTGTTGTCACCCTGTCCAGGTGGGAAGGATCCACTGAAAATGCACATTTGAGTAATTACTGCATCACCTGAGTCTCTAGCATGTACCAGGCACTATGACGCTTGCCAAATCCATAAAAACCCCACAAAGCGGATATGCTATTAGTTGAACTTTGCAGGTGATGAAGCTGAGGTTCAGAGGTGAGCAACCATGACCAAGTACCCCGTATGTACCTGAATATCAATCAGACTGGTCAATGTATCCAATAAAGCCAAACATTAGTCTGATCAGTAGGCCTAGATGCAAGGCTGTAAAGGTGCAAAATATGTCCGAGCACGAGAAAGAGCAGTGCCAAGTACCCCAGCAAAGAAGCAGTGTTCATATCTTGCTTTCTTAATCGAAATAACTGCAAATCAACCCACAATTTCCTACTCTGTTAATAGGAGAAAAATACCAATGTGCGTTGTCCTGTAAAACTACCTTAAAAGAATATGTATGATCCCGAGTGCGTTAGTAATGACCCCAAATCATCATCATGAAGTTGAGATACTTCTTAAAACACTGCAAGTCTTACACACTGGCATATAGAATCTGTAAAGTCAGTTCTTTGGGTAATGATGGTAGATAGAAGTGGCCCAGAAGGACAGAAGACAGAAAATAGAGCAGAAACTATTTGTCCAGAGGTGACAATGGGTCATAGCCAAGGTTCAAGCATTACGAGGGAGGTGGTGAAAATAGTAATGGGCATAGAGTGTAATAAGTCAAGGATATCTAATGTAGTTTCTAATGAATGTTTGTGAAAGACATATAACTAAAAAGATAATAGGCTGGGAGGTGAAATAACACAAAACATTTGATATATTTTTTACAAGGATAAAAGAAGATAGAAATGAACATTAAAGAAGTAGGTCTTTAGAAATAGAAATAGAATATAGAAAAACTATAAGATGGTTAATAACCTCACAATATGATGAGGCAACTTAGATTTATTTTGTTGAAATAAATTGGTAGACTATATTTACAGTAATTTTAAGTTTAAAGAGAATTTTTGAGCAGAGTATTGAGTTCCCATATACCCCCTCACATCTATTCCCCAAACCACAGTTTCCCCTATTATTAACGTCTTGCATTAGTGTGGGGCATTTTTTTACAATTGATGAGCCAATGTTCATACATTATTATTAACTAATATCCATAGTTTACATTACAGTTTACTCTGTTGTATATCCTATGGGTTTTGACGAATGTATGACAAGCATTGACCATTACAGTATCATACAGAATAGGTTAAGTGCCCTCCGTTTTCCAGGATGTCATATAGCTGAAATCATACAGCATGTATCCATTTCAGTTTGGCATCTTTCATTTAGCAATATGCGTTTAGGGTTCCTCCATGTTTCTTCCATTTAGTACTCTTATAGCTCAAGCTGCCATAACATAATACTATAGGCTTAGTGACTTTAACAACTCACAGTTCTAGAGGCTTGGAAGTCTAAGATCACGGTGCTGGCCAATTCAGTGCCTGGTGAGGGCTCTCTTGCTGGCTTGCAGACAACTGTCTTTTCACTGTGTCCTCACATGTTGGAGAGAGACAGAAAAAATTCTCTGGTTTCTTCTTATAGGGGCACTAATAGAGCCTAATCCTCATGACATCATTTAATCTAATTACCTGCCAAAGGCCCCATCTCCAAATACCATCACTTTCTTAGAACTTGAATATACGAATTTTGGGGGAACAGAATTCAGTTGACAGTCTCATTCTTCTAACAGTATAAACTATGACTAATAAAGAAAGCTCATCATTAAATTATCTCTTTTCTAGCAATACATAGATATTTATGTGCTGTTTTAAACCATTTATATTTTGTATTTTTACATCTTTATTAGAATATAATTGCTTCACAATGGTGTGTTAGTTTCTGATTTATAACAAAGCGAATCAGTCATACATATACATATGTTCCCATATCGCTTCCCTCTTGCGTCTCCCTCCCTCCCACCCTCCCTATCCCACCCCTGCAGGTGGTCACAGAGCACCGAGCTGATCTCTCTGTGCCACGTGGCTGCTTCCCACTAGCTATCTATTTTACGTTTGGTAGTGTATATATGTCCAAGCCACTCTCTCACTTTGTCACAGCTTACCCTTCCCCCTCCCCATATCCTCAAGTCCATTCTCTAGTAGGTCTGTGTCTTTATTCCTGTCTTACCCCTAGGTTCTTCATGACATTTTTTTTTACATATTAATTCGAGTATAATTGCTTTACAATGGTGTGTTAGTTTCTGTTTTATAACAAAGTGTATCAGTTATACATATACATATGTTCCCATATCTCTTCCCTCTTGCGTCTCCCTCCCTCCCACCCTCCCTATCCCACCCCTCCAGGTGGTCACAAAGCACCGAGCTGATCTCCCTGTGCTATGCGGCTGCTTCCCACTAGCTAGCGACCTTATATTTGGTAGTGTATCACAGCTTACCCTTCCCCCTCCCCATATCCTCAAGTGCATTCTGTAGTAGGTCTGTGTCTTTTTTTTTTTTTTTTTTTTTTTTTTTGCGGTACACAGGACTCTCACTGTTGTGGCCTCTAGTGTTGCGGAGCACAGGCTCTGGACGCGCAGGCTCAGCCGCCATGGCTCACGGGCCCAGCCACTCCGCAGCATGTGGGATCTTCCTAGACCGGGGCATGAACCCCTGTCCCTTGCATCGGCAGGCAGACTCTCAACCACTGCACCACCAGGGAAGCCCCAGGTCTGTGTCTTTATTCCTTTCTTACCCCTAGGTTCTTCATCACATTTTTTTTCTTAAATTCCATATATATGTGTTAGCATACGGTATTTGTCTTTCTCTTTCTGACTTACTTCACTCTGCATGACAGACTCTAGGTCCATCCACCTCACTACAAATAACTCAATTTCATTTCTTTTTATGGCTGAGTTATATTCCATTGTATATATGTGCCACATCTTCTTTATCCATTCATCTGATGATGGACACTTAGGTTGTTTCCATCTCCGGGCTATTGTAAATAGAGCTGCAATGAACATTCTGTTACATCACTCTTTTTGAATTATGGTTTTCTCAGGGTATATACACAGTAGTGGGATTGCTGGGTCATATGATAGTTCTATTTGTAGTTTTTTAAGGAACCTCCATATTGTTCTCCATAGTGGCTGTACCAATTCACATTCCCACCAACAGTACAAGAGTGTTCCCTTTTCTCCACACCCTCTCCAGCATTTATTGTTTCTAGATTTCTTGATGATGGCCATTCTGACCGGTGTGAGATGATATCTCATTGTAGTTTTGAGTTGCATTTCTCTAATGATTAATGATGTTGAGCATTCTTTCATGTGTTTGTTGGCAGTCTGTATATCTTCTTTGGAGAAATGTCTATTCAGGTCTTCTGCCCATTTTTGGATTGGGTTGTTTGTTTTTTTGTTATTGAGCTGCATGAGCTGCTTATAAATTTTGGAGATTAATCCTTTGTCCATTGCTTCATTTGCAAATATTTTCTCCCATTCTGTGGGTTGTCTTTTCATCTTGTTTATGGTTTCCTTTGCTGTGCAAAAGCTTTGAAGTTTCATTAGGTCCCATTTGTTTATTTTTGTTTTGATTTCCATTTCTCTAGGAGGTGGGTCAAAAAGGATCTTGCTGTGATTTGTGTCATAGAGTGTTCTGCCTATGTTTTCCTCTAAGAGTTTGATAGTTTCTGGCCTTACATTTGGATCTTTAATCCATTTTGAGCTTATTATTGTGTATGGTGTTAGGGAGTGATCGAATCTCATACTTTTACATGTCCCTGTCCAGTTTTCCCAGCACCACTTACTGAAGAGGCTGTCCTTTCTCCACTGTACATTCCTGCCTCCTTTATCAAAGATGAGGTGACCATATGTGCGTAGGTTTATCTCTGGGCTTTCTATCCTGTTCCATTGATCTATATTTCTGTTTTTGTGCCAGTACCACACTGCCTTGATTACTGTAGCTTTGCAGTATAGTCTGAAGTCAGGAAGCCTGATTCCTCCAGCTCCGTTTTACGTTCTCAAGATTGCTTTGGCTATTCGGGGTCTTTTGTGTTTCCATACAAATTGTGATATTTTTTGCTCTAGTTCTGTGAAAAATGCCAGTGGTAGTTTGATAGGGATTGCATTGAATCTGTAGATTGCTTTGGGTAGTAGAGTCATTTTCACAATGTTGATTCTTGCCATCCAAGAACATGGTATATCTCTCCATCTATTTGTATCATCTTTAATTTTTTCATCAGTGTCTTATAATTTTCGGCATACACGTCTTTTGTCACCTTAGGTAGGTTTATTCCTAGAAATTTTATTCTTTGTGTTGCAGTGATGAATGGGAGTGTTTTCTTGATTTCACTTTCAGATTTTTCATCATTAGTGTATAGGAATGCCAGAGATTTATGTGCATTAATTTTGTATCCTGCTACTTTACCAAATTCATTGATGAGCTCTAGTAGTTTTCTGGTAGCATGTTTAGGATTCTCTATGTATAGTATCATGTCATCTGCAAACAGTAACAGCTTTACTTCTTTTCTGATTTGGATTCCTTTTATTTCCTTTTCTTCTCTGATTACTGTGGCTAAAACTTTCAAAACTATGTTGAATAAGATTGGTGAGAGTGGGCAGCCTTGTCTTGCTTCTGATCTTATTGGAAATGGTTTCAGTTTTTCACCATTGAGGACAATGTTGGCTGTGGGTTTGTCATATATGGCCTTTATTATGTTGAGGAAAGTTCCCTCTATGCCTACTTTCTGCAGGGTTTTTATCATAAATGGTTGTTGAATTTTGTCAAAAGCTTTCTCTGCATCTATTGAGATGATCATATGGTTTTTCTCCTTCCATTTGTTAATATGGTGTATCACATTGATTGATTTGCATATATTGAAGAATCCTTGCATTCCTGGAATAAACCCCACTTGATCATGGTGTATGATCCTTTTAATGTGCTGTTGGATTCTGTTTGCTAGCATTTTGTTGAGGATTTTTGGATCTATGTTCATCAGTGTTATTGGCCTGTAGTTTTCTTTCTTTGTGACATCCTTGTCTGGTTTTGGTATCAAGGTGATGGTGGCTTCGTAAAATGAGTTTGGGAGTGTTCCTCCCTCTGCTATGTTTTGGAAGAGTTTGAGAAGGATAGGTGTTAGCTCTTCTCTAAATGCTTGATAGAATTCACCTGTGAAGCCATCTGGTCCTGGGCTTTTGTTTGATGGAAGATTTTTAATCACACTTTCAATTTCAGGGCTTGTGATTGGTCTGTTCATATTTTCTGTTTCTCCCTGATTCAGTCTTGGCAGGTTGTGCATTTCTAAGAATTTGTCCATTTCTTCCAGGTTGTCCATTTTATTGGCATAGAGTTGCTTGTAGTAATCTCTCCTGATCTTTTGTATTTCTGCAGTGTCAGTGGTTACTTTTCCTTTTTCATTTCTAATTCTATTGATTTGAGTCGTCTAGCTTTTTTTCTTGATGAGTCTGGCTAATGGTTTATCAATTTTGTTTATCTTCTCAAAGAACCAGCTTTTAGTTTTATTGATCTTTGCTATCGTTTCCTTCATTTCTTTTTCATTTATTTCTGATCTGATTTTTATGATTTCTTTCCTTCTGCTCACTTTGGGTTTTTTTTTGTTGTTGTTCTTCTTCTTCTTTCTCTAATTGCTTTAGGTGAAAGTTTAGGTTGTTTACTCTAGATGTTTCCTGTTTCTTAAGGTGGGATTGTATTGCTATAAACTTCCCCCTTAGAACTGCTTTTGCTGCATCCCATAGGTTTTGGGTCGTCGTGTCTCCATTTTCATTTGTTTCTAGGTATTTTTTGATTTCCTCTTTGATTTCTTCCATGATCCCTTCGTTATTAAGTAGTGTATTGTTTAGCCTCCATGTGTTTGTATTTTTTACAGATCTTTTCCTGTAATTGATATCTAGTCTCATAGCGTTGTGGTCAGAAAAGATACTTGATACAATTTCAATTTTCTTAAATTTACCAAGGCTTGATTTGTGACCCAAGATATGATCTATCCTGGAGAATGTTCCATGAGCTCTTGAGAAAAATGTGTATTCTTTTGTTTTTGGATGGAATGTCCTATAAATATCAGTTAAGTCCATCTTGTTTAATGTATCATTTCAAGCTTGTGTTTCCTTATTTATTTTCATTTTGGATGATCTGTCCATTGGTGAAAGTGGGGTGTTAAAGTCCCCTACTATGATTGTGTTACTGTCGATTTCCCCTTTTATGGCTGTTAGTATTTGCCTTATGTATTGAGGTGCTCCTATGTTGGGTGCCTAAATATTTATAATTGTTATATCTTCTTCTTGGATCGATCCCTTGATCATTAGGTCGTGTCCTTCTTTGTGTCTTCTAATAGTCTTTATTTTAAAGTCCATTTTGACTGATATGAGAACTGTTACTCCAGCTTTCTTTTGATTTCCATTTGCATGGAATATCTTTTTCCATCCCCTTACTTTCAGTCTGTATGTGTCTCTAGGTCTGAAGTGGGTCTCTTGTAGACAGCATATATATGGGTCTTGTTTTTGTATCCATTCAGCCAATCTGTGTCTTTTGGTGGGAGCATTTAGTCCATTTACATTTAAGGTAATTATCGATATGTGTGTTCCTATTCCCATTTTCTTAATTGTTTTGGGTTCGTTATTGTAGTTCTTTTCCTTCTGTTGTGTTTCTTGCCTAGATAAGTTCCTTTAGCATTTGTTGTAAAGCTGGTTTGGTGGTGCTGAACCCTCTCAGCTTTTGCTTGTCTGTAAAGGTTTTATTTTCTCCATCAAATCTGAATGAGATCCTTGCTGGGTAGAGTAATCTTGTTTGTAGGTTTTTCTCCTTCATCATTTTAAATATGTCGTGCCAGTCCCCTCTTGCTTGCAGAGTTTCTGCTGAGAGATCAGCTGTTAACCTTATGGGGATTCCCTTGTGTGTTATTTGTTGTTTTTCCCTTGCTGCTTTTAATATGTTTTCTTTGTATTTAATTTTTGACAGTTTGATTAATATGTGTCTTGACGTGTTTCTCCTTGGATTTTTCCTGTATGGGACTCTCTGTGCCTCCTGGACTTGATTAACTATTTCCTTTCCCATATTAGGGAAGTTTTCAACTATAATCTCTTCAAATATTTTGTCAGTCCCTTTCTTTTTCTCTTCTTCTTCTGGAACCCCTATAATTTGAATGTTGGTGCGTTTATTGTTGTCCCAGAGGTCTCTGAGACTGTCCTCAGTTCTTTTCATTCTTTTTTCTCTATTCTGCTCTGCAGTAGTTATTTCCACTGTTTTATCTTCCAGGTCACTTATCCGTCCTTCTGCCTCAGTTATTATGCTATTGATCCAATCTAGAGTATTTTTAATTTCACTTATTGTGTTGTTCAAAAAGAGGAAAAGAGGAGAAAATCATAAATCTTGCTCTCAAAGTCCACCTCCTCAAGTTGGGATGATACGTTGTCTATTCAGATATTCCACAGACACAGGGTACATCAAGTTGATTGCGGAGCTTTAATCCGCTGCTTCTGAGGCTGCTGGGAGAGATTCCCCTTTCTCTTCTTTGTTCACACAGCTCCCGGGGCTCAGCTTTGGATTTGGCCCCGCCTCTGCATGTAGGTCGCCGGAGGGCGTCTGTTCTTCGCTCAGACAGGACGGGGTTAAAGGAGCCGCTGATTCGGGCGCTCTGACTCACTCAGGCCTGGGAGAGGGAGGGGTACAGAGTGCGGGGCGAGCCTGCAGTGGCAGAGGTCGGCGTGATGTTGCACCAGCCCGAGGTGCGCCGTGCACTCTCCCTGGGAAGCCGTCCCTGGATCCCGGGACCCCGGCAGTGGCGGGCTGCACAGGCTTCCAGAAGGGCGGTGTGGACAGTGACCTGCGCTCGCACACGGGCTTCTTGGTGGCGGCAGCAACAGCCCCAGCATCCCACGCCTGTCTCTGGGGTCCGCGCTTTCAGCCGCGCCTCGCGCCCGTCTCTGGAGCTCCTCCTTTCAGCAGCGCTCTGAATCACCTCTCCTCACGCACCAGGAAACAAAGAGGGAAGGAAAAGTCTCTTGCCTCTTCGGCAGGTCCAGACTTTTTCCCGGACTCCCTCCTGGCCAGCCGTGGTGCACTAACCCCTTCAGGCTGTGTTCAGGCCGCCAGCCCCAGTCCTCTCCCTGTGCTCCCGACAGAAACCCGAAACCCGAGCCTCAGCTCCCAGCCCCACCCGCCCCGGCGGGTGAGCAGACAAGGCTCTCGGGCTGGTGAGTGGCGGTCGGCACCGATCCTCTGTGCGGGAATCTCTCTGCTTTGCCCTCCGTACCCCTGTGGCTGCGCTCTCCTCCGCTACTCCCAAGCTTTCCCCCTCCGCCACCCACAGTCTCTGCCCTCGAAGGGGCTTCCTAGTGTGTGGAAACCTTTCCTCTTTCACAGCTCCCTCCCACTGGTGCGGGTCCTGTCCCTATTCTTTTGTCTCTGTTTTTTCTCTTTTCTTTTGCCCTACCCCAGTACGTGGGGAGTTTCTTGCCTTTTGGGGGGTCTGAGGTCTTTTGCCAGCGTTCAGTAGGTGTTCTGTAGGGGTGGTTCCACGTGTAGATGAATTTCTGGTGTATCTGTGGGGAGGAAGGTGATCTCCGCATCTTACTCTTCCGCCATCTTCCCCCAGGCCCCTAAGGACTTTTATTACCAACTAATCAAGATGTTTTTTTCACAAGGCTCCCGATTAGCTGTTGGTATACTAAGAGTGAATCAGAGTTAGCATAGTTTCTGATTTCTTTTACATTGTCAATGTGGATGATCATATTTTTACTGCTGGGGGTGGCGGTGGTGGGGAGTGAGGGAATGTTCCTTTCCTGCTCCTGATGTTTCAGTCCTGTCAAGAGAGCTTGTAGGGTCCTCTCAGCGCTGCTTCTTTACTGACTCTGCCCCAGGGTGATCAAGTGACTTATATAGAAAGCTTGAAAAGAATTAAGTGAGCATGCTTGCCTTGACTAATTCTGTCCTCTCCCTTGAGAGTGTGAGTGAGTGTCTTCTGTTTCTCTCATTCTGTGTATTACTAGTTAGTAAATCTGCCCAATTCTGCGGTTCAGTTATGTGATCATTTCATTCAAACTGGATTCTCAAGCCAGGGTTATCAACAGTAACAGGAATATTCGGCCCTCCATCTTTTCTCTTTTATCTTATTTCCTAATTTATTCCAAACCAAATGGAATTAAGGCATTGTACTTGCTGAAAGGTAATTAGAAGTCCCTAACACTTGGTGCATTACCTGGGAACACTGAGAAATAAAAAGAAAGGAGCAGACATTTTGGAGAGGAAGATGTCCATGTGAAAAATCTTTTGTTACTGCCAAGGAAGGTAGTCTACTGCCTTGGTCTTTAATGTATGGTGGGAGGTTGAGACCTTTGACTGTTTGAAAATATTTAGGTTTGTGCAGTAAACTGCTGAAGCTTAGAAAACGTTTAATGCATGCTGTATAAATGTGCCGTGCTTGCTGGGAGACTAATAAACTTGGAGGCTGAACACAATAGAAATTTACGATCTCACGGTTGTAAAGGCCAGAAGTGTGCTGTCAAGGTGACAGCAAGGCTGCTCCCCCTACTGATGCTCTAGGGAAGATTCTATCCCTTGCCTCTTTCAGCTTCTGCTGGTTGCCAGCTTCCTTGGCTTGAGGCCACGTCACTCAGTTTTGGTCTGTGTCTTCACATCTCCCCCTTTCTGTGTCTGTATCTTCTCTTTTGTGTGTCTCAAATATCCCTCTGCCCTTCTTGTATATTAAGGACAATTGTCATTCTATTTAGGACCCATCCAGCTAATATAGGATGGAAATCCCATCTCAAGATCTTTAATGATATTTGCAAAACCTTTTTTTTTCAAAAGAGGTAACAGTCAAGGATTAGGACATGGATATATCCTTTTGGGGGCCACCATCCAACCCACTACGCCAGCCATAAGAAACTTTGATTTTGGCTGATGGCTGCAGCTTATGGTGTGGGAGAGTGGCTGTTTCTTTCGAGCCACTTAAGTAAAGGTCTGATATAAAGAAAAGGGGCATTAGGGAGTTGCAGGTGACTGAGCAATACCTGGAGCAGAATGAATAAGGCACCTGGAGGGTCTTTAGTATACAGAGACCTTTACCTGGCACTTGACTTGAGAGTGTGCAAGAGTTTACAGGGCAGGAAAGTCTCAGGCAGCCGTCCACCTTGCCTTCCTCTTCAGGTACAGTTTTTCCCAAGCAGGCTTGACTGAGACAAAGACTCAATTATAAGGAAAACATGTTTTATAGAACTTGTCGTCATTGACACATATGGTCTACCGTAGGCTCAAGTGACGCCCTTTACACGTGGACCCAAGCTGACACTGGATTTGTCAATTATATTGGAGAAAGAATGTTGTTCTAAGGGCAGCCGCCTTTGGTCTATGTACTTCCATAGCAGGAGGCAGTGAAAATGGCCACGGCGGCATAGGACTGTCAAATCTATGCCTCAGACCTGGAGGTGTAATGTCACTCGACAGAACCCATAAACAGTTCAGTACTGCAGTGTAAACAACAAGGTCATCAAAGAGGAAGGATAACTCAAGAGTCCATGTGTGACAGATGCTCAGGGCTGTGCACTGCACATGGCAAATTCATAGTGACAAATCAATGTCAAGCTAAAGGTTTCCTCCTGGTTCGAAGTTCGCAGGTCAGAAATTTCACTTAAATGGCATAGACTAATGGACATTCTAGTGAGGCTAAAACCAAAGAGACTTTATCTTTCTCTCAAATGCCATTGAGTTTCTGCTATGTTCTTTGGTCAAAGTCTTTACTGGATTCCGGGAACAAAAATGTGCCTAGTTTCACTCTTCTAAGAGTGGGGGATTGGCTTGCTTTTGAGATTGTTTTTAAATTTGGGGGATAGTGCTGTAAAATCAAATTGTATCTTAGTAACTCTTCAGACTCTTTAAAAGCATGGTTCATGAGAGGGTTGATAAAATGATAAAACAGCCAAGGCCCTGAGAGACCCACACCCGTGTCAGTGACAGAAGTCCAAGCTACAGATACTGAAGGAGCCCTCAGTCCCATTCAGGCAATGAAAGCCCTGTCACTGAGAATGAACCAAATGTACATTTGGGAGGATTGTTTATGGACATTTAGGACTTTGGATTTTTAACCCACAGTAACAAGGAAACTTGATTTCAAAATTGGGATTTAATACTTTGGAACCTTAATTCATAAGAGCGTGTAATGTGTGCCCTTTTAATTTCTCTGTGAAGAATTTGATATTGGTAAAGGTGTACCTACACATTTGCAACATTTCTATGATTTCTGAATTGTATTACTGGATGCTTTTATGTATTTAATCTTAGTTTGTCATTTGACCTCATCAAATGTCTATGGTTAGCTATGTTGTGGATGGCTGGTAGAACAAAAAGTTGTTTCTGATCATTGGATATGAGTAGCCTTGGAGTTTATTTGAATTAATGCAATTTCTCACCCATATCAGAGACTTCTGGGATGAAACTCTAAGGCATCCACCAGCAGTTCCTGGAGGCCACTCAAACGAGTAGCCCCATAAAAGTGTGAGCAGGACTGTCCTGATAAAGGTCTATTCTTTTTCCTGAAGGGAGAGCCATATTCCATTAATTATAGGCTTAAAAGCATCGTTGAGTGGGTCAAGAGATTGAAAAAACCAGGGGAGCATTAGTGACAGTTTCCCTTCTCATTCCTACGGGTACCAGCATGTGAAAGGAATTTGATTAGTATAACTTTTAACCTCCCTGCTCTTATGTTCACTGACCCTGGCTAGGTGAGGTGACCTACCTGACGGGCAAAGTTGGGAAGAATAACTGACCATGCTTTGCTAAGCTCTTCTTTCCTTCGTCTTGGGAGTGAGTCTGGTGACAGAGAGAGAAAAGTTCTCTGCTCCACTGTGGACATGCCCCTCTCACCTGGGTTTGCCTGGAACCAACTTGCTGCAACAAAGTGGGTAAGTCTGGATAATTCTAGAATTCAGTTGACAGACTCACTTGGCTATGTCATGAAGCCCCATTTTCCAACATGGGCTCTAACAGTAACAAGTGACATAATGTGTGGGCTCCAGTGCAAAATGAAAATATAGTGCCTCTTGTTCAAACTGCAAAGAAAAAGTCTTGTTGAAAGTATTTGCACTGGGGTGCATAGTGTCCTCCCCAAATTCATGTTCACCTGGAACCTGTGAATGTGCCCAAGTCAATTCTTTTTTCAGATAGAATCGAGATAAGATGACATCATACTAGATTAAGATGAGCCCTAAATGCGTTCTGTGGGTTGTTCTCTCTTCTCTTTTTCATGCATGTCATCTTTTTCAGCAGAATGTTTGGCTAATATTGGGAAGTAACACGAGTAAGAAAGGATATGATAAGATTCCTCGGACATTCTTGTTTCTTAAAAAACAACGCTTTCTTTCTGTGTTAGAAGTAAGTTCAGATTCAAATGGAAAGCATGGCCTCTGCATCTGTTAACACCTTCACTTAGTCTTGGATGTGACCAGTAGCACAGAATTCTGGTGGAACACAGATTCCAAATGGGTTCCAAATAAACATGTCATGGAAAGCACACCATAAGCAGGGTGAGAACTGTGATGTGAACGGGGCAGCAGGACTGGTGGCAGACACACACATTGCACACGTCTCCTCTGCTCACGCGTATATTTTATTGTCCCATAAACTTTACTTACAGAATACAAGTGCAAAGATAAAATCATTTAAGAATATTAAGACAGCAATATCAGAGCATGAAACCAAGCAAGTGTGGGGCCCTTCTGAGCATGGTTCCTCTGGGACTTGATAAACTGGTAAAACAGCCAAGGCTGTGAGATACCCACACCATGTCAGGGACAGGAGTCCAAGCTACAGATATTGAAGGGGCCCTCAATGCCACTCAGGCACTGAAAGCCCTGTCACTGAGAATGAACCAAAATATAAATTTAGGAGGATAATTTATGGACACTTAGGACTTTGGATTTTTAACCCACAATAACAAGAAAACTTCATTTCAAAATAAAGTGCGAGGTCTTTAAGTTTGCTTTCGTTATTGAGGGTCCTTTGTGGTTACATATCAATTTTGGAGTGGTTTCTTCTATTTCTGCAAAAAAAGGGGATTTTGATAGGCATTGCATTAAATCTGTAGATAGCTTTGTGTAACATGGACATTTTAACAATAGTTCATGAACATGGGATGTCTTTCCATTTATTTATGTCTTCCTTAATTTCTTTCAATACTGCTGTAGTTTTCAGTGTACAAGTGTTTCATGTCTTTGGTTAAGCTTATTGCTAAGTATTTTATCCTTTTAGATGGTATTGTAAATGGAATTGTTCTCCTAATTTCTTTTTCAGATTGTTCATTGTTAATGTACAGAAATGCAAGTGATGTGTGTATGTTGATTTCATATTCTGCAAACAAACTTTGCTAAGTTTATTCTAATACATTTTTTGTTCTAATAATTTTTTTGTGAAATATTTAGCACTTTCTACATCTTTTTCAATAGTTTCCCTTTCAGCCTAAATGTATCCTTAAATCTAGGGGACATTTTGACCTCCATCTTAGGCTTTCATCTTATTTCTCAACTTATTCAGTCTTAGTTATTTAGTGTTCTCCTTATTGTTTGCCACTTTGGAGAATCCAACAAAATGTTCTGCTCAAGGTGAGACGTTTTTCTCTTCCGCCTCTGAACCTGAATATCACTTATTACTTACTTCATTCTCTTAGCACTTAGCATTCGAAGTTTAACGGGTGATCTTTCTTAAAGGAGGCCAATATGCTCACCAAATTCAAGACCTCTGGTGAGTTGTGTCAAGTGTATAGGAATCATATTAACTTGTTGGCTGTTAGCACCCCTGGAAACATTTCTAAAGTGGCCTTTGACATTGATATTCAGGTATATTGAGCACCACATTAAAGAGTTTAACAGAATAAGAGTAGGCTGGTCTTTCCTAAAGCAGAGTTTATTCAAGGGTGACCTTTTAGTAACCTGCATCAGGCTCATCCGCATTGAGTCATTGAGTGCCCTCAACCCCCCTAAACTGTAAACTTTTTTTTTCTTTTTTTTTTTTTTTGTGGTATGCAGGCCTCTCACTGTTGTGGCCTCTCCTGTTGCAGAGCACAGGCTCCAGACACGCAGCACAGGCTCCAGACATGCAGGCTCAGCAGCCATGGCTCGTGGGCCCAGCCGCTCCGTGGCATGTGGGATCCTCCCAGACCGGGGCACAAACCCATGTCCCCTGCATCAGCAGGCGGACTCTCAACCACTGTGCCACCAGGGAAGCCCCTGTAAACTTCTTACACACAAGAATTATGTTTACTAGCTCTTGTTCCCCTTCCCTATACCTAAACATACCTGAATAGAAGGTGCCTCTACGAACAGGTGTTGCTTTAGTTTAAACTACATTAAGTACATGTATATGTTCATTTCCCTCTGGGAAAGGAGGCTACTTTCCACAGGATTCAAATATCAAGCCTTTAAACTTCCTTGAACCCATAGATATATAAATAGTTGCATAACTATCCTCCCTCTAACTCTAAGATGATCATATCAAAGTATGGTCATTAATTGTTTTTAATTGCAAACAGATAATAAGCAAAGTGTAAGGAATTTCTTCCACCAAAGTAAAGGCCAAAGTTCAAAAAGTCAAATTAATATGGGATTTGTTACTATTCTAAATAGTAAAGAACACTGACAAGAAATATCACAGTGCTGGTTGCTATTATGATCTTTTCATTTTCCATTACTGTTGTTTATATTATCTTCATGGGATTTCACTGAAATTATCAAGGTTTTTTAATAGTCAATAAAAAACAAAATGCCTTGAAATGCCAAAACAAAGAAAAATGAGTCAGAACATGAAAAAATGTTTTAGACAAGTTGACGACATATATTCTTTACTCATTTCTCTTTTTGAGACAACTTCCATCTTATTCACACCCACATGTACAATACACTGAATAAAATACAACCCCATCACTCTATGGTGATAAAAAAAGGAAAAATAAGCCTGTTCCAGAAAATCCCTCTATTCCTAGTATCTTGTTGCATCTGGCAAAAAAGAGCATTTTGAAATATTCTCTAAAGTTTTGTATTTTATTTTATAATAATTTACTTATTTATCTCAATGTAAATATTAAAAATGCATGAGAAATATGTTAACATTTGGCAGTTGACTATTCTTATCTATTTCCTTAATGTTTCCTTTGCCTCCTATGATGATCTTTTGGGATAGACAGCACATACCACTCTCATACTCCCCAGACTCTACAGCCCCATACACATGCAAAATAGCTTGTGTGGCGATGTGTTAACATACACTTGGTTGAGGCAGGAAGGCTGTAGAGTACATCGTTTTTACACCTCAACATTTTAAGTGTTTTTGGAAAGTAACCCTAGTTTGAGTGCAAGTTCCATCGATTTATCAAATGCATTTCAGGTATACCTAGGTATGTCCAGTCAAATGGTAAGGCTATATTGCTGGGAGACTATTTACATGAGCAAGTGAAAAGAAATCAGTGAAAGAATATATTATAACCAAGAGTCAGATATAATAGGTCAATCAAATAGAATGTAGATCCCAGAAACATATCCACACATATAAGGACAATTGATTTTTCAACAGAGGTGCAAAGCCAATTTTGAGGAGAAAGGATAGTCTTCTTGACAAATGGTGCTGGAAGCATGTAGTACATGGATATAGTGCCTAGGTAGCCATATGCAAAAGTATGACCTTTGATCCCTACTTCACACCATATAAAGAACTAACTAAATGTGGATCAAAACATAAATCTCTAAAACTTGGACAAAATCTTTTTGACCTTGGGTTAAGCCTAGAGATGACACCAAAAACAAGATCCATAAAAGAAAAGAAGTAATAAATTGGGTTTCATCTTTGGAAGCCATTATTAATAAAAGAAAAGCCACAGGTTGGAAGAAAATATTTACAAATTATATACCTGAAAAGACTTGTGTCTCTAACATGTATAGAACTCTCAAAACTCAGTAATTAGAAAAAAAAATTTAAATTAACAATATGGGTAAGAATATTTAAAAAGAGATCCTGCCAAGGAGGTGTACGGATGCAAATAAGCACATGAAGTTGCTCAATGTAATCAATTATTAGCTATATGGAAATGAAAGCCCCAGGAGATACCACTATACACCTATTGAATGGCTAAAATTAGAAAAGTCCAACCACACCAAGTATTGGTGAGGCAGTGTAGGAACTGCAAGTCTTTCACATTGCTAGTGGGAAGGAACATAGTACAGTCACTTCAGTCAACAGTTTGGCTGTGTCTTTATAAGTTGAACGTACACCTACCGTACGATCCAGCCTTTCTGCACCTGGATATTTATGCAAGAAAAATGAAAGCATATGTTCATACAAAGACTTGTACATGGATCATCATAGCATCTTTATTTTTAATAGACAGAATTGAAACAACCTCGAGCACCCATCAACAGGAGAATGAATAAATATACTGTGGTATACCCATACAGTGAAACACTATTCAGCAAAACAAAGTGATAAATTATTGACACCCACCAAAATATGAATTACTCTCAAAATAATTACTTTGAGTGAAAGAAGCCAGATAAAAGAGTCCTCAGTGTGTGAATCCCTTTATATAAATTTCTAGAAAAATGCAAACACGTCTATAATGAAAGAAAGCATATCAGTGCTCACTTGGGGATGCGGAGGGCTGGAATGTGAGGGGAAAAAAGGGGCTTTATGAATGAGGCATAAACACTTGCAAGTGATGGATATGTTCCTTTTCTTGATTGTTACATGGCAGTTCCATGGGTATATGCATATTTCAGAATTTAAATTGTGTTTTTAAGTATGTGCAGTGTACTGTGTCCGTTCTATTTAACAGAGCCATTAAAAAAAAGGTTAAGAACAGACGTTTGTCTCAACGAATAAATGTAACAAAGAACAGAAAAGTCAACTACAGTATGATCTCTGTCAGTTGAATTTTCCTGTAGTTTATTTTCTCAAAAAATATATCCCAGTTCTTAAAAGAGATGGGAGTCTTAATAAATGGTTAAAAAAAAACCCAGCAAAGCCATCAGCAGGGTGAGCTCCAGCTACTTTTCAATTGTGAGACGCTAGATGCACGGTGCAGACATGCTAGGATGTTTGCTCTTCCTGCCCAATAGTTTAGAGAGGATATGAAACACCCCCGTTAAATGTCTGCAAGTGATGCCCAGAGTGGAGTTTGGAGAATGATGGCTGTGATCTTTAATATGGTTGTGCCTTCGTAAAGACTCTCACTCAGAATTTCCAGGGTAATTTTGGAGTCAATTTTTTGTTTGTTTGTTTTTTGGATGATATATATGTAACTCACTTGAAGAATATACCCACGTAGACTTGAAGTTAGGGACCAGCTGGTGTAAATTTGTGTGGTTGTATCCTGACCTAACCTTTTAGCTTCTTTTTGTTCCTTGATTGTAGTTAAGCTTCATCTTGCCTCAGGGACTTTGTATTCACTGTTCCCATGTTTTGGAAATATTATTTCCAGAAAAATTTTCCATAGCTGATTCCTTTCTATTCTTTGGCACTCATCTCTTAAAGATATTTTTTCCTTGATTGTCCTACTAGCCTAACTCGGTCCCAATTTAACAGATTACCTTACTTCTTTCACAGAATAATAATCAAACCAAATATTATCTTTGGTGTCTCTTTGTATTTAGATGAACTTCTTCCCAAAGAACTCAAGCCCCACAGTGACAGAGGTTGTTACCTTTCTTATCCCTTATTCTGGGTCTTAGAACTATGTCTGGCATGTAGTAATCACTCGAGGTCTGTTGACTGTGTAAAGAATATGTGAGTAGATGAACAGATTTGGAGTTATTTGAGGTCGCTCTTAATGATGGCTGGTGTTGGTGATTAAATTAAAGTTGTAGGTTTTAGAGTTGGAAGTGATCTTGCTGAGTCTCACAGTTACGGCAAAACTCTCCCTACTGTAGCATCCCTGACAGATGATCAAGTCTGAGCTTGAATAACTGTATATGAAAGACCCTAACCAGGGCACCCTCCTAGCTCTGCCAGGTCAGATAGAATTTTGGACTATTCTCTTTCTCTCTCTTGTAGACAGCCACTGTCATTTGGTAAGCCATAAGCCTTCCTTTGCTTTGACTGTGGTTAGTGTGTTTGCTGGATTTCTAAAATATATTTTTAGTGTTTACTTGTTTAGATTGAAAAGATTGGGCTATATTTTTAAAAGTTTATCCCTCCATTTTGGAAGGCCTTTTAAGTTGTGATATTGCATGCAAGAGAGCTAACAGAATTCTGGACTCCATATTTTCGTTTTTACCTTTTTTTTTTTTCTCAGACTTTGAACTAACAATGGCTAAGAATGAGAGGCACTCAGTCCCGAATATTTTTTCCCTTGTCAAGCACGGAGAATATGGGAAAGAATGAAATTGGGAAATTGTTTTGCTCCTCTTCCTTTCCTCCTTTTTTGTCAGTTACCTTAGTCGTCCACCTCACTTTGTATTTCTAGCCTGGCTTCAGAAGACCTGAATTTGATGAACTACACACTGTTGGAGTAGTAGATTGCTAGAAGGAATGGCGGCTTCACAGAATTATTTTCAAGAAGGATGGTCCAGCCAATTTCCTCACTTCCATTGTGAAAGGAGTTCCCTATTCCTAAGAAAATGGACCTATGTCCGACTGACACAGAAGATGGAGATTTATCCCAGTGCATTTATATATGTATATCTATTAAATTTATGTATATATATATATATATATATATATATATATATATAATGCCTAATGGAAACATCTCAGATGTTCTATTTGGTATTTTTCTTTAATTTTACTTATAAAATTGTGACCATTCTTTAACTCAAAAGAGGAGAACCTTAAAAATTAATTAAGAAGACATCCTCAGTAGTCTAAGGCTCAGAGTGACTTGGCAGAGAAAATTGCTGAATGGTTAGATAATAGTACTGGTATGCTTGGCTATTGTAACACTTTACATTTGAGTTTCTCTTCCTTGAAATTACAAGAACTATATGACTCAAGAGAAAGATTGATAATTAGGAATATTCTGCTTGCTTTTTTATTTTTTATTTTTTTTTTGGCGGCACGCGGGCCTCTCACTGCTGCGGCCTCTCCCGTTGCGGAGCACAGGCTCCGGACGTGCAGGCCCAGCAGCCATGGCCCACGGGCCCAGCTGCTCCGGGGCATGTGGGATCCTCCCGGACCGGGGCACGAACCCATGTCCCCTGCATCGGCAGGCGGACTCCCAACCACTGTGCCACCAGGGAAGCCCCTCTGCTTGCTTTTTATATAGCCTATTGAAGAACATTTTAATTATTTGGAGGTCAGGAAGGAACCTTCATGATCTAAGTTTTGAACAAGTAGTGTTGCAACACAAAGCTATGACTTAAAAAGGAAATTTGAAATGACCTATTTCTTTTGGCATCTCAATCCAGATATCTGTCAGTAAAATGAGTCACTTTTCAGTCAAATGGGTGGTCAGCAATATAATTTTTTATTGGGAAGCTGAAAGACACCATTGCCAAGCAGAGCACCTGCAGTGTTAACATCTATATTTGAGCATCTTTCGTTTTCCCAAGGGGTGCAAGTGAAGAGAAGGCAGAGAAATGCACTTGAATAAAGCTTTTCAAGATGGATAGAACAGAGAGCATTCCCAGAGGCAGGTCAAGTTCAACCCAAGAACAACTCTCTCAGTGCTTTCACAACTAGGTAAAATCCAAGACCAGTAGTAACTCAGCTCTCAAATCAGTGCTGAAATCCAGCAGAAGGTTGTTAATATTGATACGGTTAACATACATCAAATAGGATTACTGAATTTTCTGAATCCAACTGAACTCCCAGGATTGTTTGGTTTCAAAGGCTGTTGGGCTCAAGACGCATTTGGTTTTAAATAATCCTTCATAAAATGTTCAGCTTTCAGTCTAATATGATTGAAACCCAGCTTATAATACACTGGACTGGAAAGACTATGGGCATTGAATTATTCAAAACATGACAGGCGAAGGAGTGATATGTGGGGAGGATGTGATCATAGAAATGAGTGAGACTTGATATGTCTTGTTATCTCATTTTATTTACCTGTTAGAACTCTTCCACATATTAGAGGAAAGAAATCAATATCAATTTTCCCCTGTCACGTTCCACACTTCAATGATTAATGAATGTCAAATTTGAGCACAGTTTTCTGTACCACCTGCTCTGAAATAATATTTCTGGGCCTTTATTAAAAATGTAAAATTTTCATTGAATTTCCAAATATGATTCTGCAGTGGCTAATTCAGCTTGTTTTATTAGTAAGCAAGTTCTGATGAGTAATACTAATTTAATAAGCCTGCATGTGAGGTTAAAGTGTCAACTATTCCTGCCGAAGGTGATGAGATATGATTGTGATGTGATAGGGCACTCGTCTTCCTGAACGAACCCTGCGAGCACACAGTTCTTGGGAGAAACCAGTACTGCATATAGTAGCAAATCTGATACAATTTTGCATGTCTCCTGTAGCAGTGGAATGCACATACATACAAACATGATCATGGGTGAAAAAACACACATGCGCACCTTAGAGGCTTACATTAATTTCTGAATATAGTTCTCCGGAAAGAAAAAGCTTCACTGATGATTTGTATTTTTATAGTTTATTGTTCTATCCATACTAAAACACTTCATGAAATCACTTCCTGTTTTGTTGTCCATGGAATCCTTTCTATTTTGAGAGGCTAAATATAAATCGAAAGAATGATTATGGTCCTTGGCCATGAAAGACTAAGTTACAGAGAACCCGGTGACTGGAGGTCAGCGCTGCCACGGAATTATCCTCTGCTCCAGAGACCATCAGAATATCACTGTGTACCCACTTAAGGATAGAATGCTGCTATTGAGAAACGAGCTCTCTTTTATTTCTACCAAAAGGAGAGAACAGTAGGGGACCTTGGCTGCGCGAGTGTATGAGACTTTCTCTGTTTTGTACAACAAGCCAAAAACAATACATGAAATAGCCTCACGCCTTTTGTCTTTTGTACCCAGCTCCTTCCTGTATTGCTCCTGATCAATTACACTTAAATCAACAAGAGTTGCTTGAACATTTTGACAGTTATGTTCCCCATACCCTGAAGCATTTTTAAAGGGTTACTGAGATAAAGCTATTTCAAAAATACTCCCTCCAAATTTTTTCAGGGTGGCATCAATGAAAGTAACTTAGAGGAAAAAAACTTGAGTTCCTGGCCTACCACTCTAAGGCCAGGCAAGCATAAACCTTCATAGCAAAACCTAAGTTTGCTCCCAGTTGAGAATTTGGTTTCCACGGTCTTATATAAAAAGTATATGGAGACTTTAATTCCCTATAAGCCCTTTCCAAAGAGTGAATACAGTTCATCATTCGTAAGAGATGATGAAAGTTACAATTTTGTTGAATAGGTGGAATATATATTACATATAATATACATATGTATTTTATATATATATATATATATATATATAATATATATAAAGTTACTATTCAGAGTCCTAAAACGTGGATTTTTCTTACTTACCAAGAATGAACAGTAACTTGATCTCTAAACAATAAAGCACCTGGTCATAACAGAATCATAACAAATATTTGATATCAGAATGAATTCACTGTTCAGGTGTAAAGAGGGAATAGCTTCAGTTTTCCTCTTTCGTGCACCCCATTATTGCATCCTGGACAGAGGGGATTTCCTTGATTTTAATCTAAAGGAAAAATGGTCACTTTTGTTGAGATGGAAATTGACAACCTCAGTAGGCAGAGGCACTGTTTTTATTTGGCCGAATTCATGTTTCTAGTGATAATTCAAGGTGTAATAGGGTTTTCTCAGCCACTCCAAAATCTGAAAATGATAAGCATCTCACCAGAGTTTCAGGATGGCCCATTACCTATTCTGTGGAAAGGATATTCAAAATACCATGCTTCATCAATGTCTTCTTTGACTTATTAATGAATGGACAACTACTGAGTTAAGACAGTGTCTTATCCTTGCTTCAAAAAAATAAAAACAAAAAACCCCCACAAACACAAAAAAACTGTTAACAATGAAAACTCATTATGCCAGGCTTTAGTATGGCCTGACTTGGAAATTTAGTTTCAGAGGCTTTTGTGAATATACCAAGGAAAGAGGACCTAGGTGTATCTTATTCCCACAGGCCGCCAATAAATATTTGCTTAACGGACAAAAAATTAATATATAGTATAGGAGGGAACCTGACAGATGCCTAACATTATTGAGTGATAGCAATGCCCAAACTCATCTGTGATCAAACACTATGAAAGTATCCTCCTAAGGATAAACTTATTACAAATAAGAAGTGAAAATTCAATTATGCAGACACTTTCAGTGTCAGCTCTGATATGCAAAAAGCATGGAAGTTGTCACTGTATCTTGTCCTTACAAGATAATGCTGTACAAAATGAAAATCAGTGACTTTTCTCAGACGTGATTAATAAAACATGTAACTATGAAAGAATTTTCAAACGGTAATTATGTATGTGTCTATATGTGTCTCTGAAAAATCTGTGTCAAAGAAAACTGAGGCTATCACTATAAACTTATTTAACTTCTATCTCTTCTTACCTTTATTTCCTCCCAAACTTACCAGTATCCATCCAGCTCGAAGGATACAAGTGATTTTTATATACTGTGCAAGGTTTTTTTTTCTTATTCATATGTCCATGTTTCCCCAATTCTCTAAATTATTATCTACATCTTCAGGATCTCCTTTATTGGTTCCTTCATTTCAACATATAAAATATAAGTCCTTCTCATTCTAAAAAATTCTTTTTTGCTAAATATTTTCTCTTTTCATTCAAACTCCTTGAGAGTAGCCTATTCCCACTGTCCTCACGAGCCCCGCCTGGCCCCGACAGGCAGCCCTACACCCTCAGTTTATTGCCATTTGGCTTTTTGTCCACTTCACTGAACTGCTCTAAGGTCACTGGGGACCTAACTGCCCAAATCCAATGGACACTCACATTCTCTGAAGGTTGACACTGTCATCTACTTCCTCCTTCTTGAAACTCTATCACCTCTCTACTTCCCAGAATTCTTTCTCTGCTTATTACTTAAACGTTGTCAGTACTCACAATTCTCTGAAATCTCATCCATTTTCATGATTTTAATGACTGCTGATATGTGCTGACATTCAAATTTTTATCTTTCCATGTCTTCACGTGAATGTCCAGTTATATACCAGTTTGTCTTCTGAATTCTACAGGTGCTTTAAAATTCTACATGTCCAGAACTAAAGTCTTTTCCCCACTTCAGTTCTTTATCCCCTATTTCCAAACTCAATGATACCACCACCCAACCTTAGTCACACAGATGGGGGTTCAGCCTCCGCCTCCTACTTCTTCCTTACTTCCCAAGGTCAAGTCTTGCTGGTAATTTCCTAAATACAATTAAAACTTATTTCTTCCCTTCATCTATACCTTATTTCAGACCCCTTTCTTCTTGCTATTACCTGGTCTAGAAGTTACGAAATTGCTGTTTGGTGGAACCAGTTGTTAGACATTCTATTAAAAAAGGACTCTAGGGTCAAATAGCTTTGAGGATGGCTGTGTACCATACGCCTGCTGTGACGATCCCGAATGAACATTAGCCTACAGCAGCCCCGAGAATCTGTACAGTAAATAAACCTGGTTAACTTTACTTAAGCCAGGCTCTCCCTTCTGCCGGCCTATAAACCTTTCAGTAGGGACAGGAGAGGAGGTGGCAGCGTGAAAATCCCACTTGAAAATATAAAGCACGGCTCCTCAGAAGAGTGGGGCATAATTATCTCCAGGCTTCTTCAGAGTCCTCACCCATACTGACGTCAGTGGTCTAAAATGCCACCCGAACTTGTCCTTTCCATTCTTAGCTATTTTCTGAGGAAACCAGCTCCACGCACATGGATGGTTAAGACCTGCTCTCCTCCTCCTCGCTGCCTCCTTTAGGGGCACTTGCCGCTGCCTGGGGACACTGCACGGATCCTCCAGAGCCTGCGCCTGTGGCTCTGTAACACACCTCTTGCACACTCACGGCTCTGGACTTCCACTGTCCACTCTGCCTTGAGTATCCTTGCCCTTCACCGGCTGACTCCCCAGTTTCTCACGAGTCCTTTAAGACTTAGCTTAGGGACCGCCTCTTTCGATGACTTTTCTTTGCCTCACAGCTCCCCCTCTTCTTCCACAAACACTGACTAAACGCCCTGAATATGCCCGTCACAGCATGTCACGTGCAGGATGAGACATCTGCTGTGCGTCTTCCCCTCTCACTCCACTGCTAAAGGGCCAACACTACATCTTGCTCATTGTTTCACTCCTCTAACACTCAACCCATGACTAATGAACTAACTAGTACTGTGGTAGCCCTCTTAGTAACAATCAGGCAGGACCTTCTACAGGAAATCTGACACTCCGGCTTTTCTCTGATCTCACCTTTCACTCTGATTGAACTGAAGACTTATCTGTACATGTTTTACCAGGGAGACATAATTTAATCCAGAGATGTGTCATCACATACTCTTACATACTCTGCCATTTAAAAATTCTGCTCACGATGGGGGAAGGAGACAGGTGTGCTTTCTGACAGCCCCACTGTTTTTGCACTTCCAGTGCCCACTGGCTTCTCTCTCAGTGCCTTCCTTAAACCCTTCTTAACAAGGAAACAGGATAACAAAGTAATTAAGAGCCTGGTTACAGCCTATGTGTGAACAGAAACATAACCAAGGACATAGAGAATAGACTGGCGGTTGCCAAGGAGGAGGGTGTGGGAGAGGGTTGGATTGGGAGTTTGGGATTAGCAGATGCAAACTGGTGTATATACAGGATGGATAAACAAAAAGGTCCTACATGGGACTTCCCTGGTGGCGCAGTGGTTAAGAATACGCCTGCCAATGCAGGGGACATGGGTTCAAGCCCTGGTCCGGGAAGATCCCACATGCCAGAGAGCAACTAAGCTGGATGTCACAACTACTGAAGTCCAGGCACCTAGAGCCCGTGCTCTGCAACAAGAGAAGCCACAATGAGAAGCATGTGCACCTCAACTAGAGGAAGCCCGCGTGCAGCAACAAAGGCCAAACACAGCCAAAAATACATACATACATACATACATACATACATACATACATACATACATACATACATTTATTTTTAAAAAGTGCATGTATTTAAAAAAACCCCAAAAAGGTCCTACTGTAGAGCACAGGGAACTATATTCTATATCCTGTGATAAACCGTAATGGAAAAGAATATGAAAAATAATGTACATAAATGTGTAACTGAGTCACTTTCCTGTACAGCAATAATTAGCACAACACTGTAATTCAAGTGTATGTCAATAAAAAATAAAAATTAAAAAAATTGCCAGAAAAATAGTCACATAAGGGTAACTTCCCTGGTGGTCCAGTGGTTAAGACTTCGCCTTCCAATGGAGGGGGTGAGGGTTCAATCCCTGGTCGGGGAGCTAAGATCCCACATGCCTTGAGGCCAAAAAAACAAAATATAAAACAGAAGCAATACTGTAACAAATGCAATAAACACTTTAAAAATGGTTGACATCAGAAAAAATCTTTAAAGAAAAAATTCACATAAATCAGAAACAAATGAAAGATAATAAAGTCCATACATTAAAAAAAAAAAAAAAGAGCATGGGTTCGGGTCACATTGCAACTTCCCACTTACTTATAGCTGTGTAATTCTGGGCAACTCACATAATGTCTCCTCAGACTGTTCATCTATAAAATGGGGATGGTAACAGTTCCCTACCTCAGAGTGTTGCTGTAATCCATAAATACGGTTAAGTGCCTTGGTAAATGTTTGAGGCTCTCTGGTTATTATGAATTAAAATATGTCAATGGCTTCTGGCCGTGTGATTTATAATAGTTTGATGTTTAACCAAATGGTAAAACTATTCCATTTATTATTCCCATCTCTTTTTAACCCTTAGCCTGCTTTGTTGTTTATGTTTTCTCCCACCACAGAGTGCTAGTTCCAGGAGAGTAAAGGCTTTATTTTGTTCACTGCTGAAAGCAACAGCACCCAGAAAAGTACTGTACATATGAAGCCCTCAGTAAACACTAGCTGAATGAATGGTGCAAAGTGTTACAAGGAAAAGTACACCAAAACTTTCATTATAATAAAAAAGTATAGATAAAAAAATCTTTCTCTAATGGCTTCCAGTCAAGTAACTGAAAACACCATATGCTATAATAAAAACATAAGTAATTTATTAAAAGTTGAAGGCAAAAACATAATTTTAAAAGATTTAGACCTATGTTAGGCGTGATAGAGTATGGATGCTTTCTTGAAATTCACAATCAGATCCAAGAGTATCACTTTCAGACTGTTCTAGTAGACTTGAGTTTACTTTTAGTTGTCTTTGATGAAACAGTCACTATTCTACTCTCTTTCTTAACAGAAATGTGTTTTTTCGAAGACTCACTTTTAATTGGTTTATTAACCAAAGAATTATTTTGCCCAATTTCCTTTGCTTTTCTGCTTTACAGGTGAGTCAGAGCAGGAATGCAGGTCCTTTCCAGGTTGTTTCTTAGCAGAGTATTTTTTGGTATATTCACCTGCTTTGCTCATTTTCTCTGAAGAAGACCTGCTATTTCTAGATAATTCCTCTTCTTTTCTTTGACTTCCAGTTCTAGAAATAACGACTGCTGAAGGAGAACATGTTCTAGCAATGAAATCTTCAAAAGACTCCTGCCGCTGCTCTGTGACTGGGACCCCCAGGTTGTCTTTGGAAGTTTCTAAGCCCTCCTGAGCAGACGCTGGGACACGGAAGGAGTCGAGAGGCAAAGGAATCCTAGCATCACCTGTAATTTTCTGAAAGTGGAGGGGAAGACAAAAGACAAGACAAAAATTCAGTGATGAACAAAGCCAACCATTAAAAAGTAGAGTTCAAAACTTCAATGTTACTCTGTAATCTTATTATTAACACAGTCAATTGATTAATCAGAAGATTTCAGAGCCAGTTTTTTTTTGTAATTTATCTTGCCAAGTGATTCTCAGCTTAACCTAGCTATATCCAAGGCTATGTCCGCTACGTTTTCAGACTTTGGTGATTTGGGTAGTTATTACCCATTTCCTTTCCCTCACTAAAAATAAAACCCTATTCTGTAAGATAATTAATTTCTTTTCTATCCTCCAGGCACATGTAAACCGTATACAGTTTGTGACCAGACTGTGTTCCCAAGCTGTCAGTTCCCAAGACCACTCTGAGATTGGTTGATGGGGGCTCCAAGTAAGGCTAGAGGAAAAGCTGACAGGTTTTCCCCTCCCATTCCCATAACCAGGTGATTCACTCTAATATGTTACCTATTAGCTATCTCTGGATTACTTATTTTAAAAATTATATCAGTATGTGTACCTTCATTAGTGTTCCTTCATTGTAAGCTGACTGCATACAAATAGAAACCTAGATAAAATATGAACAGAATAGACATTTATACAATTTAAAATCTGGAATATTTTCTCTAATGTCTTCTTTCTTCATTAAGGATAGTTTGCTTTAACTCATAAATTTTCTAAAGAACTTCCAGTCTCCTTATTTACAAAAGTACAGTATCATGAAATGGGCACACATTTACTAATCTCAGATTTGGAAAGGATTCCAGAGTCTTCTAGCTCCCGAGCATGTGAACTATTAGAGACTGATCATTATTGTTTTCTCCCTGACTTGGTCATTTCCTTTGTGCTAATCACTCTTAGAATCATTAAGTGCTGTTCTGTCCATTTACTTGGATATTTTGCATTTGTTATGGGGCACCCTGTTTTGATTCTGATTTTCCTTCTTCAAGTGCCTTCTTTTCTTCTTTAGGTGGACTACTAACAGTAGAATTCATCTGGGGACGACCTAGTAAATGAAAATCTGACTGATCTATACCAGCCATTGTGGCCAACTGCCCAAGCCTAGACGAGAGGAGGAAAGGAGAAAAGACAAAGGTTATTATAATCACAGAAGAGCAGTTTAGATTTCCCCAGACCTACAATCATGAAATACTTCTAAAATCTTTTTTTTTTTTTTTTTTTGCAGTACGCGGGCCTCTCACTCCTGTGGCCTCTCCCGTTGCGGAGCACAGGCTCCGGACGTGCAGGCTCAGCGGCCATGGCTCACGGGCCCAGCCGCTCCGCGCCATGCGGGATCCTCCCAGACCGGGGCACGAACCCGTATCCCCCGCATCGGCAGGCGGACTCTCAACCACTCCGCCACCAGGGAAGCCCTACTTCTAAAATCTTAAAAGCCAACATCCTACTCCAGACTACAAGCCTCTCTCTCCCCCAAATCCTCAGCCCTTTCCAGATTCATCCTCTAGGAGACATCCCACTGTCTCACTAGCAGCTTCAATATGTACCATGCACACTGTCCACTGCCTGTCACACCTCCATTCCCACACTTATTTACCACCTTTCCTCCAGTTTCCAAGAATGTGTTTGTTCCTTCCTTCCCAACACCAACACCAATTCATTCACTGACAAAACACCACTCCATCAACTATCAATCTCCACTTCCCTCTTTCAGCAAAATTGCTCCCGGTTGAGAACCACTGACCTATATCTCCCCTGCAGATTAATAATCATTTTTATGTCTAAGGCAAAGATAACTTTAATTCAAACTTATCAAACAAGCAAAATAAGTGAAAGATAGGAAAATTCTTATGCATTCCCGACTATTTTCAATGAAAACTGCCTTTAATTTAGTCTTTACAAAACAACTATACCTACTAATTACTCTGTCTACAGGTTACTCTTTTATAATGGGCTCCCCACTCTACCAAAGCAGGCTTCCCTATTTGCATTTCTTAAAAAATTTAATTCCTCATTTTAAAACGTCAACTATATTACCTATAATTACACTAAATTTGGCTAAATATAGCCACGTAAGTGATGAAAATTGCTCCAGTTCCTCAGCAAGCTACCATTATAGTCGCAAAGAGAAGAATGCCATGAAGAGAAATGAACTAACCCAGCATCTTTAAGGAGAACCAGGAAAGCATGGAACTTCTGAAAAGAATTCTCAGTGCTGCCCAAAACACCTTCACCATCCAGGATCATGCTTGTCAATGAGTGGGCATGAAGGGCTTCAGACAAAGAGAAAGTTGTGTT
This sequence comes from Mesoplodon densirostris, assembly GCF_025265405.1. Classification (NCBI taxonomy): domain Eukaryota; kingdom Metazoa; phylum Chordata; class Mammalia; order Artiodactyla; family Ziphiidae; genus Mesoplodon; species Mesoplodon densirostris. Next base: position 1,584,730 of record NW_026778237.1, on the reverse strand, counting down.
TCTTAACTGGGCATTTTCATGTTCCAGCTATACAAGAAGACTGAAAACGTCTGACATGATTTTTTCTCATTGTCATCAAAAGTAGTCTTGCCTTGGGCTTCCCTGGTGGCGCAGTGGTTGCGAGTCCGCCTGCCGATGCAGGGGACACGGGTTCGTGCCCCAGTCCGGGAAGATCCCACATGCTGCGTAGTGGCTGGGCCCGTGAGCCATGGCCGCTGAGCCTGTGCGTCCGGAGCCTGTGCTCCGCAACAGGAGAGGCCACAACAGTGAGAGGCTCACATACCGCAAAAAAAAAAAAAACAAAAAAACAAAAAACAAACAAAAAGTAGTCTTGCCTAGTTTCAAGGAACAAAACTAAAACACTCAAAATGTAATTAATTTATAATTAATGTAACCCTCCGCCAGTAAAGACAGAGACCATATCACATAATAACCAAAACCCACAGGCACCCAACAGTTTCCTATATAACACTTAGGTGGTATATAAATAAACCAAAGTTACCGTTTTATTAATGATCTTTCACAAAAGATCACATTTCTAAACTGGTTCAATTCATAATGGAGCCTCATTCCACATTAGAAAATTACCTGCTTTAAGTTTCCCTTAAATTAGAAAGTGAATTATAGAATCTGATTTGAACAAAACATATTATAACTCTGCTGAATGTTAAGAATTAACTTTAGTGAGTAAAATATCTAATGCTTACGTTTAAAAGTCCTAAATCATACCCAACCCAATTTATTAAATGTACGATCACCAATATTTTCTTTGGCTTCTTGAAAATATGCACCCCCGTGCACTTTTCCCCTTCCGCTCATCATCTACGCACTTAAAACCCCCTGTAAGCTCAACTCTCGTATTTCTCAGAAAGGCCGTTAATGTTCATGATGCCCCTTTCGCCTTACATGAGCAGGTGCTCAACATTTATTGAATGAGTGTCTGCCAATCCAATGGATGCACTTTCAAAAATTCCTCCCTACACTCACCCTGTGATAAATTATATTTAGATAGAACTTTTTAGATTATGCCCTGCTTTCATGCACATTACCTAATGTAATTCTCATAGTATATGTTTTTATCTTTCATTGCATTCTTAGAAGTTTTCCAATATCTTAAATTTATTTAAATGATTCTCTTTCCTAATTCATTGCCAGGAGAGTCTCATCATGTCTTTTATGTTACTGTATATACAATATATGCACAGAAAGTGCCTTCTTGAATCAAAGAATCATGAACAGGAAATAAGCTAATGTCATATAAAAGCACACACATACACACACACATACACAAAACCAGATTTTCACATCTTTAAAAACATGCTTTCTGGAATATAGATCATATGATCACTACATACCAGTAAATGCAAAAGTCCATATGATACAACCAATTTGCAACATATTACAGTTTTAAAGCTTACAAAATATGTGTATATGGCTTAAAATCAAATCAAAATAAAACCAAAACACTCTCAAAAGCAGATGAAACGTGTTTACCTCACTGACTCGTCTATCAGCCTTCAGTCTTATTACTCTTTCCTCCTTTAACTGCTTTAGGCACTCCTCCAGGGTTTCCTAAACAAACAGAGTCAATATTATAACTAATTCATAGTATAATATCCAAAAGCCTTTCCAGCTATTGGTCTCATCAGGCTTTAGGGGCAGAGCCAGAAGTGAACTCAGATTTTAGTCTGCTACTGGTAATATCACACCATGCCAGTGAAATGAATGATCAAAATCTATCAAATTGGCAAAGATTTATTTAAATTCCACTCTTTCCAACATAAATTTGTGGCAGCCCACCATAAAAGGCATATGCATATAACATAGTAAGTCAGAAATAAGAAGTTACGACCAAGAAAGAAAAATTCTAGTTTTATTTGTGGGTCTCTTTATAGCAGGAAGTCCTATTAACGAACCTGCTTAGCATACCTGAATTGCATAATTGCAGATTCAAAAGCATGTTTTAAAAAAGTAATCACTTTTAAAGCAATTTACAGTCAAGCACTGTTCCTGGAGTTCCCTGGGTATTAAATAATCGAATCATCAAAACCCTAAGAGGGGGCTTCCCTACTGGCACAGTGGTTAAGAATCCGCCTGCCAGTGCAGGGGACACGGGTTCGAGCCCTAGTCCAGGAAGAACCCACATGCCGCAGAGCAACTAAGCCTGTGCGTCACGACTACTGAGCCTACGCTCTAGAACCCACGTGCCACAACTACTGAAGCCTGCGCGCCTAGAGCCTGTGCTGCGCAATAAGAGAAGCCACCGCACCGCAATGAAGAGTAGCCCCCCGCTCGACGCAACTGGAGAAAGCTGGCGAGCAGCAACGAAGACCCAATGCAGCCAAAAATAAATTTATAAAACAAAAAACCCTACGAGGAAAGAACGATCACTAACTCCATGTTATTTTACAGATGAGGGAAACAGAGGCAGAGAAGTAGAGTAAGTACAGCAGCACAGCCAAGGTCACACCACTAAGTAGCAGAGCCACACGGTGGACTCGGGAAGCTGGCTGCCATTCCTGCTCACGGAGGTGGTAGTCTTCCCTTCACCAAGGTCACTGAAATAAAATGAACACTGATAAACTATCTTAGGAGTTTTAGGAACTAGGACACTTCGGTCCTTGAAGTGGGGACACTGCTTGCAATAGGCAGAATTCTGACAGAGCCCCAAGATGACCACTTACTGAAGTACACAAACCTTCCACTTATCCAATCAAACTCTAAATGTAGGTGCTGTAGTGAAGGGATTTTGCACATGGAATTAAGGTTCAAAATCAGTTGATTTTTTAAGATAGGGAGATTATTTTAGGTGGATGTGGCCTACTCAGGCACCCCATGAAAAGGACCTGAACTTCCTGAATTGAAGTACAAAAGGGACAAGAGGGAGACTCTCCATTGCTGGCTCTGAAGAAGTCCAATGCTGCGGTAGGGAAGGCAAGCGAGAGGCCTCTAGGAGCTGAAACTCTCCCCCAACTGACAGCCAGCAAGGAAATGGGGACCTCTGTCCTGCAACTGCAGAATCTGAATTATGCCAACAAGCCGAAGAAGCCTGTAGGCATTCTTTCCCAGAGCCTCTGGACGCTAACACAGCCAGACTGACATCTTGATTTCAGCTCTGTGGCCCACACAAACTATGGTGAACATCCAACGTTTGGGGCTCAATATCTTACACTTAAATTTCACGTGCTTTAACACTCTCAGGAGGGAACCCACATGTTCCCGTGTGTATCTGAGCAGGAAGCCCAGTCATGCTGTGCCTGGACTTCTGACCTACAGAACTCTGAGCTAGTCAAATAGGTATTGTTTTCAGTCAGTAAGAGTGTAGTAAAAGAATTAATATTCTACTCAACCTCCAGGTTCGTGAACAAAATAAATGATTGTCATTGTTTTAGGCCACTGTTTTGGGGTGGTTTCTTATGCAGTGATAAACAATCATAATACCTATACTTATGAAAACAGTAAGGTATATTTATACATGTTAACTGCTTTGAACAATCACTTAAAGAATGAGGAACTCTATTACCTGCCATCATTGGGAGAGGAGCTGGTGTCACTTTCTGGAGAGTAGCTTTTGGTACCTAACAACAATCCTACATCAGGAGTTTACCCTAAGGAAATCAAAGATGTGGGCAAAGATTTATCTACCAACATGATGTCATAAGATTGTTTATAACCAAACCCTAGAAGAAAGCTAAGAGCCTCCGAATTGGGACTGGTTTAAATAAAAATAGCTCATCGTCTGAAGGAATGCGCTATGAAGCCACTAAGAATGACAAGAGGTCTCAACCAGAGTTAATGAATGGGCTTCAGGAGTGCTACATTCAAAATGTATCTGTGCGTTTTTCCTGGGAGATGATGCATAAGCTTAATCAAATTCTCTGATGTAGAAGAGTAGTTAGTGACATGGCAAAATATTTCTGATACTTTTTTAAGACAAAAGAGCAGATTAGGTGTGTGTACATGCAGAGGTGGCTTTTATTTCCTTCAAGAAGTTGTTCATTGTTTTCAAACATTTGCCCAATGAACATATATTTTTATATTCAGAACATGTTTAAAAAATTGAGAGTCTAAGAACTTCAAATTCTTTAATGTTTCATTACTAAAGCCAGTCAAGTTTTCAATGGGGAAAAAGGGAAAAAAATTGCAAAATTCCTCTACTTTTAATATAATGGTTTAATCAATCTTCTAAAACTGATTTCAAAGAAATTCTAAACAAATAAACAAAAAGACAAAAAACCCTCAGCACGGTCAGAGGAAAGTAGACTAAAATTCCCGAGTGGTTCGAAATAGCACATCAAAGTGCAATTACAGGCAACAGTTTCTCCCTCTAATGGAGGGAATTAGAACACAGTGTTAAATTTTTGTGAAAAAGTGTACCCTCCTCCTACAAAGTATTCAGAATTCATGTCCCTTACGTGGAAATATGGAACCAAAAAAGTTAGAAAGTAAAATTGCTTGATATTCTATTACTTAAGTAAGACTAATGATAAGGCTTTGGAAGAATTTTCCTTCCTGCCGTCTGCTCTCCCTTCCTCCCTTCTGTACACCGGCTAGGGTGATTTTTCTGGGACAAAGCTCCCATCATATTGGATGTCAAATTTTATGTTCAACTCTTCTCCATTTAACATTGAAATCAATCATTTCTCATATAATCAGGGGATTCATAACCTTGATTTTTTTGTGTGGGCTACAAAATATTCCACTGAGTGGGTTTACTGGTTAACCATTTTACACATTTAAATTCTTTCCAACTTTTCAATATTATCAGACAAAATAACCGTTTTTATGCATGAAGGCTTTTTTCCATATTGAGAATAACATAATTACAATAAATCCATAAAAATGAGTTTGAGATCAAAGCAAATGAGCATTTTTAAGGCTCTGAGGTACCTATCTCCAGACTTCTTTCCAAAAGATTTCTGAGATTTTACACTGCCATCAGCGATGTATCACTTGGTATATAACCTCTACTATAACTGTTGGCTTACTTCCTCACTTAGAGTGCAAGTTATTTGAAGATAGGGGGTGTATTTTATTAAGTGTTTATCCCCAGCACCTGTGCCTAGCACAACGTAGACAGTCAATAAATAATTGCTTAATAAGGAAAATCCCTGCCACACACGTACATATAAGATGTACGTGTGTGAAAGACAGACTGTGTGTTTTTCTCTAACTGGATAGATGAAAACTTGTCATCTTCTTTAATGTGCAATTTTTTTGCTTATAATTAGTCATTAAATTTCTCTTTTAGATTATATTGTAAATATTCAGATTCTCTGAGGCAAATGGGCCTAGCACTACCCATTAGCTATATAACCTTGGACAAGTTCTATAACTCTAGGCCTCAACATCCTCATCTATAAAATGGAGATAAGCTCCCATATCACAGAGCTCTTGTGAGAATTACATGAGTTAAAACACATATAAAATTAGAAGAGAGCTTGGTACATAGAATATGTGCAATTAATGCTGAATGAATGAACATGCGAATGCAAACAGTAGTGAAGGGCTTCAAATGAAACGGTCTCATCCCACTCCCACATCCAGCACTCAAGAAGCGACCGATTCTTTACGCAGTTTTTAATTGTAAAATACGATATGTGTACTGAGAAGTGCACAGAACAAAACTGTCAATGTGACAAATAAAAAGAGAATACTTACATAAGCACTACTCGAATCTGAAAGTATTCATACTTGTCAGCATCGCAAAAACCCCCCATATCCTTTTCTCATCACAAGCTCCTTCCCTCTTCCCGGTTAAACACCAACCTCACTTCTTGACAGTCATTTCCTTTAACCTGCATGCATCCCTAACAAAAGAGTTTAGTTGTGTCAACAGCTAACTTTATGTACAGGATCATAGTATATGAAGTCTTTTCTATCTTATTTCTTTCTCTCAACATTGGTTTAAAAAATTCATCCACATTGCTGCCTGTAGCTCTAGTTCATTCAACTTTATTGCTGGATAGTTTTCCCACTGTACAAATACACATCATTTATTTAATTTTTGACTCTTCAGGACATTTGGTTTGTTTTCAGTTTGTGCTAATGCACATCATGGACAGGAATCCTGCTGTACCGGTTACTCTGGTGCATTTACACAGGGCAGGGGTGAGAGCCGCTGGCTCACAGGCTATTCATATACCTTCAGTGGATGGAGAGTGCTAAATGCTTTCCAAAGTAGTTGTGTCGATTTGTACTACAGTGTAAGCAGGGTAGAAGATTCCCATAGTACTCCAGGTCTACAATACCTGATACTACCAGATTTTGTGTATTTGTCCAGCTCATTGGCATGTAGTTTCCTTGGTTTTGACTCACTTGTCTCTTATTACTTAATGAAGTCGTACGCTTCTCTGTGTTTACTGGCTGTATGGATTTCCTTTTTTATGAGGTTTACATCAACTATTGTTATTTTTTTTATTTTTTTTTTAATTTTTGGCTGTGTTGGGTCTTCACTGTTGCGTGCAGGCTTTCTCTAGTTGCGGCGAGCGGGGGCTACTCTTCATTGAGGTGGCTTCTCTTGTTATGGAGCACAGGATCTAGGCTCGCGGGCTTCACTAGTTGTGGCACGTGGACTCAGTAGTTGTGGTCGCAGGCTCTAGAGCACAGGCTCTGTAGTTGTGGCCCACGGGCTTCGCTGCTCCGCGGCATGTGGGATCTTCCCGGACCAGGGCTCGAACCCGTGTCCCCTGCCTTGGCAGGCAGTTTCTTAACCACTGCACCATCAGGGAGGTCCAACTATTGTTATTTTGAATTCTTCTCCATTTCCAAGTAATACTCTTCCATGATTATTTTCTCACTAAATTGGAGGCATTATCTGTTCACTTTCTAACTTACTAATAAGTAAGGGTTTAGTTCCTTTACACTCTTTCCTATGTCCACACTGCTCAGTAAAGTTATGTCATCATGAGTTATTCCACGGCTCATGATCTCTTTGACTTGTAGTGATATACTTAAAAACCTACATTGTTGATCAACTAGAAACTCTCTCAACGTCACGCTTTGTAAAATGAGGACATTCATACCATCTTCTCTTTTTTCTACCTCCTGTCTACCTTCCAAACCTAGCTTTTATGTTGTCAAAGTTGAAATTTATATTCTGTTCTATGTGCAGTTAAGTCTTCTGTTATTTGAGAGTCAGTACGGAGTAAGGTTTAAGACAATAGGCAGAGAGCCTAAACTCAAAGCCTCGATCCAACCTTAAATTAGGTACAGCCTGGGCAAGCTCCTTCCCTGTCTTAGCTTCCTGTTCTCAAAAGTGGGAATGATATTAGCACCAACCTCATAAGGCTATTCAGAGGATTAAATGAGTTAATATATGCAAAAACACTGAGAGCCTAATATATACTAAATACATACTAGTACACAATACATTTCAGTACATACCAAGTTAACACTAATACATACTAAGTATAGTTTACGTTAGTTATTTGTGATTACATGCAAGTTGACAATAAAAGCTGCAAACCAAGACAGCATTGCCGTGATTACAATGAAATTAATATTGCCCACTGCAGATGTACTGTGTCTCTGTGTATAGACTACACCTCGTTCCATACCGTGCCAGTGTCACTGCCCTTGTGCAGGGTGACCACATACCCCAAGCCGCCTTGGGCTGTTCCAGTTTATACCTGTTGTCTTGATGTTACAGCATTAGAGCGCCTCCTTACACTATTGAAGTGTAAGGAGTTTGGACAAGTTCTGGTTTGGACAACAAACTAGATAGGTGGTCATTACCCCTGTGTGTCACTGAGAAGGGGGACATCTATAGTGTCAAGTTTAAGTGGATTCTTCCCTTCCTCACCAATAGTAGGTTAAAAATCAACCACAGTTTAGTTGGCTTCAGGTTTATGTCCGTATAGCCCTTTCTCCTCTGGAGTTCAAGTTCCTTCTCCTCTTCCTCTCCCTCCTCCAACAGTGCCTAATACCTAGAAAGTACAATATGCCTCAAGGTGTTTCTAAGCTCTCAATCACACAATCAATAGAAGCCTCTCCACTCTAGACTAGCTGCAATCTGCACTGAATCCCCTATTACCTTCCTTCTTGGTTTATTGCCTCATTTTACTGGATTATTTCTATAAATAGCTTAAGGTGTAGCACAGGAGGTCAATTTTTCAAATTTCTTTGTGTACAAAATATCTTCTTCAGCCTCCACTTATGACTCATAGTTTGGCTGGATACAAACCCCTAGGGTGAAAATTATGTGCCTGAAAAACTTTGGAGGTATCTTTCTAATGCCTTCCAGGATCCATGGTGCTGATGACAAGTATGATAAAGTCAGATTTAAATTTTTTTTTTATGTGACCAGTAGTTTTCTCTCTGGAATGGATGTATCCTCTCAGTATTTTATTCTATTTTAATTTATTTTTTCAGTATTTTAAAGTTTCACAATGAAGGGTGCCTAGGTATGAGGCTATTCTTGCTCGTCTTGCATAACTATTTTCAATCTGAGGCCTGATGTCTACTTTCAGCTGTGGGGAATTTTGTTGTCCTTTGACAGCTTCCCTCCATATTTTTTCTGGGTCTGGACTTTCTAATAGTAACATGTGGGATCTCCCAGATGCAGCCTCTCTAACATATTTCTATCACATTTTCCACTGTGTCTTTCTTTTTTATATACTGAGAATTTTTCTAAATTCCTACTGAATTTATTTCAGCAACCATATTTTCACTTCCAGGAGACCTCTCTTGCTTTTTGACCATTCTCTTTTTAATTAACACCCTAGTCTTATTTTATAGTTGCTAGCTCTTTTTAAACCTCTCTCAGGATACTAATTAGGGTTTTTTCTTAAATTATTCTGTTCCCTAAATTGTCCCTGGTCCTACTAGGATATGTTTGCACTCTTTCCCCCTCTCTCATGTTGTAAGCTTTACTCAACTAACAGGCAAATGACAGTTATTTTCTATTTAAGAATGAGTGCAGAAAGCTCCCTGAAGTCAACGATTGATTGGCTTCTTATGCAGGAAGAAGTGGGGAGTAACTGTAACAGGATCTCCCCCAAACACAATTTTCTAGGGTATAAAAACTCACACTAGCTGCCCCAGTTCTCACCAGTTTCACTGTTTTCAAAATGAAATCATCTTATTTCAGGAGCGTGAGGGCGGGGCTGGGAGTCCACTCCTCCAAACACAACCCTTCAATGAGCTTCCCTATTTGTCACACTTTTAACTAACTCCACCCTCTCTCCTACATGCGCACCTGAGCATGGGGCTACTTTTTCAGGTGGGGTCAGAATCCTCCTCAGTTGCACGTGGTCCCTGTGCATATTCTAGGTGATGCTTTTCCTCTGTCCTACTGCTTCGGTTTCACACTCTTCCACCTGTCTTCTGTCTTTGAAAACTATGTTGAAATCTCTTGACTGTTGTGGGCTTATATACTGAAACACTTTGATACCATCATTGTAGTGTCTTGTCAAAACAGAGAAGAGCTAAAAGGGTTCTCAGTGCATTCTGAATCTGCTATTCTGTGGTCCCAGTGTTTAAACTTCTTGGACTTCCCCAGTGTCTATTACTGCTTTTAGAAATACAATCTCGTGGTCTACTCATGAAGGAAATGAATACACCACATCTAAAATAACAAGGTAGGGCTTCCCTGGTGGCGCAGTGGTTGAGAGTCCGCCTGCCGATGCAGGGGACACGGGTTCGTGCCCCGGTCTGGGAAGATCCCACATGCCGCGGAGCGGCTAGGCCCGTGAGCCATGGCTGCTGGGCCTGCATGTCCAGAGCCTGTGCTCCGCAACGGGAGAGGCCACAGAAGTGAGAAGCCCACGTAATGCAAAAAAATAAAAAATAAAAAAAAAAATAAAATAACAAGGAATGCGGGTTAGATGCTCTAGGGTCTTGTCATACTCTGCCATTTACTAATAAACCACTTACATTCTACAAATTGTAGGTGCTCATTTATAAAACGAAAGGGAGTAACTCTACATGAACTATAGATTTCTCCTACTCTAACATTTCATAATTTTCTAAGTTCTTTTCTTAAAATTTCTCTATATTATCATTAATTTTAATTAAAAATAAAAATCTAACTTTCTCTTTTGAAAATCAAAGAGTAATTCCCGTAGTCCTACAATAATGGGATAATTAGTTCTGAAACCTGTCAAGTGTCATGTTTTATATGAAGAGAAAGTCATATTAAATAATTTTAAAAAATTAAACATGGACTTTGTAGCACAAAGACAAGGTCCCCCCCAAATGGTGTTCTTTTATTTACTAGAAATGTTCAGCTCTGCATTAAAGTAGAAATAAAATAAATATATTAATTTTGAGGTGCAAAAATTTCTTATAAAAATCCATTTTTCTTTTCTGTCCATAAAAACAAAAGTATGGAATGACATTAGAGGTCAGGTTTATTTGGTAATAGAATGTAGCTTCTTGATATTTTTGATTTTAGGAAAGGAGAATATCAACATCAAAACTTTTTCAACTTTACTTTTATTTAAAATGAGGCCATATTTTCCTCTTATAAAAAGAGAGTTCAACTAGAACTGTCAATTTTCTCATCTGTAAAGCAAGAACACTGAATCAGCTGACTGTATTCATTCAGAACTCAATTTCCTTATCTTATGATCACTGAGGTTCTCCCTAAATCTAATATACTAAGGTTCTAAGGAAAGGAAAATATATTACTAATGACATGTTTTGATTTTAGTTTCTTAGAGTTCAAATGTCCACCATTCACCTTGGTCTAAGCTTAAGGAATCATTCAAGGGGATACAATGCAGATGGGAGGAGAAAACAGAACCCTCACACAAGCTGTGCCGTGTTGCAATCAGGCTTCCATTTGAAAAATAATCTTCTCTATAGCTTTAAAGTGATAACTTTGTACCTGCACTGCTTCTTGTTTCAAACGGATTTTCTCTGGCTCTTCCTGAACACGTTCTGAGGAATCATCAGCCTCTTCGACTTCTGAGGAGGAAGGACTCTCTACTGTCACAGTCACAGGAAATTCTGATGGACCTGAGTGTCTGAGGAAGAAGATAAGAAATCACAGAGTTGTTACACTAAAGTGCAAAGAAAGAAGACAAGATTGTATAAAAGACAACACAAGCCAGATACCAAGTATCCAAATATTAGACGACATTTAACAAAAGTGAACTGAGGTATCATTCTTTATAAATGTCTCTCACTGCTCCTTAGTCTAAAACAGGCAATGACTAAGTAAAATTACAGGAACTTATTTTTGCTATGTTACTGTACAGACCTCTGTTGTACATGCTTAGGATTAGTACTGGGAATTGTCCATATTATTTTATTAAGTTTCTTTCACAGAAGCCAAGTGAAGATCCAAGGTAAACATTTTTTCTCAGAGCAACTTTATACTGCAAATGAAAAATTTATTCTTCACCATCAGACAAAAACAGTCTGGAAGAAAATGTAGTTTTTCAGAGGAAAATACATCAGTAAAGGGACTGATGAATAATCAGAAAGTCAACATATCTAAGCTGTGAATAATAGACATTAAAATTTTAAAAAATAAATCACATACACATACACAACTAAAACTGACCCATCAAAAATTTCATCTTCTCACCACCCTTAAGCCAAAACTAGGGCAACAATTCTCCCAGCAAGCTTCACTGCCACTGCAATGTTGTTCAATAGGACATTTCCAAACATTTAAAAACTGACCTGGCCACAACCCCATAAAAGTCTACAGATCATAAAGAAGTGTGCTGGGATTATATAACCAAGCAGAAGACAAGTCATTAGGACATCATTTTGACAACAAGCAGCAAACCCTGCAGCATAGGAAAACCCTAACAGGAGAATGAGGTGCACACCCCTCTCTCTGGGAATGCAAGGCCAGGACTGACACCCAAGATGCTCTTCTCTCAACCTCAGCAGTGGTGCCTTTCACAGAGCAACTATGCAGTCTCCCAAGACCACTGGGAAGGAGAATCTGATACTGACAGTATTAGCTTGCCATGAGGCCATAAGCAAGGGAATGTGTGTGGCCTTGGTGAGAGAGCAGAGGTTTGGGAGATGCTGCTTTATATTGGCTTTCAGATCAGGAATTTGTACATATAGCCCGCAAACAACGTTTCTTGAAAACATGTGAACATTCTTGAGTATGACAGCTCCATGTGAGGCGTCAGAAATGGCAGTCAAGTTCGTTTCACTGTGTAACAGCTGATTTGCGGACTGGAAAACAGGCTTCCTTGTTTACAGACATAGCCACAAGGCTGCCCGTTGTGTGCCAAATCCACACAACTACACAGTTGCATTGAGAGAGCGACCAAACATGTTTTACATGTATTTATTTCAGAGAGGGAAATGCTTCTTGTAAGGCTCTGTCAGTTTAAAAAGCAAGAAGAATGACCATCCACCTTTCCCAATTCAAGCCCTATATATCATAAATATGATAGCTACACACCAGCAACTGATTACATACATCACAAGCTTTGATGAATGGAAATCCTCTAAAAAGATATCAACAAAACGAAGTTAGATCTTCATGTAAATACATCACCAGTCAAACCCAATTAATACAACTATTTAGTAGTATGAACAGTATCCATATAGAATTGTGTATAAAAATAAATAAGCTCAAAACAAGGACCTGGAGGCCTCTGCTACGGAGAAAACAGAACAGAATTCAGCCGACTGGCTTGGTAATAACTCTCTGAACTGCTGAGAGGCCCCTTCAGCTCCTATGCTCAGGATGGTTGAGATTTCAGTCTCACTTCTTTAAATGGTGATATTAATCGTTCTCTAATTTACCACCCTGTGTGACGAGGATGGACCTGCGATTAAGTGTCTCAGGAAGAAGACAGGAAACCACAGAGCTGCGAAACTCAAGTGCAAACACTGGGGATTCAACACTATAGTTTATGCAACAGCAATTCACATTACCATTTGCAAAAAAGTAGTCGGTTGTCCAGTGGGGATTAGAAACATCCATTTAACATGAGCAACTGAACAGATATTTTACACAGTAACTACTTCAAGTACTATTCAAAATCAATTCTCTTCGTTTTCTTAAGCAATTGTTAATCCCCAATTTCGTGATTACTACCAAGTAAGTCACCTGAAGATCATCTAGAGCCATCTATTTCACTTAGCAAGCCTAAAGCTATAATTCAACCATTTTATTTACTGTTCTGTGACAAAAATTACTATGAACAGCTATCCCCTGGATAAGAAATCAGGTAATGCTAGTTTGACTCACTAAATCTGATTTACTGAGTTAATAAGCCAGTTGATTTAGAATAGGTCTAATGCATATTTTTCATCCATTCTGCATTAAACTAGTTCCCATGCCTACAATGTCTTTTTTCCCATTCGTACGTCTCCAAATTCCTACTTCTGTGCTGTAGGGCTTCGCTCAACTATACCTGCCTTTAATGAAACTTTTCTCACATGCACAATTGGTGATAATTTTAGTCTCCTCAAGACTCCCACGGAGTTACCTCTGTTGTGACACTTGAGAAACAACTTGAAACTCCCAATTACTTTTAATTTTTCTTCCTTAGAGGGCTCATTAGGCAGAAGCCATGTGTGAGTTACCTTTTTCCCTCTACACAAAGCACCAGAGACCACCCACATAATAGAAGTTCCAAAATAAAGAACTCTAAATGACTGAAAAAGACAGGGAATGCAAACGGGTTACCTGTTGCTTTTTGCACTTTCTGCAGGACACAATGGCCGGAAACCAGACACTCCAGGTGATAGCGGTTCAGGAGGGTAACATTCTTTACCAGCAGAGTGTTTCCTTCCATTACTTACAGGCTTCTTTGCGGCCAAGACTACATTTGACAAAGCATGAAAAGAAGGAATCAAGATGCACCAAAGGTCTACAGAGCAACTGTCACACGTGCACACGTCGAAAGGAATCAAAAAGGCACTTGACAATGATGCCAAGCCCATTAAAAAGAGGATCGTTTTGTACAAAGGTTTTACATAAGCCAGCATTTTTAAAACATATAAGTTCTCTACAGTAACAAGTTATTTTAACTAAAACAAAAGTATTGAGATGTGCAGAAATGCAAAAATAAAGTTTAAAAAAAATCCCAAAGTATGATACATTTTATGTATCATGCAGAAACACTCAAGTTTCCTGAATCTTAGAACACCTTTGGCATTTCTGAATCTCAAGGACACAGAAACACAGATACACCCATGACTTCTGCCAAACAGAATCTTCAGAAGTAGACCAAAAGTTAAATTTAAGATGAATTTTTCTATGTAAAAACAATACAAGTTATAAGGCTGCAAGTTGCTGGGGGGTAGGTGAGTCAATTTTACCCTCCTATAAGCCTGTCAACCTTCACTGCTCCTTTGATTTCATATAGAAAACACACACAAAAACAAATGAAACCCACTGGATGAAATAGTGAAATGTGGAGACTTACCCTATATTTCAGTAGTAAAGAGGCAAGTATCTTCATATGAAACATTTGGTTGCAAAAACTAGACCTACGTGTTAATATTTTACTTAGAACAAGCCATATATTAAAATTCACATTTAAATATTTAATTTAAATTTACTGAAAACAAACATCATAGGTTAAAATGGTTATATTTATCCTTCAAAGCTACTATATTTTATGTTATTTTATTTATTTATTTTAATAGATCTTGATTGGAGTATAATTGCTTCACAATTCTGTTAGTTTCTGTTACACAACAAAGCCAATCAGCCATATGCATACACATGTCCCCATATCCCACCCTCTAGAGCCTCCCTCCCACCCTCCCTATCCCACCCCTCTAGGTCATCGCAAAGCACCAAGCTGATCTCCCTGTGCTATGCTGCTGCTTTCTACTATATTTTAGCAGCATTAGGATGCAGGGTAAAATGGAGTGTATGCGGTAATATAGGACAAATATTTCATAGAGTGTAGTTTATTGATAATCACCACACGATCCTGTGTGATTTACATGCCTCTTAAAAATATATAGGAGCTCAGTTCATTTTGTGCTATTTTATTGTTTTTTAACTTAATTGCCATCAAAAAAAATGTTTGTATGCATATGGTTTGTATGTGTATACCCTTCCTTTACTTTCAGAAACTAATGCAAATACATTTGTATTAAAATTTTTTTAAATTACACTTTTCTTGTTAGAAGATTAAAAAATTTCTAATAAAAGTTCCCATCTTTTATTAGGCATACATAAGTACAATATAAATGTGACACAATTCACACCATTATTTCACCCCTATACTCACCTGGATCTAGCTATATACCCAGATACTGATTTGGCTTACCTCTATGTCTCCAAATAACGGAGGCAAATACAAAAAAAAGCCCAAGAAATAAAATTACTCTTAAAAGAGCTCAATGAGCTTGTATACTTCAGTTACATTTCCACTTTGTTTAATCATGCTAACTAAAAAAAATGTTTAACTGTTCTCATTCCATGATGCCCTATTATTCTGTACTAATTTTACAGAATTCCTAATATGTTTTACATATACATGTTTTATTTATATATATTTCCATTTCTAATATCATAGCAAAAGTCAATGTAGCTATTTTAAGAATGCTTTACATATGATATAAATTTTTAATAATAATATCTAATTAGTGTGATATCACAAATCTTAACTTCTTTGAATGTACTATTTGATTATTAAAATATCACTCTCTTGAAATAACAGTTGGCAGACGATCATAAGCCTTTTTTTGACTTCATAAACACTCTTAACAACTTATTTAATACACTATTGTCCAAGCAAGTTGATTAATAGAGAATCAAAAACATACAACTTTAAGTAGGAAAAAAAAAGCTGTATTTATGAAGATGTTTACAATAGTTTATTTTAGGTTATTTCCAATTTTTCACCAATTTAAAAAATTGACCTACTCAATGAAACCTTGTGAATGCAATGTTAAAAAGTATTAACTATGAATCACAGAATTTAAATTTAGTATGAAAAGATAAGAATGGCACATTGTATTGAAGCTATGTGGAATTATGTTTATAGACAGCAGGAAGAGAAAATAAAAATGTAAATATTGCTTGATAGGATAATGGGATTAGAGGTGGTCTTTAAAATTTTTCATTTTTATGCTAATACAATACCTTTATAAAACCCCAAAATCTTCAAACAACACATTTTTTAAAAATTGTGGTAAACTACACAAAAAAGAAAATTTATAATTTTAACCATTTTAAAGTGGACCGTTCGTTCAGTGAGTGAATATGAAGTCAACAAATTTTTAAAACTTTCAGAGGGCACCTGAATAAAAGATGTGTTGTCCACTGGTGATTTTAATGTATCTGGTATATAACTAAAGTCACCACAAAACTCTTTCTGGGAAATTGGCAGATCATAAACATAAAAAATTTATTTTGCTTTTTATTAAACCTTATTGTTTTGCTGTTTCAAAATTCAAATTTACTCACAAGAAAGAGTCAGTTTCATATATTAGATTTGGTTTCACAAATGCTGCTCCTGCTATTCATTCTTATCACCAAAAAAAAAAAAAAGACTATTTGTGACTAATGATAATATGTTACAGAAAATAAAAAGTTAAAAGGTTTTCAATCTGCATATCTGGGAACCTAAATTAAAGCATCACACAACATTTTCAAAAACAGAAAAGCCATTTGATTTGACTAAAATCTTAGTTTTAAGATGGCAGAAAGTACCTTGATAATTTTCTTTTAAGAAAGAATGAAAACCAAGCCATTAAAGAGAAATTCTTCCGAGAGAACTGAAACATGTTATATACCTCTGACTTGGCACTCCTTCCATCTGGAGAACTTTTTTGGTAACTGTTTTCATCACAGAATGATCTAAAGTAAAATGAATTGAAATTAGAGTAATTATTTTCCAATGAGTGGCTATTTCCATTTAAAACCAAAAGCCAACTAATTATTGCTTTTCCCATAAATTTAAATATGAAATCTACATTACATAATTATACACTTATTTCCCCCTTTGTGTATTCTAATTTCTTCCTCAGAAACCTAAGATGCCATCTTGCAGACTGCCCACAGTGGCTACTATTTTGGCAGCAGCAAAGGTCAACTTTAAACATTTTGCATCTAAAGTGGCTTTGGATACCTTTGGATACAAAGTACAGTCTGAGCACCGTCCAGACGCTTAGATACCTAAAGAGCATCTGAGATATCAAACCAGGGCATCCAAGATAACAAACCAAGTCCTGATATTCCCTCAAAAGCTGCTCCTCCCATCAGCCCCCTTCTTCTAAGTGGTACTACCCAGTTGTACACATAATCATCAACGACTTGTCTCCTTGTTACTATTTCCTTCAAACCTCACAACTATCTGCAGGTCTTGATAGCTACACCCTCAAAACACAACCTGAATTCAACCACTTTTCACTTGCTGCAAACTTCCAACCTAACCTAGGCCATAAACATCTCTTATTTGGAGCACTGTGATAGTCTCCTAACTGGTCTCCCTGTTCCTCTTCTTTTTTTTTTTTTTGGCGGTACACGGGCCTCTCACTGTTGTGGCCTCTCCCGTTGCGGAGCACAGGCTCCGGACGCTCAGGCTCAGCGGCCATGGCTCACGGGCCCAGTCGCTCCGCGGCATGTGGGATCTTCCCGGACCGGGGCACGGACCCGCGTCCCCTGCATCGGCAGGCGGATTCTCAACCACTGCGCCACCAGGGAAGCCCCCTGTTCCTCTTTTTTATCCTCCCAAGTGCCTTCTCTATACCAGGTCACCTTATTCAGATACGATTTGGATCATGCCTTTTTCCAGTTCAAACCCCTCTACTCATTTAGAATAATCCACATCTTTACTCTGGCCTTCAAGACTTTACAAGAGCAGACCCCTGGCTAGCTCCTTGACCTCGTGTCATACCACACTCTTCTTCACTCAGTACTCTGCCCAGATTGGCCTCCTTGCTTTTCCTTAAATACTCCACCCACCTACATGCCTACATACTCATTGCCTCCTTGTCCTGGAATGTGCTTACTCCAGATCTTCCATAGCTTGCTCCTCTCTTCATTCAGGTCTCCGTTCAAATGCCACTTCTCCAGTGAAGCTGTCCCCTAACAAACCTATCCAATGGAGTCCTACCTGCTCTCCCTCACTCTCCTTACATTAAGATATTTTTGCACTTCCTACTCTCTAAAATTATATTACTTATCTGTTTACTCATTTCTATCTGATCTCCTTCACTAGAATGTAAGCTCCATGAGGGCAAGACTTTTGTCTGTCTGGTTCACTGCTTTATCCCTAGTCCCTAAACCTGTATCTGGCACACAGAAGATATTTAAAAAATTACTTGTGAATCTGACAAATGAATAAAGTACTCCTGGCAAGAATTCAGAGGTTGCACAGGAAAGAAATAATGCTCTTGGTGGAAGCAGACTTAGTATCTAGGTTCACCTCTATTCAGAGTAGAGATAAGAAAAATTTACAAGTATAATTCACTTTAATTAGTACATTATCTGCTAAAAACATAAGGGAAGTGCAACACTAGAAAAGTACAGTTGAAGCTTGAACAACATGGGTTTGAACCTCGCGGGTCCACTGACACACGCATATTTTTCAATACATATGTACTATCGTCCTACATGATCCAAGGTTGGTTGAATCCACAGATGTGGAACCACTGACTATAAACTTATACCCAGATCTTCAACTGCGTAGGGGTCGACACCCCTAAGCCCACGTTGTTCAAGGGCCATCTGTATATGAAGAGGAAAGTTAAACACATTAAGTTTTAAAAAACTGTCAATACCTGAACAAATTCTTTTTGTTTTGCTATGTGTTTATCAATTTAAAAAAAGTGACCACATACCAACAAGCAGATTTTTTCTTATATCCAGAACGAGCAGAGTTCTGTTGGTTTCAAGGGACTTTAGTAAAGCCTTTGCTCCTTCACTGGTGAGGCCGCACTGCTGCAGGTCAAGTGCTTTCGATGAAAGACAAAAGGTCACTTGCTAACTCTACAGATTTAACATATAGACAACTCATTTTCTCACGTGTGGAAGAGTCCTGCACAAGACAAGTCATGGCAGGCTTGTAATTTTGGGTATGGAAAAAAACAAACATATACGCACACACATAATGCATAATCCAATTTAAAAACCTCTTCTTGGATGTGCAGTGATAACCCTGGCTTTAGTACCAATAAATCATACAACATATTTTACAATTACAGAACTGAAGAATAACTGTATATAACCTATGACCAAAAAGCATCACAAACTGAATCTCAGTTCATAATTAGCAAGGGCGGCAGGGGCATGTAAACCTCACAAGCAAAACCTGGTGGAGCTCAGAAATGCACTGCATTCTTTTGATCATGATCTTCAGCTCCAAATCACACTTGAAACTAGTTCAAAGGGGAAAACAAAATAGAAGAAATGTAATAACTGTTAGTTTTAGAGGAAAAAAGGACAAGTCTAAGAGGATACAAATAATAACAAATTCAAACAATGTGTGAATAGAGAATACATAGTAAAAACCTATCATGAAAGTATGATGGTCAAGAACCCTCGCAGTAAAAGGTCAGACAAAACCCAGAAAAACTGATCATGAATTCTAGTAGTTCTGGGGCTGAACAACCTACTCATTTAAACCAAAGGGATCATCACTAAAGCACAGGTATTAAAAAATATTACATGAAAGGAAACTATCATGAGTCTTTTTTTTAAGTGTTGTGTGGACCATCACATTAAAATAACTGGAGTCTTTCAACACCCCCATGACACATAGAAATAGCAAGTCAGACATATGGATCTGACAGGATATGATACAACCCTTACAAACTCTCACTACAGAAGAATGGACACAGGGTATAATTAACCAAATAGCCAAATTAATACAAACAGCCAGTAAACCTCACCAGTCAATCAAATGAATAAAAATAAAACAAAATGTGGTTATTCTCCTATCAGATGAAGCCAAGATTCTGTAAGAAAAGCCTTTAAATAATGTCTATACACTTTGGATCCAACAACTCTCTTTCTAAGAATTTAACCAAAGGAAATAGTCAGAGATATAGGTAAGGATATATATCAGAGTACTATTTGTAACTGAAAAACTGGACAAAGCTTATATACAAGAATGGATAAGCTATGTGCACTGTGGCATATTCATATAATGGAATACTGAAAATCACAAAAAATGATGTAGGAGATGCAAATTTACTGACTTGCTAAAATGCTCATACTAAATTAATTGAAAAAAGTTATAAAATTTGGAGTAATCCCACTTGCATAGAAAATGGAGAGGTACTCATTTTTGTAGTTTTACATTTTTTTTTACAAGTGCTACAGGCCAGTGTTTGTGAGAGGCAGGCTTCACATCTACTGTTGGGGTGGACTACAAATTGGCATAGCCTTTCTGGGTGGTAATTTGGCCATGTGTATCAAATGTCTTAAAAATATGTCACACTTAGTCATTCCACTTGTAGTACCTTATTCTACAGAAGTAATCCCGATGGACACAGAGATGTATATACAACATATTCACATTGTTTCTGACAGGCAAAAGCAAACTGTCTAAATAGAATTGCAAAGAATTGATTAAACTATGGGACATCAATATGACACAATACTACATGATACATCATTAAGTGAAAAAAGCAGGAATATGAAATAGCAAGTATACTACAATTCTATTTTTGTAATCCCTAAGTGTACATATATATTTGTAGACAAAAAAAGACTGCAAGTATATACACCAAAATGAACAGTGATTATATCTGGGTATTAAAATTATAGGTAATTGTTCTCTTGTTACTCTGTATTTTCTATAAGGGATATATGCAACTCTTAGAGAAAGTTTAGAAGCAAAATAAAAGCTATCAGTAAAATGAGGCTTTAAAAAATCCTATCACAATAGTATCATGCCAAAAGCTAAGCATGTTTCATATTAAAAATTCAATATTTTCAAGTTTAGAATTTACCTCTACGCCATAAATCCTCACTAAGAGATTCTGCCAAAGCACTTGCACCCAGGTCACCAAGGAGCGTGTTGCAGTTCCGAGCGATGCGCCTCAAACGAGCCATGCAGTCAAGATCAGGTTTCCTGGAACGAAGACTCTCAGCCCAGGTTGCTTCATGCCTTCTGGTAGTGTGATACTTCAAAGATTTAATGGGATGAAATTAAGATGCTTGAATAAGGAAACAGGGTGTGCCTGAGTATGGCTTATTATGTCAGAGATTTACACACACACAGATCAAGCATATATGCCAGGAGCATCAACCTGAAATTCAACAGTCACTTCTGGTTTACGAGTCCAGTGACCCAGACTCTGCTCGGTCAGTGATTACATTCTAGCCACTGGATTTCCTGTTTCTGAACACTTATGTAAAGTTGGACAACTCAATTACAGTCTATGAATTATTTTCCTTATCTTCTAAGTCAGGGAATTGGTTCTAAATTCTATCTTTGCTGAGGCCCTATATTTCATCATCCTGTCCTCCAATGGCCTCCAAACGCCTGACTGGGCAAACCATAAGAAAACTTTTTAATATGCATCTTATTTATCAACAAATTATATACACAAACTTCCATACATATAATTTATGTACATGATAAACTACACAGATTTTTTAAAATAATACAAAGGTAAAAATGTTCTAATATTTTCTTTTCCTAACTCCTAAGGCATTATTTTAGTTTACTTATTTTTTATAAAGATTTATTTATTTGTTTGTTTGTTTGTTTGGCTGTGCCAGGTCTTTAGGTGCAGCACGCCAGATCTTTTAGTTGTGGCATGTGGGCTCTTAGTTATGGCAGGCACGTGGGATCTAGTTCCTTGAGCAGGGATCGAACCCAAGCCCCCTACATTGGGAGCACATAGTGTTAACTGTTGGACCGCCAGGGAAGTCTCAAGCATTATTTAAAAAACTATATTTACAAAATGTATCTCACATGCTACCTAAGGTATGCACACAAGCTTTAGAGGCCTGGACTATGCAGAGCCAGTCTGATGTGCCTTGGGAAAATAATGGTTTGACATTTAAGCAAAAGTACTGTCTTGAAGACATTCAATTCTTTATATTCATAAAGTAAACTTTGGTAACAGGGAACACTGACTGTAGATGAAAAAAGTCTTATTACATTCCTGAAAAAGTAAAAGACTCCAAGTGCCTTTGTTCCTCTAAAAGGAAAATCATTAGTGTCATTTTTCTATTAACAATAACTTATTAAAGCTCCAAGCAGAAACAACAGCAATCACTTACACAGTGCTTAGTATGTGCCAGGCACTATTTATACAAATAAGTGCATTTAAACCTCATAATGAGGCATAGAGGTTAAGTGATTTGCCCATGGTCACTAGCTATGAAATGGGAGAAAGGGAATTTGAACCTAGGCCATTTGGCTTCCGCACCCAAGTTCCTGACTGTTTTCTACCTCAGGGGTCAATGGACTTGCCCTGTATAGGCTCAAAGAATTTTTCAATTTTTAAAATCGAAATTTAAACATTTCCAGATTTGTGGGCTATACAGTTTCTGTTGCAACGACTCTGCCCCACTGGTGTAGGGTGAAAGTAGCCATAACTACCATGTAAACAATGGGTGCGACTATGTTCCAGAAAAACTTCCTTTACAAAGCCAGGCGACGGGCTGGATCTGGCCCACCAGCCAGGGTTTACCTATCCCTGATCTGCACCATCAAACTATTAAAAAGCCTTCATGTCAAATTATTAACTAACTTTAGGCCTAAATACAGTCATTATAACCACTGTAAAGTTGTTAAGGCATTATTTTAAAAACTGTATTTACAAATTGCTGATGTACTGACTTTTATTAGTTTAAAAACTACAACAGCTAATAAACACTTGATTCATTTAAGTCTTGAAGACTAGAATGGCATAGTTTCTTCACAGTATTACAATAAACGTTTTCAGTAAAAAAACATACATAAAAGTATTATTAGGTATTATATACTAAATCTCTTATTTCTAAAATTAAGTGGACTATCTTTACTAAATGGTAGAATCCCAAACTGAAAACCGGTCATATTCTTTCAGGAAAATGAAAGCTGCGCTCACATGTATCAAAAGACAAAAATTAGGGCTTCCCTGGTGGCGCAGTGGTTGAGAGTCCACCTGCCAATGCAGGGGACATTGGTTCGTGCCCCGGTCCGGGAAGATCCCACATGCCGCGGAGCGGCTAGGACCGTGAGCCATGGCCGCTGAGCCTGTGCGTCCAGAGCCTGTGCTCCGCAATGGGAGAGGCCACAACAGTACCACACACACACACACACAAAAAGACAAAAATTAACTGCCCTCTGTATCAATATGTTACTGTGCTTCAATCACATATGTTTTCATGAAAGTTTAAACATAAAATCACCTTTAAGATCTAGGCCATGTGATTTGCTCCATGCCATGTCAGAATACACCCCGTGAAGCTTACTTAACTTGTCTTAAGTGTGATAGAATTCTTTATACCTTGACAAGTAACTAAAAGGAAAAAAAAAAAACCCACACACACAATAAGATGAAGAGCCTATACATTTGTCAATCTTGACTTATTTGCTTTTCTTGAGTCAGTTGGAGGTTTATAGCCACATTCTTAAAATCATTAACTACAATCTTCCCAAACAGGTAATTGACGAACAGATGCATCCTAAAACTTGTCAGTAACAAAGTGCTATTCCAGTTTACAGCAACAGTTTAATTCTATTTAGATACTAAAACTGAATACACTGAATACTGCAAACTTTATCCCCAACCACTCAGCAAAGTACTACATACCTTTTCAGATATAGGAAAAAAAAGAAAAAAAAGAAAAAAAAGAAAAAGCATACGATTCTTCCTATTTTCATTTCCAAAGATACATCCCAATCTTAATGATCAATCAGCGATTCAAATGTCAACTATAAACCCGGTATTTTATTAGCTGCTCTGCAGTGTACTAGAGCAATAGAAGAGAGAGGACCTCAAACCCTCTGTTCCCTCAAAGTGAAAGGCAGGCTTCCTGACCCCTCCAGACCACTACTGGACACAGGGAAGGCACACTAATCTTTCAGGACCCTAATCAAGAGTCACCTGCTTTGTGATTACTTCCATGACACACCCTCACCAACACCACGGAGTTTGCTGCTCCTACGGGACGTTACATGTATTTACTATTTTAACACATACCACAGTGCATCATAATTATGATTGCAGATAGATGTTCTAACAATTGAAAGAGAATGATGACTTTTTTGCTCTTCATCTTGCTCTTTCCCTTCCTATTTCTTGAAGAGAAACCATAAAAATATAAACAAACAGAGAAAACAGAAAATATACAAAACATGTGGTTTGTGGCTTAACACAAACTTAAGTAAGATTAATTCTGACAGTATCCAGCATGACAAACTTCCATGGTACAAATGAGAATGGACCAAGGTTTGAGCAGGTACAGGAGACAATCCAGGCCTGAACAACACCGACAAAAGGTAGACAGGAAAAGGTAGACAGTCATGGTGTGTAGGAAATCACGAGACCAGTCTGATGGGAAGAGACTTAAACAAGACTGAAACTCACTTTCTAAACCTCCATCTCCAATTGGACAATTCGCAGGACACAGGTGCACCAAAGTGGCCAATTTATTCAATCCCTTTAATATGGAGGAAGAGTTTACAATTTTACTGGTTTAATTTGCCCCCAAAGCAACTCTCAACAGTTATGGCCTCTGTTGTCAGAGCTTTGTATGAAATTAAGTCAAAGTGTGGAGCTCCTTTTCCTTTTTTTTTTCTCCTTAAAAAAGAAAAGAAACACTTGTTCCGAGTAAAAACAAACATATTCCAAAGCATGTGTACATTGAAAAGTAAAGAAACTTTATTAACAACTTCATAAAAACTGACTTAAAATTTTAAAAAGAAAAAAACATGTTTCAGAGTCCTTCCGACTGGAGTCGTGTCTCATAGTGTCCTTTCTTTACAGAAATAGTCGTATTACGACACATATGCACGAGGATTAACACCATGACACACTGTACACGGCGGGCCCCGGCGAGCTCACCAGTCGTCGTCTGAGTCCAGGTCCCTGGGGAGGATCCACTCCACGGATGAGCCCAGCAGAGTCTGAAGCTCGTTCGTGAAGTCCACCAGATCTAAGAGCTCCTTACTTTCCGCATTAAAGGACTCCAGGTCTTTGGGGCAAGAGAATAAGAGACTTGCTGATACTTGCCGGTAGAACTCGGCCTCCGCGATGGTGACAATTTCCACATTTGGGAGATTGCAGCGGAATATGCAGGAGGACATTTGCAGTTTCTTGAGCAGGTCTGAGAGCAACAGCCAGTTACGAGGCCTACACCAGAGAAAGGACAGTGGTTTGAGCTTCCGGCAAAATGAGAGGCGCTCCCAACTATGAACTACCTGTCTCCTGGCGGTGAGAGGGCCTGCTCCTTCCGCTTTGATTACCCCACCGCCACCCCACTTCTCACTGTCCTTAGAAGATCTCCTTCTTCTTTTTCTTTTTTAATTTTATTTATTTATTTTTGGCTGCGTTGGGCCTGTTGCTGCGCACGGGCTTTCTCTAGTTGTGGCTCACGGGCTCTAGAGCGCAGGCTCAGTAGCTGTGGCGCACGGGCTTAGTTGCTCCGTGGCATGTGGGATCTTCCCGGACCAGAGCTCGAACCTGTGTCCCCTGAACTGGCAGGCGGATTCTTAACCACTGTGCCACCAGGGAAGCCCGGAAGATCTACTTCTAGCGGGGGAACTCTGGACTCATGTGCATGTGTTAAGAGACCACCTAGGGCGGATCAGCCAACTTAGACAAAAGCAGGAGCAGCGCCCCTGAACGAGCCTCGTTGCAGGCCACCCCAGTGCCGCCTTGGCTCTGGCCACAACTCAGGTCACCCCTCTCCAAGTAAGTGCACCCCGTTCTAGTCACTGGGGAAAACCAGTCTGTATGCCAACCCAAGGGAGATGGCAAACACCTCTTTGACCTCTCCTCTCCTCCGGCCCTCACGGACAGAGCATGAGAAACACTCGAGGTCACCTGGCTTTCCTTTCCTTTCCCACACCTCCAACCTGCCCCTCAATGCTGCCGGGAGTGAGGCTTTTTCGAGAAGGGAGGTGGTACAATCCTTCCTGATACCCTGCCACGCTTTATCATCTCTATCCCGAATAGAAAGTCACCACAAAGGCAGACACGTTCCCAGCCTCAGAGTCCAAGGAGGATGCTACTCCTTAAGCACCGGGGTCAACACACAGCAGAGCAAGGTCTCCTGATGTGTTCACTCCGAAGGGTTGGTCGTGGGGCACAGTGGCCCGACCGTGGGGACAAGACTCGATCTAAGCAAATCTGAAGACACGTAAGATCCCAGGTGCCACATACGGCTTTCTCTAATCTTATACGAGAAGAGGGTACACATCAGTACCGTCCCGTGGACCTCACGCGCCTTGGAAGGCCCCTATGGTAGCCGTTTGGGGAGGATCCCTTCCCCGAGAGTTCAGTGACTGAAACTGTGCAACTGCAGTCACTGACTCCCGTGTCCTTTGGGCTCTAGGGGTGTGTTCCAATGAGGGCAGTTGGCTGGGGAGCCCTCCCACCCCCCAAACTTTTCTGGAAAAGTTCCACTGCATTATGTGAGGTCGCTGGACACTTGGTGAGGAATTCACTCACCCCCCAACCCATCCACCCTCATCTGCTGAAGGGGATTTCTAACTCCTGCCACCCCACAGAGCAGCTGGGCTGGCTCTCGACCACACGCTGGCCACGCTCAGCCCTGAGCGACGGACACCTGGACGTTGTAACACGGCAAAAGGGGGTCTTCGGAAAATTCAAATTCCAATAGGTCACCATAGGCCTCGTTGCTGTCCTCCTGGTCCTCCGGTCCTGGGGGATTTGCTAAAACATCGTAACCACTTTCATCATCTGGTTCTAACCGGGGGGGGGGGGTGGTGGCAAACAAGAGAGAGGTCAGTAAGCTGGAGCAAGATTCCAGCTGTTCTCCAAAAAGGACCCTGGAAAAATTCTTTCCCAAGCAAGCCCTGCTCACAGCACCACCCCCACCCCCACCCCCACAAGCCCAACTGAAACGAACAAGGCTGCTCACCACACACACAGCTGCCAGAGAACTCCGAAGAGCAACCGGGGTTACCGTCGTCAGGAGCCTGCAGGTTAAACAGTCTGGAGAGAGAGGGGGACAGAGAGAGAGAGAGAGAAACAAGATAACGCCTGCTGGTAAGAGGCAAATGCTGCTGGAGTTCGGGAACATCTCCCGCTGGGGCTGGTGTCATCCCCTGACAAGCCCCACTGCACACGCCTCCAGGTATCTGACAGAAACCTCCCCACGCGTCCACCCGCCTTCCTGAGGGACTGCCCGCCTCACCGCCCCAGCCTGCCAAACAAAAGCTAGCCTGGCTAGCTAAGAGTTTTCCAGCCCCACACCTTGCAAAACTCAAAGTATGGATCTCTTCTTTGACAGACTAACGTTGGGCCGCTTTTCCCAGTAAAGGGTCACTTAGAGTAAACGGGGGGTGGGGGTAGGGGGAACCCAGGTGAAAGGCTGTGAAGTCACCGTCTAGATGCTTGAACAAGACCGTGTCTTGACCTCTGCCGTACCTGTTAAGAACTTCTCCAGAAGTTCGCTGTGGTTCACTTTCTTGATGGTTCTACCTGAGTACGTAGCCAGGGTAGGATCAGCACCGTAGGAGAGGAGCAAGCGGACAATTTCGAGATGATCATTCTTGACAGCATCGTGGAGAGGCCTAGGAGAGGTGTGGGGGATTACACCTGTGCACACGACGCTTGCTTCTAAGGACAAGGGGCAACATCGAGCGTGTGCGGCCAAGCCTCGTAGGCGCACTATTTCACCGAGGAGGTGAGCGTACAGTCGCTGCGACAAATTACTCTGTTATTTCAACACATAACCCTTTACGGGACAGGTGAAGGGACCATCTCAGGCCTAATTCTTCAATGCAAATCTCTCTTAATGCATGGCCCAAGGAGGAACTCAGGCCACGATGAAAACGTTTCCAATGAACTTAAATAGTGACAGACTGTAAGAAGGTAACGTACGGCGGGGTGGGGGGAAGAACCCCAGCATCACGGAAGCAGATACGAGAAGCTATGGTTACACCATTACAAACAAAACCCCAAAAGTGCAGTCTGTAAAAGAAACTAGGGGCAAAGTGGAACCTCTCCCGAAACCAACTTGGAGATGAGTGATCAACCCTCTCGCCCAGCAGCAGTCGACAGGCAGGGCGAGTTCTCAGGAGGGCACAGAGTCCCCCTGCCCGTGTCTGCTGGGGTCGGGAACACTGGCCGCAGTCCCGTCCAGAAAGGATGCTCTGTGGACACCATGAACCACCAAACACCTCACAGTTCTGCTGATTTCATGACCGTCAGGAAAGCCCCGGTGCCCTGCCTCGTGGTGGTGTCCCAGGTACAACCAGGAAGACGCTTGGGCTGACGCAGACCTGGGCCTCTGGCCAGTAAACTGAGGTCAAGGACAGAGTGGGGGCCAGGCCCGGGGATGTGGGTGGACACAGCAGGTCCTATCAAGCCAGTTGCCACTGGACTTGTCTGTACTCCTGCAACTTTCAACTCACATATACGTTAAAGATTGTGATTCAACAGACGCTGGTGAAGAGTCCAGGGTCTTAAAAGAGAACACCCCTGATTATTCATGCACGCTCAACATTGTCAGGGACTTCTGTCCATAAGAGCGTCACAGAGTTTTAAAGTTCTATGTAAATTTGCCAGAAAGATCTGTCCGATTCCATTCTAGAGGACTCCGCCATCAGTGTGCTTACATGGCACTCACTCTCCATCTTTCCTTCTGGGGTTCCCCGCACACCCTGAGAACCACTGCCTATGCCCCAGCAGGGCCAGGGCAAGAGCAAGACCGCCACTGACCCGGTTCCATCCTGGGCACTGCAGTTGACATTGGCGCCATATTCAAGGAGGTGTCGTACGATGTTGAGCCAACCTCTTGCACAAGCCTCGTGCAGAGCACAGTAACCCGCATTGTCGCAGTGGTTCACATCACAAATCTTGTTCTCCAGGCAGTACAAGACCACTTCCTACGGAGAGAGGAGAGGAGAGGAGAGGAAATACCATCAGACCACCATACAGTGAACCTTGTAAGGGTGACCTCCCCATAGCTTGGCGGTGCCCACTTTCAAAGGCATACATCCTTGGGACCAAAAGCCCACCATGGCGCGGGCAGGCGGCAGGCATCCTGGTGGGGGGCGAGAGGCGTGAGAAGGGCTTGGAGATACAGACAGTGTTGTCTAAGGCTCTGCTGCACCAGTGGCCTGGCCATGGGCAAGTTACCCTTGAACTTCTCCAAGCTTCCACAGGGCTGCTGAGAGGACGCATTCGGATAGCGATGAAAGCCCTCAGCCCAGGGGCCGACGTGACCAGTACAAGGTGTCACGGCTGCTAACATCTTAGATGACACATTGCCAAGCACAGACCATTCTCACTTGATGGGTCTGTTCAGTCGGTGGCAGTGGACGATAACACAAGTTTAGATAAAAGTATGGATGACCAACGCTTAAAGAGAGCTTAAATCAGCCGGAGAACATTCCCGAGCTTAGAGAAGCAGGGACACCCAGGCCAGCTACATCCTCACGCCCCCTGTTAAGACCCCAAATCAGAACCTGGGCCTCAGATGCTCTTGTCTGTATGTTAAGTAGAGTTAAAGAGAAGCTCTCTCCCTCCATCCTCGAGGAATGACACAAAATGCCTCCAATAACGCCACCCTCTATTTTGCCTCACTCCACCCTCTCGGGGCAGAATCAGTCTCATATTTTCATATTTACTCAAGTTAACGACAGGAACCTGATACACCACAGGCTGCAACCTCCACATTTCAAGAATCAAATAAAACGTTCACCGCCCCCCACCCGCCCGGAGATGTTCTGTGTCAACACTGTGCATTAGAATCACTGTTATTAACCTTATTTCTTTGGCTTGTTAAAATATTAATATGAACCACTCCCAGTAAGCAGAGCAGGAATTTATTCCATGTTTTATTACCTTAAGAAAGTTTTCAGACACATCGAAAGCATTTGCCACCAGAAAACACGTTATACTGTTTGTACTGGGTAAGTCGTGCCCAGCAGAGAGCCGTCAGGTTCTGAGAGCTGGGAGTAGGCAGAACGTGCATGTGGCCCAGCACCTGGTCTGCTGGGTAAGGGGGGATGGGATGGGGTCAGAACAGGCCTCCTTGTGACATCTCTCAGGTAACTCATCTGTTAAACCTAAAACGGGGGTCATTCCAGCCGCCCATAAGTGCGAGATGGGTTCTGTAAAACCTTTTATGCCCTTTGGGGGACACGCCAATCAAAGGTGACCGCTCACTTGGGAGCGAACTAGAATGTTCCATTTGCTTACCACGTGAACCCAATGGGGCATGTTGGTAAACCTGGCCATCGGTGCCCTGTTACTTCAGGTCACTGCAGCAGCTCCCTCCCAAAACAAGAGGAGGAAGAGAAAAGGCACGCCCACGAATGCATTTCTCCGTTTACATCCCAACCTGCCAGAAAGCCCACAACCCTCTGGGCTCCCAGGCCACCGGCCCCGAGCCCTGGTATCCAGGACACCGCATGAAGCTGCTGCTCTTTGAGCAGGCCCTCTCTAGCCAGACTTGAGTGGACGGCTGCAAGCTAATGAGTTGTGTGCCCCAGCCAGGGAGAGGCCCTGTCCCGTGGCTCTGGGATCAGCTCTGAACGCCACCAACTGCTGTGCACACATCAATTTACTCACCCAGGGTTTATTTGCTGCGACCATCACGGCCTTCGCCTGGAAACCTTCATCACTACGAGGGCAGGTTCAAGGGTACCCGGAAATGAAAGGCCGTCCGAGCCGACGGGTAGGTCAACTCTCTTCTCCTGGCAGATGGCAGCAAACGCAGCAGTAGCCCCACGGCCGGTCAGACGTTTGGCCACGGGCCGTCCTGACCCAACCACGTCGATCCCACTGTTTACACGGTGCTTCTCAGTTCCCCAGGTGAGGACGTCTTCTGTCACCCGCAGGAACCCAGGAGATAGCAGGAAAGGAAGGTAGTACTATCCTCATTCAAACTTGGAAACGGAGGCCCAGAGATATTAAACCCCAAGTTCAATTAACATGAAGGACTAGACCTGTAACTCAGGTCTGTGGTACCTGGTCAGCTGGGAAGATTCAAAAGGCCCAAGAGGGCCCCGGTTAGAGGGATGCAATCCAGCTGTGACGAGCATCCCACAGGCCTTCTCCTAGCTACGAGGGTGATGGCCTCTAAATGGATGGCAACCGTCGCCACCAACACTTTCTCTAACTGAAAGGCGAAGAGGCGGGGCGAGTCTGTCGACGCAACACATTCCTTGCTTTATTTTCTCCGCTAGAAATAAACGGGAGTGTCTGAAGGGCAGCCCAGCCATTCCCGAGCAAAGTCAAGCTGCTCTTGTCGGACAGCTCTCCGTTCAGCGGCTATAAGCCGAATGCCATTACCCGCAAAATGTAACCGTAAAGGCCATAAGCCCGACGTTGTTAGTTAATGAAATGCCTCATTAACTTTTTAAAAAACATGACTTATTCAATTCATAGAAAATTTAACCATCACCGCTAAAGGCACAAGCATGTGGTTGCACACTGGCGGTTTAGCCTAAGAAATAGAAGCCTTTTTCCCAGGAGGGAAACGTTTGAGGTCTTTGGCCACGCAAGTGATCTGTTTAACACGGATCTGAAGCCAGAGTGTGTTTCTAAACTTCCAGAACCAGATTATCATGACATAAAGCTCAGACAGCCTTTATACTGCACATGGTATCTTTGGCTAAGCAGAAGAAAATAACCAAGAATGCTGAAGACAAAACTTCAGGAAAACCCTCCCAAACCACACCCTTATCTGCTTAAGCAAACCGTCCTTCCATTTTAAAAGGCTTAAGCTGCCACAACTCCCAACTGGGCCATCATCCCAACATTTAAAATTCTGCCCAGAGAAATCCTAGAAAGTTGGGTTCAACGTTGAAAGCGTTCATCTACTTGTCACAATGTTCAGCATCAACACTGGTGATCTGTGTAATCTACATATTGAAATTTACATTTGAATAAAAAAACAAATCCCACCGTAAACATTCCCAAGGCTTCCTGTGCAATCAAAGGCCAGGTAGCCTAAAACAGTATGGATCAAGTGCCCCTTGGTCCAGGCCTCAGAGCCACCAAACCAAAATGGAAACTGTCTTAGAGGACCAACGAGGGTCTTTTGACGTCTCTGGTCCCAAAGGGAGGCTGCTGGAAATGATGCCAAGTTCACAGGTGGGGCTCGGAGCCCCGCCCTCCATGGCGGGTGCAGCAGCACCCCGCCCCCCCATCTCCAGCATTTGCTGGAAGCGGGAGTCTACTTTCTCAACCCTAACCCAAAAGTTGGGGTTAGGGGTCTCCCCCCCACCTCCAGCGTTTGCTGGAAGCAAGGAGACGATCTTCTCAACCACGGGGGGTCGAGCTCAGCACTATGTGCAACATCTGCTCTGTCCTCCTAGGCGCCCGCTCTCAGCTCCTGGGAAGCCAACTGGGTGCTCCTTGGACTTCACCTGCAAGTAACTGCGCCAACTACCAGAAAGTGCACTCTAGCTAATGGAGAGGTCTCCAAGAGACGTGGAGATATAAACAACAGCACATTCAACCCACAACAACAACAAAAAACACCCCCAAATTAAGCATAGCCCTAGTGCTTCCAACTTCCCACCCCCAGTCATGCCTTAGGGCCAAGGTAGGCACACTTCGAAGGGCTCACGGCGCTATGGACCGGGGTGGGGGGACACGACGGGAGACGGGGGACGGGGGCACAGAGCTGGCTGAGGGTGTGGGAGCCAGGGCTCCGGGCCAGCCTGGGTCCTGCCACCCCAGTGCTCAGCCACACCTCCACGCTCAGCCTGCTGAACCGCCTTTTACTGTCACCATTCAACTTCCAGAGGGCTGATGCCAGCACAGAAAAATGCCTTTGCCCTGTGGGCTATTACATCCCAATTGCTACTGACAAGCATGGTGGGGGAACTGCACAGGGCAGAGACAGTCATCTGCCTCACAGAGGTTTTGAACTGTAAAAAGGGCAATTCCAATGTGAGCCCGTCTTGCTGAGGAGCGTGGTGGGCTGTGGAGCACTGCTGGATTGCTACCTGTACGGGTATCAGCCAACCCCTCTGAGGCTCCGTTTCCTCATCCGAGAGTGGGCTAGTACTCGTTACTCCCAAGTGAAGATGTTAAAAGGGTGAAAGGTGTTACTACAGATCACACGGGCTTAGGCAGATATCAGCTATCTTTCTATGTTGCTCTAGCAATAGAGGCTATCACTGTCATCAGCCGTGCTGGGTTGGGATACAGCAGTGTGGACAGGGAGTTTTGTGCAAGGCTCAACCCCTGCTCCCCGCCCATCAGCCCTCGGCTCCCGTGCCCCCTCAGAAAGAGACTGCTCAGGTCTGCCCCACTCCCACCCCTACTCTGCACAGACACTTCCCACCCGCTACCCCACAGGGGCATCACTCTGCCCCAAACAGCACAAGTTATTAGAGCTAATAACTACTCTCCTTCTTGCTATTCAGAATCCAAAAGGGCTCATTAAAATTCCCCTGGTCGCCAAGCCCTGGGTTAGGTCAGATTTTATATCAGAGATAAGTGAGCCGGACTGGCCGAAGCAGCCTACCTGCCTGAACGGGAACGGAACATCAGAGAGGCCTGCCTTTCTTTTCACAGCACGACTGAACAAGCCACCAAAGAGCCCGCAGTGTGTGCAGGGCCAACGCAAACACCCTGCTGGAACACCCAGCCCAGCCCGCCATGTGGAGGGGGCTGGGCTCTGCGACCCGCCCCCCATCCCCAGCCAGTGTGTCCCCCACCCAAGGAGCAGCAGCCAGCGGATCCTGATCCGGGGCACCCACAAGCATGCTCACCTCGTAGCCAAGCCGGGAGGCCTGCTGTAGGAGGGTTTCACCCGCGTTCTTATTGACAATAAGTCTCTGCGCTTCCGGTGGCATCAGGCGGGACTGGGTGGTCTCTGGAGGGGAGCTTGAGCACGTCAGCTGCGAGGCCTGGGAAGCTGCTAACAATTGCTGCAAATGGTCCAAGGGCTTCTGGTCCTGCTTGGCCGGCGAAAGATCATAGTCGGAACTGGGCTCAGGCTGCTTTCAAAATCTCCGGACGGTCACCTATCACGAAACCAGGCAGCGCACACATTTCAGGCTGTGCTTCCACCACCCGCCTGGTTCGCCTCCTCCCTCAGTTACAAACCTGAGTGGAGGAAAGCACTTTTCCTCCTCTCTGTCTGGGGGAGGCGGGGTGGGGGGCAGGGGGTGCATTTTTACTGGCTGGAAACCTCACCACCACCCAGGAGACAGGTCCCCTAGGAAGGGGCAGTGACGTTCTGGGGGGAGGGGTTCAGGAAAAGGAAAGCTTTGTCCCCAGAAGTAGAGAAGTAGGCAGGCGGGATGTGCCTGCACAGGCCCGGGGGGCGGGGGAGAGCCAGGGGCAAGAGGTACCTTGCCATCTGCATTGTCCACGTAGGAGTCCCCTGGCAGCGGCAAGCCCCGCCTGGGCTCCTGAGGGATCAAATGCTTGGTTTTGCACGGTCGCTTCCCGGATGGTTTCTCGCTGTTGTCGGTGTATTTCTGCGGCAGGAGCGAAGGCTGCCAATCCATTTCTTCGTCCACGCACAGCACATCTGTCAGGGGGAGAAGAAGCGGGCGTCACACCGTTGTAGCCGGTGAGGAACGAAAAGCCCATTGTTAGCACTGATCGTTGGAGCAGCTTCAGTTTTTAAAGATATACCGATTATGTTTTCAAAGCACTAATATTTTAATTATCCCACATTCAACCGGCAATTAGGCTAAGCCACGACACGCCAAATGGCAAGTCGCTTCAAAGGGCCGCAAGAGAGGGCAGAAGCCAGCCCTTCGTGCGCTCCCGTCCCCACCCGTGGGGGGCCTGGGGGCTCGGGACAGGGCGACTGGGGACAGCCTGAGGCTGGAATGAGGGCACTGACAAGCGCCCGGGCTCACTCAAGACTTCCCTTCCTGCCCAGCCGCGGGCTGGGTGATGAGGAGCAGCCCAGGAAGTCGAGCTCCCACCTCACTGTCCATTCCATAAGGAAGTGTGCAGGCTGAAAGGACCTCATGAAGAAAACTCCCCGCTCGCCACACGCTACTCTTGTCAACTTGGATGGCGCTCAGGTCCCCTCCAGGGCCGTTTCCCACAGAGGGCGGGTGATCTACCCTCCAGGAGCGCCCCCCGCCCCGTGCGTACCCTGTTCATTGTCACTGCATTTAAGGGACTCCTCCAACCAGCTTCTGTTGCTTTTGGCCTCTGCCCTTTTCCTGCCAGGTTTCTCTTCGGAGATGCTATTGCCCTGGGGGGTGACCGCAGGCTGAACCGCCTGGGCCACTTCCTTCCTGCCCTGCCGGCCAGGTTTGCTCTCTGCTCCCGCCGTTCTCTAAGGTGCAGCGAGCGGCGCTGCTTTCTGGGATGGAGCCCTGTTAATTCAATGCACACCTCAGGTTGGTCAGCTCACTATAATGTGGCTCTTCTAAGTGGTCAGAGGAACTGTTTGTCATTTCCCTCTCAGGCCAGTCAGCTAATGGAGAAACAACTACAAATTAATGAAGAAGCCCCCCGGGGCGGGCCGGGGGGGAAAACAAACTGTCTTACACATCACTAACAGGGGTGGGGGAGGGGAGGGGTGTGGCCACTGTGTTGGCTGGAACTTGTCACCAAGTCTCGGGAGGGGGCCTATTTGCCTTTGGCCACCTTTGGGCTCCAGCCCCGGCACCTGGCTTTGGGGGGGTGGGGGGTGGGGAGGTGTGAGTGGCTCCCCCCAGGGCTCCAGGGTGGGACTGGAACTTGCCACTGCTCCGCCCCAGGACTTCCGTAGGGTGCCCTGCGGGCCCGAAGCGAAACCGAGCTCACCTTTGGAGACCCGTCTCCGCTTGGCTTTCAGCAGAGAGTCCTCCGGGAGCACAGTGGTCTCAGTGTGGTTCCTAACGCCAGAGACCTTGCGCTTTCTGTTCAGCCGGAGGGTGGGGCTGCGTGACGTGTCCGGGGCCACCTGGTTGGCGGGGGACTCTCTGGGGGGCTCCGTGTCCATGTCCTCAGGAAGATCACTGTCTTCTGGGGCTTTGAAGGGGTCAGGTTTGCTTCCATCATAACACTCCCCTAGGGGAGGGGAGACAACCCGGAAAGGAGGGAACAAAGGTCACCAGGAGCAGGCAGGACCCCCATGCCCAAGGCAATCTGCTACCAACAGACCACCCCCCCCCTTTGGAGACCAGGGGCCTCACACGCTGGAAGCACAAAACCCTCAGAAAGACGTCCCAAAGGAAGGACAGCTGAACACAACCAGCAAAGAAAGCAGAAAATGAGGCGCGTAGCCCACTCACAATCCATCCTTCAAGGGTCAAGGTGAGGCATCTACACCAGCCCTCTGTAGGCATGTGAGATAACTCCCTGACTGCTTAACTCTCCAAGGTGGCTTACTCTTAAAGGGGGGTGAGTGACCTCACAGTAAGATCCAACCCATCAGGGCGGAGCTACAAATTACTATGGAAACAGCTGCTAGTAAACAAAAAAGGCTGATGTCATCAAGAGACCAAAGAGCCCCCAACTGCCATCTACACAGACATAGCACCAATGTTCACTTGGGTCAGCAGGGGCGAGGGGGAAGAAAAAGGGTGGGGAAAGAATGGTGGGAGGCTGGGCAGCTGGGGAGACCAAGGGAAGAGGAGCCTGGCCAAGGGAAAGGAAAGGCTTCCCGGTGCACACACAAGGGTCAAGGGCAATTTCAAAGAACTCAACCAGATTGCTACAAGTCCGTCTGTCCTCTTTCCACACCCGTGGGGGGAAAAGCATTTCACTGCCATCGAGGGGCTGCTCCTATTTCCTGTCTAGGAAGAAGGCCCTCAGTGACAGTCACCCACCTGGCACATCTCCAGGCCTTCCTTCCCAGGCAACAAGCTTCTAAGGACATTTCAAAGACAAGACTCCAACCCCCTTCATGGGGGGTGGGGTGGGGGCGGCGGGCAGGGCTGAACGGCTCACACCCCAGCTCCGCCTGTGTTGCTCCTGCCCCCTGTGCTCAATCTAGCATCCACTTGGGGCTTTTCCTCCAGTCACCCCAGCCTAACATCACTCCTCACTTTTGCTCTAGCCAAAGAAACAGTTCAACTGTTTTGCTAGTCACATTGTTTCTAACACACGAATAATTCCATAACGATCACTGTGCTGTTAAAGAGTTCCCCGAAGATGACCCTGTGTCCATCACCGGCCGGGGGTGGGGGTGGGTGTATGAGTTTGGTATTTCGTTAACACCTGAGCTAAGCTCCCACAGCCCGTTTTTCTAGATGAAATCATGGACACACCCCTCACATGCTGCTCGCATTCCTCCTCCTCTCCCTAGACCACTTCAAGTATCACTCCCACTTCTGCCCAGCCGGCTGGTCCCCTGATCAGCCTCTCTTGGGGGCATTCCCAGCATTTAATGGCAGTCAGTTGTGGGGATGAACCTCACCCTGGCCTGGGCTAGCCTGACCTGTGTTCTCAATGGTGGAACACACTTAGCTTTTCTCCACGGGTATCCCAAGGTGGGACAGGTCCCCATCTACTCTTGCCGGACTGGTGGAATCACCCCAACCGCGAGGGTCTCCTGCCATGGCAGCAGGAGGAACCCCAAACTCCTGGCCTGTGCTTACGGGTGATGCAGCCCAGGCTGCCGCAGGCCCGGCGAAGAGGGCGCGCTGCAACTCTCACTCCGGCTGCTCTGTGACCCTCTTAAACACTCGGGCAGGAATGGCGCCGCTTTACAACTCGGCCCCCTTCACTTGTAAAGTGGGAATGTTACTGCTAGCCTCCCTCCAGGGTGGGCTTCATCATCACGGGCCGGGCTCAGCACAGAGAAAGGCTGGAAAAATCCCTTTAACCAAAAGATGCCAAGACTTTCAGACCAGCCCGAATCTCAGGCCTGAAATGTAGGAAATTTTAAGAGGTGAGCCCTGCTGGTCACACCACCGGACTTCTCTGGTCCAATCAGCCTTCCCTAAAAGCTCCGTGGGCGGGGATCCACAGAGGAATGAAAGGGCTACCTTAAGAAACCCCATGTCCAATTTGAAAGTTTCTTCTTCCAAACTAGGTCCATCCACCCTTCCCCCAAGCCCGGAGCCTTTTAGGGCAAAGATCTCAATTCCCCTCAGCTAAGGCCCCCCAAGACCTTACGCTCGTGTGACCTTACCCAGGCCAGTAATAACCCTGAAGGACACCCACCCCGACTGCCCAAGAGACCCATGGCCACCAGCTATGGGGTAGAGGCTCCGGGTCACCTGGAGCTTCTCCAAGACTGTTCTAACCACGACCCACAGGAGGATTACCCTCGAGGGCAAAGGAGACGGGGAGATAAATAGACACACGGGGATCCTAACCATCAGGCTTGCCATCATTGCTACTTTTGGCCCTTCTAAAAGTGGGAAGCCATGTGCCCTTGGTCACCCAGTCTAAGCAAGATGTGAACGTGGTCCCTGCAGCATGGTCCTATGACTCACAGCACATATATCCCAAATTCATTATGGTTGTACCATAGCATCACCTCACAGAAGCATCACCACAGCAACATTTATAAGTCACTGTGGCAGCAAAGCACCCTCACCACGGTTGAGCCATGCCCAGTGAGGCCTAAACAAGGTGAGAGGGTTCTGAGTTGCTGGAAGGCTCCCCAGGATTAAAATCCCCTTCTCTGTAGCTTAACTATAATAGCACCTCCAGTCAGGGCTAACCTTGTTAAAAGTTACACCTGCTACAGAAGGAGTGCAGGGGATCTCTGTTCCAAAGTAGTTGACAAACGTGCAGGTGCTCAGCTGGAAGAGAAGTTCCCTGAGCAAAGAAGTTTCATGAAGCCCCTCGACGGAGGCTTCCTCCAGCTCCTGGCCAGGCACTGCCACTGAGCAGGTCCTAGGCCTGTCCCAGCCAAGTGGTTGGCAAGGGAGATGGTTACTCCAAGTTTGAGAAGGAAGGGACCAATGCCTCCTGGCCCCGCCCCGTCTTCAAATGCCACTGAGGGTTCCTAGTGATGAACTTCCAAGTCTGAGGAACCTCCAAACTCATTTGGTGAACTTCCAAAATAAAAATGTCACTCAGCCACCCATGTGATCATAAAGAATAAATGAGTATCTCGGCCACTGTGTTTTCAAGTTAATTCCTTTTTTAAACAAGCCCCTAGCAACAAGATGCACCCGCACCAAGACAACCAGGGCCACGCAAACAGCACCCACCACCTTGGAAGCTCCTGGTCCCTCCATGGGTAGGGGCTGCCTCAGAAGGGGGAAGGCATCTTGAAGGCGTCCTGGACCCTCTTTGTGACCCCTGCCCACCCCAAATCCCCGCCCCAGCTCCCATGTGCTCACAGCTCGGCTCTCGGCCACACCGACACCCATGAGAAGGACCTGAGCCCATATCAGCTCAAGACATGATGGCCCAAGAACAAGGGCCCATTCATTTCCAGCTGAATGGAATGAACACCTGCTGTGCCTTGGATGTGGAGGCCACAATAAGAACAGTGGCCCCTTCAGGTGACCTTTCCTGACCAGCTATTTACAAACCCCACGTCTCTACAAGACAGAGGGTGGATGGGGAACCCACCTCCGTTGCCCCAACCTTTCAAACGGAGCCCCCAACCCTTCTCCTGCCCTCCCATGGTGGCGATTCATGGCTCACTGGGCCATGTCCCGGGTGCTCCAGGAAGAGACCCGTCGGTCGGTCTGAGATTGGAGGTAGGCGGTGGGGGGAGGGGGCTTTCGGAATCATCTGGGGCTCAGGCCCTGCTCCCCATCAGCCACACCGAGTTCTCATCTCCACGCTCAGCAGGAAAGACTGGGAAGGACGCACACAAACGTCTCTGGGAAGAAGGGCGGGTGAGGCCACTGAGACGTGAAGGGCAGCGGCCACCCTGGGTTTGGCCACGTTGCTGGAGAAAAGGGCGAGAAGACTCGAGGCCGGTTAACTGCCCGCTCCCTTCCTCCAGCCTCCCTCACCGTCCACCCAGAACAGGCAGATCCCCTCCTCAGAAAAGCGCATCCCCGTGAACTTGGCCTTGCCCACTTTTATCACATCTCTCTGAGAAACTTCCCCAGGGGCTGAGTTATGAGGCCACTCAGGAGGGTAAGGGCTGCGTGTCAGCTGTGAGCACAGGCAAGGAGGGAGGCCTTCTTGCTGCTTCACTCCAGGGTGGCCTGGACCCTCCGTTCTTCATTCCAGTCCCGAGGGGGAGGAGCTCGGAATCGTCTCCTCCAGGCACATCAAGAGCCCCATCCCTCAGCCAAGGCCGCCACTGACTAGCCACAGAAATCCCCGTCTACGGGAGCCATGTGGGACAAACCGGTCCCGGTGTGGCTTACCCAGAACCCTGGCCACAGGCCTTTGTCTGACCCCAAAGAGGAGCTGGGGGAGGGCAGTGCTCCAAGCAGCAGAGAGAAGCACACGCTGTTGCTGACCACAATTTTCCCGAACTGCATCAGGCACCCACGACCTAAGCGTGCGGGTGAACGCCGACCCTACGCCTGGGTCCAAGGGCCTGGACCTCCCAAACGTGCCCACCACCCCCGACTGTCCCGTCTCAGGAGGATGTCACGCCCACCCTGTCCTCGACATTCACCTAGGTGCCCTCACTCACCATCACCGGTGAGGTTTCTGGGGTCCGGAGCAGGCTGCAGGCCACAAGCATGCACACTGAAGAAAGCGGGAGAAAGACCTCCACTGGCTGCCAACACATCTCATTAGCCCAGGAAGTCTCGAGGGCAAAGCCCGAAGTCAACCCCAGTGGGGGAGCAGCTGATGGGACCGCAGAGTGTGACTCGAGGCAAACACTAGCTTTCTCTCCATTTTGCCTCCAAAACATAATACACCCCGTCGGGTAGGAAGAACGCCCTCGTCTATCCCACGCCCTTGGAGAGTGCCGTCAACTCCTAATGACTGCAAACAAGCCTGCCACAGAAAATAATTATGCTCATCTTTCTGGTGCCTTCATCAGCCCTTATCTCATTTGAACGAAACCTCTGCCTTTGGAGGGAGAATCCGAGTACTCTCCACTCCCTCCCATAGGAGACTGTCACTCTGGAGGGTCTGGCTCTGGCTGCAAGTGTCATTCCACTGCTACCAAAAACCCGTATCCGTACCTGCTACAAAACAGAACGCATACCTGCGACGCTGGAGGTCTTGCACTGCCATTCCTCTGCTCTGCTGTATCAGACTATTACTAACTACAGGACGAGCATTTCTCCGGAAAAAGGAGATGCGTGCCAGGAAACAACATTTCATAGGTGCTTCACTCCTGGATGCCGCAAC
This sequence comes from Mesoplodon densirostris, assembly GCF_025265405.1. Lineage (NCBI taxonomy): Eukaryota > Metazoa > Chordata > Mammalia > Artiodactyla > Ziphiidae > Mesoplodon > Mesoplodon densirostris. The sequence continues at coordinate 1,543,540 of NW_026778237.1, read as the reverse complement.
GCTCAGAAGGACACCCAGCCTTGCAATCCACAGCTGGGAAGGGTGGCCAGAGCAGCCGGTTCTCCGAACAGCCAGCACCCCGACGCTGGGCCGTCGGAAGCGTATTGTTTCCTCTCACCTCCCTCGGCACTGGGAGCGGAACCGCCCCGTTCCCACCGACGTGGTACCACACGCGAGCCGCCTGGGTTCACTTACATCTCTCACTGTCGTTCTGGTCGGCAATGGCCTCCTCCAGGGCGACCGACTTTGGCTTTTTGTCCTGACTTCCTTTCAGCCTTTCCCAGTCAGCGGGGCTGAATTTGCGCACCTCGGAGTCTTTGGTCATGGGGTGGCCACCTTCTCGCTCTTTCATCTCCAACTCTGAGAAGCGAATCACTGCACGCTAGAAAGAGAACGGAGATGGAAAAAAGACACACCTTACCACCAAAGCTATTTCACTGCCCTTACCTTAAAGGAAAGTATCTTCAAAGAAAAGTCTGCCCCAAACCAACCACAATTTATGATACAACTGAGATATTTTAAAATTGAACGATAAAAATGTAAGAGTGTCTATGTGTAACTAGTCACACACTCTTTATTCGTAAAGCCATATGTATGTAGAGATATATGTGGTGTGTATGTATAGCCATACATACACTGTGGCATAGAGACAGACATTCTCTTTCGAAGGTAAATAAAACAAAACAAAAACACAACAGAAAAGAAAACAAATGCACAATGAATAAAGACGACCATGGCCCACAAACTTCCCTTTGTATATTTGGAAATGAAATTTAACTCAAAAGGTTTATGTAAGATTCTAGTAATAAAAATTTGAAGAACTGACCTCATAGTAAGCAGCAGGTAGACATAAAATACTGTCCTCTTGTAATCCTTCCATCTATGTAATTAAAATGGGCACTCAATAGATCATTTAGATAACTTCATCCATTTTTATAAGCATAAACCAATTTTTTTCTTAACATTGCAAAACAATTTGGCTTTATTTGTCTTTAAATTAAAAGTAAAACATCTTAAGGAAATTCCTATACAACATCTATCATTCACTAGCAAGTTAAATACATACTGTATCCCTTTAAGCAAGGTTTGTTTTTTTTGGGTTTTTTTGTTTGTTTGTTTTTTTGGTGGAAAAAAAAAATTGCACGAATCTCACAGACATGCGGCCGCTACACACCTCCACCAAGTATCACGTAAGGCATTCTAAGCAGCGCTTTTAGGTATATTTGTTAACGTACAGTAACGGCAGAGAAATCAAAGCGATTGATAGGTAAATGTCATGCAGTCTTTTAGACATCCTTCGCAATAATTAAAACTTCCGTTATCAGCATTCGAGTGGAGTTTGCTTAAACTCTACAGAATAACTTAAAGTATCCACTTATGTCCCCTTACTGGACACATTTCAAACATTTAAATTATCCTAAGCTTCATTAACCAAATCAGCCCGGTGTCCTGCCCTATCATACCCCCGGCCCCCTCCTCTTCACACATTAAAAAAACCTGACAACTGGTCAGGCTCCTGAAATTCGGGTGGGGGCGGGGCTCACCTGCAATGCCCGCTGCTCCCGGCTGAGCTGCCTGGAGTCTGCGTACAGTCCAGTAGCGACACACTTGAACCGGTCGCCCACATAACCAGCGGAGTTTGCGATTCTCTTTGCCAGCTTAGATGGCTTCGGTTTCAGAACTTTGCCATCGGTTGATCCTGCCTCGTCAGCTCCGTCTTTGGTGTAGGTGGGGGTGACGTCCACACTCGGTGGGGCACTGCCCACGCAAAATGATTTGGGATCCTCTTGGGTTTTCCCGAAAGTGACCGCAGAGCTGTCGCTCCCCAGGGTCGGCTCCAGGAATGGAGTCGAGACCGGCGTCGCCAGGTTCTCCTTGTTGGTTACCGCTGGAACATTCTCCTTGCTTAAGCCGGAGACTGGCTGGCCCGGAGCCTGTTTGAAAGTATAGGCTTCGTGGAAGTCACTGATGCACCCCAACTCCTCTCTCAGGGCAATGAAATCCCGGTGTGGCCACATTTTACTTTTTTATTTTTAATATATGTTCACGTTTCCATAAAGGATCCAAGGTGGCCCATAACGTAAGGACACACAATATTAGCTTTAAAAAAACATGAAAAAAAAAAAAAGGGAAATCATGATCCTGGAAATGGGTTGCATCCTTTTAAGGGGTGAGAATAACAGAATGAGTGAGCCAAAGATTTGGGAAAGGATCTCACATTTCCAAATGTCCAAATCTTAACATTGCACCAAGTGGGAATGTGGCCGTGGCAATATTAACCTGAGAGAGCTCTAGAATCGTTGTCTTTACTCATCACTTGGTTGCAAGGTTATACATGACAGGGTAAGTGAAGGAGGGCAAGTAGACAGGTAAGAGTCACGTCCTGATTCTCAACAGAAGGGGCATCACCTCGGGAAGGGACTCCAGAATCCTACAGGAATCCTCTTGATACACTGAATCCTCTAGGTGGCCAAAGGATCTCATGGGACCCTAGCAGCCAGATGGAACTTAGAAAAGTAGCGAAAAGCTACTCAACTGGATGCAGGTCATATGACTAGGAGTAGGTCCATGAACAGTTCCAGTGCAGATGCTGTGGAGGAGCAGTTCCCCTTGTGCTCCAGGCTCCTCCTCAGAATGTGCAGAGGGAGGTGCAGTACCTGCTGTGTCTCACAGTGACCCTCCAGCCTCTAAACTCATCTCTCCTGGGAAGCTGAATTCAAAAAGTCTATTTAAAAAAAAGAGAGGGCTTCCCTGGTGGCGCAGTGGTGGAGAGTCCGCCTGCCGATGCAGGGGGCGCGGGTGCGTGCCCCGGTCCGGGAAGATCCCACATGCCGCGGAGCGGCTGGGCCCGTGAGCCACGGCCGCCGAGCCTGCGCGTCCGGAGCCTGTGCTCCGCAACGGGAGAGGCCACAACAGTGAGAGGCCCGCGTACCGCAAAAAATAAATAAATAAATAAATAAATTTTAAAAAAGATACAAGTCTCTAGTAGAGAAATTTTATCAGAGCCTAGTATTAAGAGCTGTAGAGCCACAAGTTTCCCATGATACAGCCTTAGCAGAGGCTGTTAAGGCAGTGACAGAAAATTTGTACCGAGGGAAATAGCAGAAGAGTTTGCCTACAATTCACGAAAATGATCCCTGCACTTGGCCTGAAGGAAATCAGCAAACTTTATAACAGCTTGTGTATTTGTATGTGGGATTGAGAATGAATTTAATTTTTTAATTTCTCTGAATTATCACATAAGATGCAGAAGATGCTCTCTCTGCCTAGAAGCCACCCCACTGGGATAACTATGCCTACGGAGTTCCTTTGCCTAGGACTCCTACTTGCTAACAGACTGGCAGCCTGGCCCCAGGGCCTGGTCGCTGCTCCCAGTGCAATGGTGGATGTGGTGTCAACGCTTGCAAAACCAAAGCCCCTTACATCCTCTCCGTGCCTCGGTCCCGCCCCCCACCCCACTCACCATGGATGTTCAGGAAGGGGAAGGCGTCCTGGATGGGAACGTGGTGCTGGGACTGGTCCAGCTCATCTTCCTCATCTTCTTCATCCACATGATTATCTTTCTCAGCCCAAGGAGCAGATCCAGTGGATCCTACGCGAGAAACACACACACACACACAAAGGTCAAAAGTGAGGCGCTCACGTTGCACTGTCATCCCTGCAGCTGACCCACTGTTCAAGCTAGGCACTGCCAGCACAGAGGTGCCTTGGGTTCAGTGTGCACCCTCAATGCCAAAGAGTGGGAACCAAGGGTGTTCACCCCACTCCCAGCTCCTCCTACGGAGCCCCAGTGCAAGCTCTCATCCCCTCCCCTATCCAGGAGCTGCAGACCCTACTCCCTTCTCCTAGAAATCTTTTAATTCCTACTCTAAACCCCTTTCTACACATTCGCATCCCTTCTAAGGACCCAAGGAGCACAGCTTCTCTCCTTTGTAAGCTTACTGTGAAGACAGACCCTTCCCTCATGGCAGAGCCTCACTAGATTCACTGGAGGTCAAGTCTAAATTATCTGGCGCTTAGTCCGAACTTGCTAAACATTGAGTAAATATAGGGATCAGGTGGTATTCTCCTAGGAAAAATACCACACAAATTAAATGATCACTTACCCATCATTTATAAAGAGAACTTAATAGCCTTCATAATGTCACGTCAATTGATTCTTAGAACAGCCTTTGAAATACGCAGGAAAGATGAGAACCCAGATTTTATAGTGGAAGAAGCTGAGGCTCAAAAGGTTGAATGACTTGATTCAATGTCCCACAAGTAGTGAAATGGAAAGACCGAGGTTTACAACTCAGACCTTCTAAGTTTTAATCCCTCCTTCTTCTAAACTACCTGGCCTCTCTTCTCAGTGTTGAGTCCCAAGAGAAGTTATTTTTTATAGAACTCAATACCCCCTCTTCTTTCTAATGCTTTACTGTTCCACTGGGTGGGCAGGAAGACTGTGCTGAGTTTATATCTTTTGTTCTCTGGGTTCTTTCTAGGGACAGGATTTCTTGCCTTATTTACCAGTCTTCAACTTTGTAAGCGAGGTGACTTTCAAGTCGACTATCGCTTTCAGGGTCCAGCCCGGAACCTGGCACGCTGTCCACCTTCTCCCCAGCAGCTGGGGCCTCACCTGGGTTAATGACAGAGCCCTGGGGCTGGGGGATGTCACACACTTGATATATCTTCACTGGGTTCACGGGCACCTCCTTGGTGCCGTCGTACATCAGGTTGAATTCCCTGCTCTTGTTGAGCGCACAGCGGAGGTGGGCCTTCCATTTAGCGGGGTCGGGGTCGTCCACCCCTTCCTGGTACTTCCCGTCTCCACAGCCCAGGCCTGAGGGACAGGAAACTGCAGTGAGTGCCTGCTTGTTGCCCAGAAACACTGGAAAGTGTGCCCGCCCTCCCTCATACAGACACAGATACACACAGCCCTGCCTGACCGCCCCATCACCCCAACTCCAATTTACAGAGACTGCAGCAGAAAACACCACGCTGGGGACCAGGCAAGGCAGGGACTGGGAGAAATTAAGCCAAATGCAAATACAGTATTTTAAAAAGAGGAGCCTCATCTCAAGTGCTTGTGCCAGCATCATCTGTCAAGACTACAATGGCCTTAATGAAGGGTTGAAAATAAAGAAAAATCTGGTACAAGTATACACCAAAATACTAATGGTAACTTTTGGATAGCAAGATTTCAGGTAATTTTGTTTTGTTTTGTTGGCCTTATTTGTTTTTCACATGAATTGCTTATATAATAAGAAGAGAAAGGGAGGTGGCGTATGGTATGAAGAATTTAGGCTTGCTGTTCCCTCGCCCTTCAGTCTTTAATCTGATGCACAAATAACTGTTGAAACCAAGTACCTTTAGGAGGAGCAGCCCATAGGAGGGCAGGAAGCACGCTCTGGGGGTTCAGCTGGCCTCAGTGCGAGGCTGAGGGCCTCAAGTCCTAATAAACTCACACCACCTGCCTTTCCCTGCTTCCTCAAACTCCCACACTACGAACATTTTGCTGGGAACACCAGTGGCTGGTGGCCTGGGCCAAAACCAGTGTGGCCCCGCCTCTCTGGTTTTCAATTTCCAGGTCTAATAGGCATTTATGTGTCTGTTCACGGGATATCAGCCCTCCTGCACTGTTAACGTATCTCAGATGTCTACACGTTCTTCAGGGCTGTGACGTATGTGCTGGTGCAGAAAAGGGGGATGTCTTTTTTTTTTTTTTTTTGCTGTACGCGGGCCTCTCACTGCTGTGGCCTCTCCCGCTGCGGAGCACAGGCTCCGGACACACAGGCTCCGCGGCCATGGCTCGCGGGCCCAGCCGCTCCGCGGCATGTGGGATCCTCCGGGATCGGGGCACGAACCCGTGTCCCCTGCATCGGCAGGCGGACTCTCAACCACTGCGCCACCAGGGAAGCCCCAAGGGGGATGTCTTTTGCAGGGGACTCCAGATCAAGAAAACGAGATGGACTGGCCAGACTGCTCCCACTTGACGTTAGGAAGATAAGGTGGCCACGTAGTTAGAATTCTGCAGGGGAACATAGTCTATATAGTCTATGGGTTTGCGGATCCACAACTTTTATTTTTTCAGTAATGCCAACCAAGCTCATAAGAGACTGACATATAATCCAGAATGCCAGTCTACTCGTTTTCAATGGGGGATAAAGCTGGTCAGTGACCAGCATGGTTAAGTCCAATAACCTGGACATAACCATGTATGATCTCAACCAGCAACTCCTGTATCTGGTTTCTAATGACAATTCCAAGAACGTAAGACCCACTCAACATTTAAATCCAAATTTTCAGATGACTCCAAAGCTAAATGGAAATGATTTGATATTGAACTCTAAATTTGCATTATCTAGACTATCTCTTACCCAGTTGGGTAACCCAGAATTGACACTAAAAGGCTCCTGCTTTCCCAAAAATCACAGGGCATAAAAATGAAAAGCACTGGAAAGGCAAGACCCCCAGTCAATTTGCAAAGCTGCTCTTGTGTCTTTTTCTTTTTGACCTTGAAGCCAGGAGAAATTCTAAAAATACAAATGTATTCATTTTTAAAACTTGACTTTACTGAATATTGTTCAGATCCTCAAGCCTACAAAAATAATTTTATTTTTTTAAAAATGCTCCCTGCCTCAAAGGAGTTTACAATCCCTTAAAGGAGACAGATGAGTCAATAGATTAGCAATATAGATACTATGTGAACACCAGTAAAACTGCCTAATCCATAAAGAGTCGGGGGGGAGGTAGGGTTGGCCAAGTTTATCAGAATTTATGATTCTAGGGCTGAATCTTGAACATGGGTAGAAGTTAACCAGGTGAGAAGCGTGGGTCACGATACTCTAAGCAGAAGAAGCTTTATGGGCAAAGGCAGAGGCTGAAACGCACTGTGCTTAGGGGACCTACAAGCAGTTCAGCTTGTGTGGAGGCAGCATGAGATGAAAGTCTGGGCTTGTAAGCAGGAACCATGCCAAGGAGTTTGGACCTGATTCTTAGAACACTGAGAACCACTGAGAGATTTAAGCAGGTTGTGATGGGATCAGATTTAAGTTTTAGAAAGAACCCTCTAGCTGCAGGACTGAAGAGGGTTTGAAGGGAGGCAAGGCATGAAGATACTACATAGTCTCTACATGACCCATAGGATAGTGTCACTAGGGTCTGGACTAAGGAGGTGGCAGTGGGGATAGAGGACACAGGTGATGAGCCATTAGAGACGTTGACTTGACAGAGCTTGAGGATGAACTGAGTCCTTGAAGAAGGTGAGAGAGAAATCAAGGAGGATTCCTGGTTTAGGGTTTGGGAGACTGGGTGGGTGGTGATGCTGGCCACTGAGATAGGAGCAGGTGTAGAAAGATGATTTCCCTTTGGAAATGTCGGATTTCAAGTGCCTGTGGAAGGCCTAGGGGAGAATGCCCAGCATGCCCAGGGCAGTTGTTTATCCCCACTCACCTCTCACATCACCTGAGGGACTCTCCCTGCCTGCCTCCAGCCTGGAAGAAGGTCCACCAGATTACTGACATCTCTGCCCTGTGGGCAAGGACCAATTTCTTTTCATTTCTGTATCCCTGCTCAGGCTTTAGCACACAGTAGGTCAATGTGTATTTGTTGAATTGCCTCAAATCTACAGAAATACACTTCTTGGGGAATGAATAAGTTGCTATTACAGATGGAAGACCAGAAAAACAGCTATGAGCAGAAGGCCAAGGAGACACTGCAGAAAGGGCCGGAGGAGAAAATGCGTGCAGAGCAGCAACTGCAGAGCACACAGGTGTGGGGAGGCTCCATAACCCTTGGGGCCGGGAACCCTGGGGCCGTCTGGGTGGCAAGGGAGCCAGCCGCACGACTCCCTGGAACCCCCAGGGCACCACCCCCTCCTCTGATCTCCCTCAGCGGCCCCTGGCTCTGGCCGAGCACAAGTGTGAAGAGTGGAAGAGCCAGTACGAGAGCCACCCCCAGCAGGCAACTGTCCCCTACCCTGCCAGCCCAGTAATCACGAATGCCGTCTTCCTTCTCTTTTTCACAATGTGGTACATATGGATTTTTTAAAAATGAGATTTAACCAGCTTTTAAACCTTTCTTCTTTCTAACAATATTAATACTCTCTGACTCTCCAAATGCGCCTTTTAAAGTTGATTTAATTTATGGAAAAATCACCCTTCATACTTTCCCTTTCTTTTTTAAACCTCCCCATGGTGGTGTAATGTAGTAGAAGGAGATTTGGCCTGGGAGTTTGGACACCAGGGTTCTAGCTGCAGTAACCCACAGTTACACACGTTATATTATTAAAGAAAAAAGTAACTTACAGAAATGTATGAGGCCATTATGCACATACACACAAATATATATTCACTCATACATCCATAAAAAAGTAGTCTGGAAGGTTCTATAAAATGTTAAAGGTGTTCATCCCAGGGTGGAGGAGATATACGTTAACTATATTACCCTCTTAAATTTTTACAGTAAATATATATTACTTTTATAATTTAAAAAACCAAACTTTTCATTTTAAAAAACTAAAACATGAAAGAAAACTGGAAAACCAACAAAATTTAAAAAATCCCTAAGTCTGAGGCAACGATTTTGTTATCCGAGTACAAGTGATCAATGAAAACACTAAGAATGGTGTGTGACACCTTAAAGTATAGAAAAAAATACAGTAAGGCAAATAGGCATTAAGATAATAGAATATAAAAAGCTACCCAGGTATATTCAGACAATGGACTACTATTCCAGTAGCAAAAAGAAATGAATGACTAATATAAACTACACGGATGAGTCACAACAACATGAGGAGCCAAAGAAGCCACGTGCAAAAGGGTACTTATTGTATGCTTCCATTCATATGAATTTCTAGAATAGGAAACACTAATACATAGTGAAAGCAAGCATGTCAGTGGTTGCCTGATGCCAGGCCTGGGAAACTGACTGTAAAAGGACAAGAAGGAACTTTTTGCAGGTATTGGAAGTGTTCTGTATCTTGACTTTGGCAATGACAATATAGATATACACATTTGTCAAAACTTATCAAATTACATGCTTAAAATGGGTACACCTTGTTGAATGTAATTCATACTTCAATAAAGTTGATTTTAAAGTTACATTAAAAAGTCACCTACGGGGACTTCCCTGGTGGCACAGTGGTTAAGAATTCGCCTGCGAATGCAGGGGACGTGGTTTCAAGCCCTAGTCTGGGAAGATCCCACATGCCGCCGAGCAACCAAGCCCGTGCGCCACAACTACAGAGCCTGTGCTCTAGAGCCCGTGAGCCACAACTACGGAAGCCCACGTGCCTAGAGCCCATGCTCCACAACAAGAGAAGCCACCACAGTGAGAAGCCGGCTCACTGCAACAAAGACACAATGCAGCCGAAAATAAATAAATTAATAATAATTTTAAAAACAACAGTCCCCTAGATGTCTGAGTGAGACGGAGTTCCTTTAAGCTTTCAGTCCCAGCTCTTCTCTGAAGCCTCCCCTCATGCACCCTGGCAGCATGGGACCACGCTGCATCTCTTTATCACCTTGTATTTATCGGTTCCATTCAGATTTGATGCTTGAAAAGTTTTGTATATTTTATGTCTATCTTCCATTAAACTTGGTTCCTCTAAGGCAGGAACAATCATCTCTTTCATAAATTGAGACCATTACAAAAACAGAATTATGTTCCCTTTCCTCTCAATCAGGGGAATTTGAAGTAGGATTGATGAAATCCTGGAAATCATAAGCAAAAATGTCATTTCTGCATTTTTATGGCCAGAGGGTCCTGTGTTTTCATCAGATTCTTGAAGATACCACAGGGCCCAACCATGTTAAGACTCTCTGCTTTGAATCCATGTGCTTTCACCCAGCTCTATGGTACAACGCACCCTGCCCCTGGGGCAATCTGTCTGTGGTCCCTGCAAAGATGATAAACCCACATCCAAGACACTTACTCTTCTGCATGTCAGTAGACTCTACCGCCATCTCTTCCTCCACAACGATGTCCCTATCGCCATCTTCAAGATTCATTTCTGTCTCATCTAGAACACTCTCTTCTTCCTCTTCCTCCTCCTCATCTTCCTTGGAAACATCCTTTAATATGGCAAGTAGTCTGTTGTAACCAGAAACTTGTTCTGGTTCACTCTATGCTTCACTTTCAGAACTTGAAGTATCTATAAACTCTCTGACTAAAAGGAAAATGGGGATTTTAAAAACAAAAATTATATTGTTCTTGTTGCTACCCCACGACTATCATCAGGCCCACAGTGGAACCAAGTTCAGACTTTTCTAAATAAAAACTAGCTTTTCTGCAAATATGCAACCCTATCTATTCAACCAAACCTAGCACCAAATTTGTTTAAAACAGCTAATCTAGCTATGATTCTAGAAGCGCTTCCTCTTCTTTGAACTGCTAATGTTCCACATGGGAAGACAGCAAACTAAACACATGGAGCTTTAGGTTATAAGGCGATCTAACCTATGTGTCAGACATTTGGCACCTTTAAAGGAGCAACAGGAAAACTTACAACAAAAAAGTGTACTTTATTTCTGAGTCTGTGGTAATGAAATAAGACCTTTGATGATTTTTCACTCTATTTTATGTTAAGCAAACATGACATTCCCTCTTACGAGTCACCAAGAGCCCTCTGGTAAACCTCCTTAACAGGTTCTAACAGGCTAATCTCTCAGGACAGTTTCATACTCTATATTATATTAGTTATCACAGTGGCATTTTAACAGACATCTGCACTTAAAACTAAGCAATATTACTAAAATATAGCTTACATTTAAAATCAAAAAGAGTGGAAACGTAGCCAAACTTTATTACCATATATAATCTTAAAAGTCACAGTCCAGAATCTACTATCATAAAGAAGGTAGAAAGCATTACCAGTTGACAAGTCTGTGCTTTTGCTTCCTTTCTGGAAACCCTGAGAAGAAACAGGCAATGTTAAACTTTAACTACTAGTATGTAGCAATCAGGAAAAGCCTAATGATACAACTTTAAATGAACATGGCAGACTATACCGTTATAAATACATTACATCTATTGTCAAGTAAAAACTCCATATGCATTTGGACAGGTTTTGGAAGGATATGCCAAATAGATAATAAGAGACGAATGAAAAAGTCTAACAAGACCACATGACAAATACTACAGTCACACAGTAACAGGCTCGCATCCCAAAGATGGGAAATTTTGGCAAATAAAAGCCCTCGGGGTTCACCTTTTCTAGCAAATTTCTTAAGTAGACTATCCCTCTAACTGTTGAGAAAGCAGCCCAAAGGGGTGGGATGAGCACTAAGATCATAACTGAGAGTCTGGACACTTCTAGAGGAACCCACAACTACCCAAACATTAGTTTCCTCATGGTCATTGAATAGATAGGTGATGTCGAGGGTCCCAAGCAATTCTTTTTTTATTTTTTTTAACTTATTTAATTTATTTATTTTTGCCTACTATGGGTCTTCGTTGCTGCGCCCGGGTTTTCTCTAGTTGCGGCGAGAGGTGGCTTCTCTTGTTGCGGAGCAGGGGCTCTAGGCTCGCGGGCATCAGTAGTTGCACCACCCTGGCTCAGTAGTTGTGGCTCGCGGGCTCTAGAGTGCAGGCTCAATAGTTGTGGCGCACGGGCTTACTTGCACCGCGGCATGTGGGATCTTCCCGGACCAGGGCTCGAACCCCTGTCCCCTCCGTTGGAAGGAGGATTCTTAACCACTGCGCCACCAGGGAAGCCCCCAAGCAATTATTTAAAAACATAGAAAACGAAAACAAGCTTATAAAATCTCTGCCCAGTCGCCACACAGGAGGCGTGCCGTCTAGCATAAAACTACAGGCTCAACAAAGGGTAGGAAGACCGGTGAAGAACCCCATCTCAGGCGGGAAGCCGCCAGGATCCCCGGGCGAGCTAGGCCGGCGCCGGGGCAGCGTGGGACGCGGCGGGGGCTGCCCTGTCACTACCCCCGGGGCACCGGCGGACCAAACGCGGGGACACGCGGGCTCCCACCGGGAAAGGACGCCGGCAGCGCCGGTCCCAGCCTTGCCTCTCCATACCTGTCATAGAAAGGATGCTCCTTGCCGAAATCCCTTAGATGCTTCTTCTGCTTTTTAGTTAGGGAGTTGAGCAGCTGGCTCCGGCTCCGGCTCCGGCTCCGGCTCCGGCTCCGGCTCCGGCTCCGGCTCCCGCGTTTGCCCATGGGGAAGACGTCAAGTCAGCCAACCTCCAAGCATCGCGTTTTTCACCTGGGAAGTAGTCTCCTCAACCCACTCACGCGGGATTGCCAACGGCGCTTTACGGCGGAAGCAGGGTGCCATAAAGCAGACCCGCTTTACGTCGCGCTTGTACGACAGGCGTTAGAACTTCCTGCTTCCCATTCCGCCCCCTAGCGAGGCTCTTTGGAAGCACGTGCACGCGTGCGCAGCTTTTCTCTGAGCCCCGTAAGGCAGGCAGGCAGGGAGGCTTTGGGCTTCCCCAGGTGGGTAAATGGGTGGGTGTACTTTGTGCGTCTGTTTTGGCTGTGAGAATCAGCCTGCATAAACGTGTAGTAACTGAGATGGTTGAATGCAGTGCCTTTCTATTATGCCATAATACAAATACCAACTAACATTTAAGGCTGCCGGTGCATCTCCATTCATCCTCGAACAGTAAACAAATAGGCCTTGTTAATAAGCCTGATATTGGAGATGAGAAAGCTGATGCTTACAGAAGGTTACATACACACTAGCAAGAGAGGAGATGGAAACCTAATTCTCTCTGATGCGACCACAGGCTCTTCCCACTAGGATCTGCCACATGCGTGTGCTACGTGAAGAATGAGGACGCAAGGCTGAGATTCCCGCCCTTACCCTACCCCCTCATTGCCTGAAAGTATCGCAAGGGCCCTTGGTAACACATCTGTTCTGGCATTTTTCATGTTATAAAAGCAAAAACACATCCAGAGAGGTAAAGTGACTTTCCTAAATCACCCGGAGAGTCGATGTTAGAGAAAGCAGTAAAACTCAATAAAGTGTCTCAAAACTGAATTGGGGCAAATTGGGATGGAAAACTTTTAAAGGGTAAGTAACTTTTCTGTATCTGGATCCTGGTGGTGGTTACACCTGGTATACAATTACCAAAATTAATCAAACTGTACCTTTAAAATTGGTACATTTTAATGCAAGTAAATAATAATCTCAATAAACAAAGAGGTAAAAACAGCGCAACTGGACTTAATACTCTAGAGACAGGCAGAGTGTGCAGGGATACTTAAAAACCACAGGATAGGGCTTCCCTGGTGGCGCAGTGGTTGAGAGTCCGCCTGCCGATGCAGGGGACACGGGTTCGTGCCCCAGGTCTGGGAAGATCCCACATGCCGCGGAGTGACTAAGCCCGTGAGCCATGGCCGCTGAGCCTGTGCGTCCGGAGCCTGGGCTGCGCAACGGGAGAGGCCACAACAGTGAGAGGCCCGCGTACCGCAAAAACAAACAAAAAAAAAGAAGACGAAGAAAAGGAGAGCTTAGAAGCTTTCCTTCAAATGGGCCCCTGCTATGATACCCTGAGCCATTTGATACAAAACCTCAAGGTACACAGAAGACTTTGGGGGCCAGTCTGATTCTTCCTTCTCCTATTACAGAGAAAGAGGAAAACATCCTTTTCTTTCCAAACATCCATCATCTCTCCCCCTCTCTACCTCCTGAAAGAGCTCAATTCCACATACACTGTTTATTCTAGGCAGTAGGCTGGGAATACGGAACAAAACTCTTTGCATGCTATATTCTATGTCCTGACTCCTAGAAAGTTGTAGCTTCTGTTGTCTTTAAGTTGGTCCATTGGATATCAGAGGTGAATTTATAAAACTATACTTCCCTTTCCACTTACTTTGTTTTGTTTTGTTTTGTTTTGTTTACTTGAAGTATAGTTGATTGACAATGTTGTGTTTCAGGTGTACAGCCAAGTAATTCAGATATATATATTTCTTTTTCAGATCCTTTTCCATTATAGGTTATTACAAGGCATTGAATATAGTTGCCTGTGCTCTACAGTAGGACCTTGTAGTTTATCTACTTTATATATAGTATACACTTACTTTGTGTGACCCAGGCTGGTCAGACCACATGATTATTTTCACTTTTGATATAATTTTTTCAGGTCCAACCTCAAATCTTTGATAAGAAGATATTTTAAAATAAGTTTAGCATCTGCATGCTCTAAATCCAACAGTAGTTATTAGAGATATGGTTTTGCACTAGGTATTCCTCTCTTTTTTGTTCTTGGCCAACCAATTGAAAATTAGCTTTTATTTTCTGGTTGGTTTGCTAGATGTTTATGACTATAATAAAAGTCTTAAGTTTTGTCTCATATCTTAAAACACAATCTGAATTAGCAATGGATATTGTGCTATACATAGGGGCTGTGATATAAATATAGTTTCTAACTTCAAAAACATATAACCTAGCAGGGAACACAGACACATATGCAGCAATTATGGCAACTGCATTTGTTTACTAAGTGAAATAGTACTGAGATGGATAAAGTGCTAGCAAGCCTTGAACAGCCAAGTCAGCTTCAAAAATAGATGTGCAGTTGTTTAAAAATATTTTTAACATTTTTCCAGCTACATGTAGAATATAACAGCATGAAAACGGTATGGGTTTTATTTTAAGTAATTAAGCATTTTGACATCGTCGTAATGAAATTAAATCCAGAAGGAGGTTTCTCTCCATGATCTCTTGAAATGGTCCTTGATCATCCACAATATTTCCCATCATCACAAAGGTGATACCAAGGGCAGGGAACTCCAACATTATTAAAGTTTCATAAAACAAAGTCAATTTTAAGAATATAATGTCCCCAAACTGATACAGGTCTTGACAGATAACTTCAAGGGAAGCATAAATTATTTTCTGTTTGTCAGAGGGCAAAAATATTTAGATTGAGTTAATGAATGGTAGAGTTTTTGAGTGGAGAGTGTCCTTAAAATATTATGTAGATCTGTACTGTCAACAGATGCTAGCTATGTGGCATTATTTATATGTAAACAAATTTAAAAATAAGATTAAAAATTCAGTTCCTCAGTTGCATTTGCCATATTTCAAAGATGTTTATTAGCTCCATGTAGCTATTGAATACTGCTCTGCATAGTACAGATATAGAATATTTTCATTATCACCAAAAATTCTATTGAGCAATACTAAAATTATACCCAGATATTCACAGAGAAGGCAACCAAGTCTCAAGGAAATAATATAACTTCCCCAAGGTCACACAGCTATGTTTTTAAAGAAAAACAAAATGACACAAAGGAAATAGTAACAGAGGCATTAAAGAAACCCAGTAAGTTTCTGGAGCAGTCAAAGTAGGGTTGAAAAGTGCATACTTAGCTGTTAGCAGGGTTGAAGCTCTTGATGGTTGGTAAGATCTACCTGCCTGAATTTGGACATTAGCATTTTATGCAATGAATTAAAAGCAAAAAATCCTTTCAACGTGTGGCTGCCAGCTCCATATTTTTAGCCACTGCCATGCTTCCAGATTATGTTTATCACTTTCATATACAGGGCACCACTGTGAAATGTGATGGTTTATCTGACCCCAGAGAAATCAAGAAATCTTGTGGGGGCTATGGCTGTATTTGAAAAGGTTGATTTTTAAATGCGTCATGCAGACTGGCCCTGTTTTAAAAGGGATTCCTGCCATCAATAATCAAAAGGTAAACTCTCTTCTCACCTTGCAAAAGTCAAAGATAGTCCCTGCATCTTTATTATTTCCTTGAAATCCAAATATTATTTTTCCATTCTCTAACTTGTTTTCCTCACAGTGGGATCAACTATTGCCAAGGAAAGAAAGGTTAGATTTATCAATCAAAGTTTGCTAAAGGCCCCCTAGGTAATTGAACGCTCAGGAGAAACAATCCTCATGTATTATTGTTCTGTTGTTTCAGTAGCTTTGTTTCAGTATGTTTTGTTCTGTAGCAGAGGTTCTGTGACGTGCTTATCTTCCTCAGAGGTCCAGAAAGCCTGCGAGTCTGTGGGTAAAGAAGGGTAAGGAGAGAGAGGGAAGGAGGATAGAGAGTGGCTCAGGGCTGAGATAAGGACAGTGGTCTACAGCCTCCTGGGGGTGAGGCTGGGGTGCACAGACACCCACGACTAATCTAGACAGAAACTGAGGAATCAAGGGGACGGCCACTGTGAGGTCATGTGGTCACCTCTCCCTCTAGAAATAAACATTGCCCTCAGTAAGTCTCCTCCCGCCCCAGAAGAGCATTAGGAAGGTCTGGAGAGGGGGATTATTGGCAGAAATGAAAAAAGCAGGTTGAAGGGATTAGCCTGGAGCAGAGAGACCAAGAACCCCAAGCCAGTAGGTGGAAGGCAGACTTTTCATGGAAGTCTCCAAGCCCAAGTCAAGTTCTGGGACCACCAAGTACAAGTCAAAGAGTGCTCATTTAGCCCCTTTGGGCCCCCATGGGAGTGGAGGATGACTGGAAAGAGAGGGAGAATTGGAGGTACAGTATATACTAAGGGATTTAACTCCTGAAAGGCCTCCCAGTAGCTTCAGATCTGCTCAAGAATCCTTCATGTCCTGCTGGTTTGCAGTGAGTGGCTCACAGCTTCAAGGCCTCCTCTGCCAGATGGAGAACTATTTCAAACATCCTGCCTCTATTTTGTACTGTAGCAATGCAGACAGGAAACCTGACCCCATTTTCAGGTTCTAAAGAGAAATTCTAAGTACCTGAAGGACTGAGGAACATGGTGGCTTTTATTTAAGATGGGGAGCTAGAGAGCACACACCTGGACTTGCCCCTGCAGCAGCACCACATTGCACCAAGAGTTCCCTTTAGTTTCTCTCGCGTCTCTGTTTCTCCTTTTCTCTCTGCTGGATTAGCCACGGGGACTCCAAATTCTTCATTGTGTGGTCCTGGTACCCAGATTCTCCTGGGAATTATAAAGCTATTCACCTTCTACACCGAACACTTCTTATTTTTTCCCCAGCAACGTTAAGTCATCCTTAAGAGGAGTCAGGTGCTAACTCTTAAATATATTTTAGTCATCCCTTTGTACATTAAGTGCCCTTTCTTGGAGACTGCTCCTGACGTGGCGTTCACCGTGCTCTCAGCTGGCCTCCTGAAGTTCTGCCCTGCCTTCCCCACCAGGTACAGTCCAGGAGCTGCCTACCTCAGGGTGATAGGTGATCTTCTAGTTGCTTTATTCCTTTCCCTTTTACATTTAGAGAATATAATTTGAATACATAAACTTCTCTGTGACCACAGCTTTATTTGCAACCCACAGGTTTTGTTATGGCATATTTTCATTATCATTCAATTAATAAAATTCTAATTCCCATTGCGACTTTATCTTTGACCTACATAATGATCAGAAGTATGTTTTTAATATCCAACTATTTGGTAAAATATTGGTTATATATTTTTAAATTTCTGGCTTATTCGGAGTCTTGTTTTATAACTGGAATATAGTCAATTTTATAAATGTGCCATGTGCACCTACAAATTTCTGCGTAATGTATATATTCCATCATTGTTGGTGCAGTGTTTTATGTAAACTTAGGCCAAAGTTATTAATGATGTTATTCAGATCTTCTCTAATCTGCTGATTTGTTGCTGTGGTTCTATGTTACTGATCTAGGTAATTTAGATTTTTCTATTTCTACTTAGTTTTTTGGAATTTCCTTTCATCTATTGCATCGAAGTGTAGATTTATAATATATTGCTTGTAAAGTAACAGTGGGTTTTATTATCCTGCCTTATCACCAGTGATACTTTTTGCTTTCAAATCTATGTGAACTTTAAAACATCTTCTTCAATTTTACTTATTGTTGTTACGACATCATTTTTGAATCCTTTAGTTTTCAATCTGACTCTTGTCTCTTGTAGGTGGCATAGAATTAGGTTTTTTGTTTCAATAATCCTTGTCCTTTAATTTGAGTATTTACAGTTAATGTATTTTCTTATAGACCGTTTACTCCTCGTTTACTATTTGTCTCACCTTGTTATGTTCCTTCTGCTCTTCTTTCTTCCTTTTAGATTTCTTCAATTTCCATTTTCCCTTGTATTAGCTTGTTATTTTTACATAAGTAGCAGTTACACATGTACCATGACTTATTAGCTCTTTTACTGCTTCTCAAGCAATGCTGAGATCTTACATTTCTTTTACTACTTTTTCCTCTTCCATTTGTTTGAATGCATTCTAATTTTTTATATACTTTTATTACTCTTTTGTGCAGTTAGATTTTATTTAGGTTTGTCCACTTATTTATCCTTTCTGCTATACATAATTCTTTATAAAGTCCTTATTTTCGTCTGTGATAATCTTCCTTCTGCCTGCGGGTATCCCTTTATAATTTAATTCAGTCAGTTCTGAGGAGAACATATTTTCTAAATTTTGTTTGTCTGCAAATTTCCTTATTTCATCTTTCCTTCCAAACAACATTTTCTCTGCCTCTAGAATTCCCAATGGGCAGTTCTTTTCTTTAGCACTTAAAAATGTTATTCCATTATTTTCTAGTATCCAGTCAGTTTCTTTGAGAAGAAAGCTGTAATCTTAATCCTATTATTCCTTTGAAAGTAATCTCTCTCTTTTTCCTCAGGCTTCTTTTAAGATGTCATGATTTTCTTTACTATTCGTGAATTGTACTGTAGTGATCTTAGGTATGGTTTTCTTTGTATTTGTTCTTGTTGCATTTTTTAGTGCTTACTGAATTTATGGCTCCATATATTCTTTTTAGTTTTAGAGAACTCTCAGCTATTAATATTTCTGAAATATTGTTTTCATCCCAATCTCTCTCTCCTTTTTTCTTTGGACTCCAGTTTACACATATGATAAAAATGTTTACTGTGGCCCATATGTCTCAAATGAGCTTTTGTGTACTTTTTATTCTTTTTGTTTCCCATGCTTTAGTCTTAATATTGTTACTATTCTATCTTCAGTTCACTTACCTCTCTTTACCTGTGTCCAATCCACTACCGAGTTTTAAATTTCATATAGTTTTTAATTCCATCAGTTCAGCTTCAATCAGTTTATAGTTTCTAGTTGTCAAGTTAAGTTCTCTACCTTGTCATCTATTTTCTTGAACTTGATAATATTTACCAAAATATGTATGAACTTTAATGTTTAGGTCATCTATGATTCTGATTCTGTTTTGTTTTTTATTCTAATTCTCCTTTTCTTGGTAGTCTTGGTGGTTCTTCAGTGAATACCAGACTTGGGATATGACAAGTTGTAGAGAATCTGAATGACATTACAGTTGCCCTTTTTTTTTTTTTTTGCGGTATGCGGGCCTCTCACTGTTGTGGCCTCCCCCGTTGCGGAGCACAGGCTCCGGATGCGCAGGCTCCGGACGCGCAGGCTCAGCGGCCATGGCTCACGGGCCCAGCCGCTCCGCGGCATATGGGATCCTCCCAGACCGGGGCACGAACCCGTATCCCCTGCATCGGCAGGCGGACTCTCAACCACTTGCGCCACCAGGGAGGCCCTACAGTTGCCCTTTGAACAACCTGGATTTGAACTGCACAGGTCCACTTATACATGGATTTTTTTTCAATAAGTAATACAGTACTACATGATCTGTGGTTGGCTGAATCCTCACATTCGGAACCACAGATAAGAAGGGCCGACCGTAAAGTTATATGTGGATTTTTCACTGTACAGGGAGTCAGCGTCTCTAACCCCTACCTTGTTGAAGGGTCAACTGTATTTTCTTGAGGAGAGAGTTTCCTATTCTTAGGTGGTGAGCAGAGGGGAAGATCACCTCAGCCACTGGACCAAATTCATACGCATTTTCCTTCTTTATAAGGTTCAGTGTAGATGTTGCACCAACCTTCCTAACACACAGACACACACACACACACAAACACAGACACACATACACACACACACACACATGTAGAGACTTTCAATGTCCTAATTCATATCATTAGCTTTCCATTGGGCCACAAATCTTTCATAGGTTCTGAACCCTAATTTTGTCTCTTCAGCATTATGAGCCAACTAAGTCTTTGCTTTGGCTTCAGTTAGCTTTTGTTTGACTTCTTAGCATCTTGCCTTGTCTACCTATTATGCATGGAAAATACTGCAAGGGAACACTGTTGCTGAATCCAGCTCCGTTCTCTGAATCTTTACTCTCTTTGTGATTTTGGTCCTTAAAATTCTAGCTGCCTTGTTATTTCTCAATTCCAACTCTGGTTTCCTTAGTCCTATGACATTGTCCTAAGATCTACTGACTTTTATATCTCTTAGGAGCCACATTTGGTTTCTCAGACTTTTGCTCTTCATCAGTAGTTTCTAAATGACTGGGCTAGAAAAGCATGTGCAGAATATTGTTCTCGCTTCAGTGAGTTTCTTTCTCTATTTTACTTTTCTAGGTTATGGCTACCTCAGTAGCTTTCTAATGCTCACAGTCCAATGTTGCTTATGATTTATCTGGCCTAAGGTAAACTGATATAGTTAGGAAACAGAAGTTCATACCCACCATTTTAACAATTCTCTTTTGTCTTTCTATGAATTCTTTTTGTCCCATCTTCTGTCACTTTTTCCTACCCAAACTTCCCATTCTCACAGATAGATTATTTTAAGATTAAAAATTATTATTAAGCTAATATGTTAATTTTGAAAGGAATTAACTTTGCTTTCAACAAGGACACAGATTGGTGAATTGAATATGGAAGATTCCTTAAGACCTTTTTCATCTCTAAGAGTAGAATCCAACCGTCGGTACCATCATAAGTTTGTCAACTATGGAAGAAAGCAGTCTTTATAAAATCAGCATTATTCAATAATCTCAAAAACTGCTTCACTTTCCTGCTCATGCCACCAATTTCCAAATGTTTGATAGGAGCAGAGAATCATGGGATGGGTCGTGGAGAAATGGTCTGTCATAGTAACTATAAATATTGGAAGAATGGAATTATAAATAAAGAGGGTTTTCTATGAATATATTTGAAGTGTTTGTTCCTAAAGAACTTTTAGAGTAAGACTGAAAAGTTTAACCTAGAAACACCTCTTGATAAGTATGAAACTCAGTAAAATTTATCATAATAGTTTTTTCCCTTGTGTTATGTGATTGTCAGAGTCACACAAAACTATGTTTTTCTGGACTTCACAGATCTTCTTATTTTTACTATGGGATCAGTGACCCTACATTTTTGAAACGTGGCAAAATAGTTAAAATTGGAATATTTCCCCAAAATCCAGGGCATATGACTTAATTTCTGTAGACGGCAATATTATATTTCTGTCTAGTTCTGGGGTAAACATTTTCATACCTGCCAATCCAATTTGACTAATGTATCATTTTTCCAGTGCATTAGTGTAAATTAAATGGTAAATTCAGTCAAACAGGTATTTCATACATCAAAAAGGAAAATCAGTCAACACAACTCTCTGACTGAAATGAATGAAGAAAACAATTCAAGGCAAACAACTGTCCCAGTAGACTTGTATAAATACAGTAGTGGTGTCATGTGCAGAATTAATCTTCCCTCACCCTTAACTGGAGAACACTCTGCCAGCCAATTCAGTCACTCAAATGATACTGAATTATAATATTCCAGTTTCATTTACTCTCACTTACTGGTAACTGCCCTTCCTTCTCCTTCATCTGTCCATCAGTGGAGAATGTCAGAGCAGGAGAATAGTAATATTGGCCTATTGTAATGTACTGTCTTGAATTCTACAACTTCAAAATTCTTAGGCTAACTCAATGATCTTAAAGAGTCTGGTGCCGAAAGGATATGTGAATTAAATCGCAGACCACTGGCTGACCCTTCCAGCACTAACACCCCTTATTCCTGGTTCTAATATATCACAGAATACTCAAGAGGAAGGTTTTGAGTGGCCCGCATAAATATGGCTCCAAAGCAGGCACATGGAAAAGAAATGTTGTCATCTCTGATCCACTTTAAAGTTGACTTGTCTTTTCCTCATAAACCAGATTCAGTGTTGAATCTGTGAACATCTGTTCGCAGAATTCTGTTCTGCTAAATGTTAGAGAATCTGTTGGAGGAGTGTGGCTAATTCTTTTGAATTTTTTTACTCTCTAACTTTTTGGTTTTTTAACATCTTTATTGGAGTATAATTGCTTTACAATGCTGTGTTAGTTTCTGCTTTATAACAAAGTGAATCAGCTATACATATATATATATCCCCATATCTCCTCCCCCTTGTGTCTCCCTCCCACCCTCCCTACCCCACCCCTCTAGGTGGACACAAAGCACCGAGCTGATCTCCCTGTGCTATGTGGCTGCTTCCCACTAGTTTGTATTTTACATTTGGGAGTGTATATATGTCCAAGCCACTCTGTCACTTCATCCCAGCTTACCCTTCCCCCTCCCCGTGTCCTCAAGTCCATTCTCTACATCTGCATCTTTATTACTGTCCTGCCCCTACGTTCTTCAGAAGAATTTTTTTTTCAGATTCCATATATCTGTGTTAGCATATGGTATTTGTTTTTCTCTTTCTGACTTACTTCATTCTGTATGACAGTCTCTAGGTCCATCCACCTCACTGCAAATAACTCAATTGCATTTCTTTTTATGGCTGAGTAATATTCTACTGTATATATGTGCCACACCTTCTTTATCATTCATCTGTCGATGGACACTTAGGTTGTTTCCATGTCCTGGCGATTGTAAATACTGCCACAATGAACATGGTGGTACATGTCTCTTTTTGAATTATGGTTTTATTAGGGTATATGCCCAGTAGTGGGATTGCTGGGTCATACGGTAGTTCTATTTTTAGTTTTTTAGGGAACCTCCATACTGTACACAATAGTGGCTGTATCAATGTACATTCCCACCAACAGTGCAAGAGGGTTCCCTTTTCTCCACACCCTCTCCAGCATTTATTGTTTGTAGATTTTTTGATGATGGCCATTCTGACTGGTCACAGAAAGAACTTTGGCATGGTGTTCATCATCTAACTTATCCTAACATGCAGACATTTATGAGAGTAAAGTCAGGTCCTTGCCAGAGTGGGTTCGTTATTTGGGCAACTGGGTCAAATCAAGAAGGGCAAATGTAGGCTACCAGGGTAAATAAGGAGAGGATAAACAAAAAGAACGAGCCATATCATTCTTCAGTGATTTCCCCCCCCCCATATTCTTAGACTCCACCTATCTCCATCTCACTGGTAACACAGGAACTAGACTGAACAATCAGGTAAAAGGTCTCTACAGAAACTGAGGTAATATAGAAAATTAAAAAAACATAAAATTGTACATTTTCTTCCTAGGGATAATTGAGATGATACTTCAATAATAACCTAAGATCAGGTGAAGTCTAAAGAAATTTTAGAAAACCTGGATACAGTAAGAAAACATCTGTTCGCCAGCATCTGAATGTTAGAGAGACACCAAGACATGTGGGCCAAGTTCTGGAGAGAAGGGAAACACAGACGCAAGCTTGACATTTGGTGCAGCTTTTCTCCTTGGGGCATTTGCTGATTCAACTCATACAGCCTAGGAGCTGAAAAGCCAAGGAGTTCAAAAGACTGTAACCACAGAAGCCAAACGGCAAGAGCTCAAGCTAAAAGCAACAACGAATGGAATGACAAGCTACACGTATCCTTAGTCTCAGAGGGCTGGGGGAACCATTACATTTAAAGCCTAACAAATACAAGGGTAGTTGGGAATAGGGAGAATCCAGACTTTCACATGGTAATCCCAAAGGGCAACACCCGTAGAGGAAGGACAAGACAGAAATAGAGCACCCTTCACACAGACAGAAAAACAGCTTTGAATGAGCTCAAACTGAGAATGGACTAAGGTTTCCAGTCCCTATGGTAACTGTCTGCCATGGGCAAAAGGAAATCTTTTCAAGAGAACGATAACAACATCCAGAATATGGAGGTATCTTTACAGTTTCCTAAAATAAGTTAAGCCCAATTTTAATATAAAAATAATTGGACATACCAGGAAAAAGACTAAATGATCAAAAGCTCAAAAAAAAGAAAGAAAGAAAGAAAAAAGACAATATAAATAGACACAGGAGGACAAGAGTTAGTAGGCGTTGGTTAAAAAACAAAACAAAACAGACACAGGGCAAATAAGCATATGAAAAGATGCTACACATTCCATGTCATCAGGGAATTTTAAATTAGAACAATAACGAGATACCACTACACAGCTATTCAAATGGCTAAAATTCAAATAATGAAATACCAAAGTGGTTGACTATGCAGAACAACTGAAATTCTCATTTGTTGCTAGCAGGATACTTGGCAGTTTCTTACAAAACGAAACATACTTTTACCATACAGTGATCTAGTAATCATGCTCTTTGGTATTTACCCATAGGAACTGAAAAGTTATGTCTGCATAAAAACCTGCACATGGATGTTTATAACAGTTTCTTTCATAATTGCCAAAACTTGAAATCAACCAAGATGTTTTTCAATAGGTGAATGGATAAACAAACTATGGTATATCGGTACAAAGGAATAGCATTGAGCAATAAAGAGAAAAGGCTATGAAGCCATGAAAAGACATGGAAGAAGCTTAAATGCATATTGCTAAGTGAAAAAAAGCCAATCTGCAAAGTCTATATGCATATTATATGATTGCAGCTATATGAAATTTAGGAAAAGGCCAAAGTGTGGAGACAGTCAAAAGATCAATGGTTGCCAGAGGTTGTGGGGAGGGAGAAAAGGATGGGTGAAGTGTGGAATTTTAAAGGCAAAGAAATTCCTGTGTATGGATTTGTAATGGTGGATACAGGTTATTGCACATTTGTCAAAAATCATATAATGTACAAAACAAAGAGTGAAGTCTAAAGTAAACCATGGACATTAGTTAGTAATAATGTATCAATATTGGTTCATTAACTATAACAAATGTCTTACGCTAATGTAAGATGTTAATAATAGGGGAAACTGGCTAGAGAGGTAAGGAGGTATGAGAACTCTGTCCTTTCTGCTTAATTTTTCTGTAAACCAGAAACTTCTCCTAAATAGTCTGTTAATTTAAAAAACAAATCTAGACCTGCATACAAAACTTGCACATAAATCCAACCACAGCAGCATTATTATTCATAAGAGCCCCAAAGTGGAAATAACCAAATGGCCATTTACTATGAATGGATAAATGAAACATAGTAATATCCACACCATGGAATATTATTCAGCCATAAAAAGAAATCAAGTACTGATGCATGCTACAACATGGATGAACCTTGAAAACATGCTAAGTAATTGTATGATTCCATTTGTATGCAATGTCCAGTCTAGACAAATCTGTAGAGACAAAGTATATTAGTGGCTGCCTAGGGTTTGGAGAAATGGGGGAGTGAGTGACCTATAATAGATTCTTTTTCTTTTTGGGGGTGGATGAAAGTTCTAAAATTGATTGTGGTGGTAGATACATAACACATTAAATTGTACACTTTAAATAATATGGAAAGTAAATTATATCGAAATGAAACTATTATTAAAAATTATGATTAATGTATTAAAAAAGGACAACATGTACAATTTAAGCAAAAATTATCTGAAATGCAATGAAAAGAGACTTCTAGAATTAAAAAAGTTG
Source organism: Mesoplodon densirostris (assembly GCF_025265405.1). Taxonomy (NCBI): domain Eukaryota; kingdom Metazoa; phylum Chordata; class Mammalia; order Artiodactyla; family Ziphiidae; genus Mesoplodon; species Mesoplodon densirostris. Next base: position 1,518,066 of record NW_026778237.1, on the reverse strand, counting down.
AAATTAAGCACTCAGAAGATTGGTTGAAGAGTACCTTAGTCAAACAAAAGAAAGGAATACAAATGTCAATTAAAAAATAACTACACAAAAATTTGGAGGGAAAATGATGGAAAACAGAGAAGTAAGTACTTAAGACATATAGAGTATATGTGAAACACTGTGTCTAGCCAGCCGCAAGTCAAACAGCCTAGGGAGGAGACACACAGCCTACCTGAATCACGAGGACTTCTCCAAAGTAAAAATGAGGTTCTGATGCCAGAAGTGGAAGGAATGAATTACAAAGAAAAAGAACAATGGTAAACTATAATGTAGATACACATCGGTAAATACATAGGTTCCCTGGGGTTGTGATCTGGTACAAACAATAAAAAAAAAGATAAGACTCGTAGTAGAGACTGCTAGATTCTGCTGAGGAAAATGTCCAGGGAGGGAAGAGTTGATTTATTTCATTATTATTTTAGAGTCCACATATAAGTGACATCATGCACTATTTGTCTTTGTCTTATTTCACTTAGCATAGTGTCCTCCAGTTTTATCGATTTTGACTTAAATGATAGGATTTTCTTCTTTTTTAAGGTTGAATAATATTCTATTGTATATATACACCATATTCCCTTTATCCATTAATCTACTATGGACACTTAGGTTGTTTCCATACCTTGGCTCTTGTGCATAATGCTACAATAAACATGGGAGTACAGATATCTCTTCAAATCATGATGATGTTTCCTTTGGATATATACTCAGAAGTGGGAGTGAGGAAGAACTTATGACACAAATCGACCATATGTAAAAGATGTTGTAGGAATGAAAAAGTCTGAACACCTAGGAAGAGTGTGGAGTATCTGGAAAGGTCATTGTTCAAGGTCTTACCTAGTTTAAAATGATGACATTTCAGTGAGCCTGTGTGCATGAAGGCTTGCTTATATTTTGGGATTTGAATACAGTGCAAAGAAGTGTTGCTAAATTTTCGATCAACATCAAAAAAAGGGTGGAAATGTTTTTTTCTTTGATTATGAAACTGCAGGAAAGGAAGCCTAGAATTCTAGGCCCACTAGAATTTTCCCTGATGATAGTGCTAATTTAGGAGAAGAAGAAGGATCCAAGGCCATAGAACAATTGTGAAAGCAAAAGAAGACTGCTGAGTCTTCACCCCGTGTATGAGATTAAGTTTTACTGGCGTCTGATGAAGTGGCCGTGACACAGCCAGCAGAGCTCGTTGAGTTGTGGAAAATGGCTCTTGAAGCCACAGGAAATGGACAGTAGACATAGAAACAGAACAAGGGAAATCCCGAAGAGTGGAAGGACACAAGTCATCAAGAGGAAGGTCAAACATAGAGAAGAAAAGCAGTCAACGTGACACAGAAAACCAAAAGCTTGCTCTGTACAAACACCAATAAAATAAGCAATATTTGGCAAATAGGATAGAGATGAGACTAGCTATAAAACAGAGAGAATTTTTTTTTAATTATAAAAGAATACTATGGTAGCTTTATACCAACACATTTGAAAATCTGGACAAAATGGCTGATTATTGATTAGTTATATGCAGACATTATTTATACCTGTTTTGAGTAGAGAATACAAGAAGCTTTATGAAAATAGAAACTATAATCAAAGATATACACCTTAGAAAGACATGAGTTATTTTCCAATGTATATAAAAAATTAGACGAGTCCTAATACAAAAATCAGATATGGGGCTTCCCTGGTGGCGCAGTGGTTGAGAGTCTGCCTGCCGATGCAGGGGACACGGGTTCCTGCCCCGGTCCGGGAAGATCCCACATGCCACAGAGTGGCTAGGCCAGTGAGCCATGGCCACTAAGCCTGCGTGTCCGGAGCCTGTGCTCCACAGCGGGAGAGGCCACAACACTGAGAGGCCCGCGTACCACAAAAAAAAAAAAAAAAAAAAAAAAAAATGAGTGAGAACTTAAATGATATATGAAATATTTTGCTGACTTACAAAAACATGCAGAATTAAATATGACCCAGTTGAAATGTTAATTTTATTTTAATGTGTATGTTGGGGTGGAGTCTTCAAGGTGCCAGAAAACAAGCATTCACCCATCCTGTTTGGAACTGCAGCACACAGACACCTTCAGTTACCAGTTCTGTTCATTCTACAGAATCATCTTGAGAAAACATACTGTTTTTTATGGACCTGGTATATATCTTAATTAGTTTGAAGAATTTCCCAAACACCTGTTAATATATAGTTCTCCAATTCCAATCTTGTCACGTCCTGTACCAGTGACACAGCACATAGGAGTTTTATTTCTCTTTCTTTCTCTGGGTTGTTCACAACCCAATGAAAGAACAATGGAATGGCATCAAAGAGATCAGGGTTCTTGACTCAGATTTACCATAAAATAATAGTGTCCTCTTGGGAAAATTATAGTTATTCTAGGCCCCTTTCCTTTTCTTTCCTTTGACAGAGCTGCACTAGATGACCCCAAGTAACATTGCACTCTTTGCAGTAGTAGCTTAGATGTTATTGGTTTTCTGAAACAAATGAAGACAATGACACATGAAACTGTGCAACATCTCGGTAACTATGTTTTCTTAGAGTTGCCTCCATTTTACAGATAATAAGATGGCTGAGCACAGAAGTAGATGTCTTGACCAGAGGTTCCAGAGTAGATGGAACTGAGCCTCAAGTTTCCTTCTTTCCTGAAGCTCACTTAGCCAAAACATAGGCTTCTGAATATTAAGCTGTAAAGCATATTATCAGTATGCTTTAAAAGAAGCGGTTCTTCTAGGATTTCCAATTAATAGCAGGAGGTTTTGAAATTCTTCAAAGATCATCTAATTTTGTGAGATTTACAGCTCTATTTTCCTGTCAGGCAAGTTGTATTAGTGCCAGATAATCATGTGAGCTTCTGGATGCTTCTCTGAACCTCTTGAAGTTTTCTTCTTGCTATCTGAAATTCATGCCAGATAAGCCTTTTTCTAGAGCGTATGTACATACTTGTGTGTTTTTATACAGAAAAACGATGCAGTGAGTCAGGACGGGGGTTAAGCCCTCATTCTCAGAGTGGTGTTGAGCTCCTGGTGAAATATAATCATCATTTCCTCAGAATCGAAAAGCAGTTATCTCTAGTTTTTAATCCCATTAACTATTTATACATTTATGTATGATACATGTATTTATTGTACCTACTAGGTGTGTTCTCTTTGGGAAGTACAAAGCTCTTTGAGACATAGGTTGTTCATTTTTTTGTTTTCTCACAAATACTGTGACCTTTTGAGCAGGAAGGTCTATATTTTACTAACATCTAGAACCAGCAGTTAACACGGTGTCTAAGATGTAGTCAATAAATATGAAATACATAAATGAACACATTTTTAAGGAAGGGCCAGGACATGAACAAATAGAAATTTAAAATTTTCAGTCACAAAGCAACCAGAGACATAAAACTGATACAGACAACAAGTGCTACGGTCATTCAAATAAGGCATAGAATAGATACAACAAGGATCTCCTCTATGGCACAGGGAACTCTACTCAATATTTTGTAACAACTTATAAGGGAAAAGAATATGAAAAAGGAATCACTGTGCTGTACACCTGAAAGTAACACAACATTGTAAATCAACTATTCTTAAATTAAAAAACAAACAAACAACAACAACAAAAAAAAACCAAAAGAGGTCATAGAAGTTTTTATGAGATTCCATAAGAGAAGCCAAATGAGGACGGGAGAGACGGCTTTTGAATCAATTCGGAGGAGAAGTTACAGAGAAACTTGTCTTTGACCTGAACTTCAGTTTCCATTAAAATTGCATCGCAGAGATATTACAGATGAAGGTAATCACATAAACTTACTACACTGAGACTTGCAGAGGTTATGAGCATTGTTCAAGGTCCCAAAGCAAGTGCATTGTGGAATCAGAATTTTAAGTGTGGACTAATGAACTAAAAACAAACAAACAAAAAAACAAGCCCTTTCTGTGATACCATGTTGCCTTTGAAGTCGTTATTTTGGTGGGTTGGTAGAAACTGGTTCCAGTGTTTCTTGCAGGAATGACTAGTTCTGTCCCCACCGCGGCCCCCCACCCCCGAGTTGATCCTCAAAGTTTCCTTTAGAATGGACTTGCTAAAATGCAGACCTGCAAGTATTCATGACGCCTGTGTCCAATCATTTCTCCTGCCATTGCCTACTTCACTTCTGGATTATATGAACAATTCACTGTCTTCATTTATGCTTTTCCCTCCTCCAAGAATTCCTTTCTCCCTATGGGGTACCTGGGCAACCCACTTCATTTTTCAAACCTCAGTTTACATATTATGTCTTTTGTGCAGTCTTCTTTTTAGTGTTGTGATCACACGCTCCTTTTTGCTACCCTTGCACTTCTGCATTCCTGGTTGTTGCACTCGCTACACTGTATTGTGATTGTATTTTTTACATATATCTGTGTTCTCCTGGGCAACATTCCTTGGGGCCAGGGACTACCTTTTTTCATCTATTGATGTTGCCTTAGCGTGTTACTTGTTGTGAAGTAGTAAGTTATAAAAATGAGATTTGATTAAATTGAAAATTGTTATGCACATATTAGTTATTATCATTTACAGATATAACAGGAAAAAATATTAATGTTGGTGCTGAAAGTTCACTTCTAGTAAATGGTGGTGGTACATGACTTCACTTATATTATTTTCCCCACTATTTTATATCTTTCTACCTAATATCTCTTCTTTATTTCCATCTCTTTCTGTATTACTAAACCAAGAAAAACAGGGATGAGGGTAGGGCTAGGCCATAGTTGGCTGGAATGGTAAAGAAATTGTGTGGGGTTTTGGTGAGAAAATCCTGAAGCATACAGGTCTGCATCTTCCCTTTTTTTTTTTTTTTTTTTTTTGTGCGGTACGCGGGCCTCTCACTGTTGTGGCCTCTTCTGTTGTGGAGCACAAGCTCCGGACGTGCAGGCTCAGCGGCCATGGCTCAAGGGCCTAGCCGCTACGCGGCATGTGGGATCTTCCCGGACCAGGGCACGAACCCGTGTCTCCTGCATCGGCAGGTGGACTTTCAAGCACTGCGCCACCAGGGAAGCCCCTGTTTGAAGTTTTTTGATAAATAAGATTTGATAACACCGTTTTATAAAAACTTAGTTTGGACATTTCTGAACCTCTTTTCTTGTTTCCTTATGGAAGAAAGCTGCTTTTTAAGGGTTAATAGTAATTCAATGGGGGTAAGATTTACACAGGACCAACCCTAGCATTCATAGTGTGTGGCACAGGAAACAACTTTGAATGGCCATTTCAAGGAACAATATACTTAAGTGTATACAATGAATAAAATGGATGAACTACACAAATTTATGAGTTGAAAACCATAGAATCATAGAATTTTCTCACTGTAAAGGCTCTTACTTTTCCAACTGCTTAACTTCAACCTCTATTAAAGCACTTCAGTAACAGGGAGTTCTTGAGTTTAAAATGCAGTTGGTCCATTTTATAGTTGAAAGGTTCTACTTGTCAAAATATTCATCCTTTTATCAACCTAAACCTGTCTACTTGGTCTAAAATCTTCAGTGTGGGACAGTCTAAACGCTTTTTCATAGGACAACTCCTAAAATAGTTTAGAGCGACCACCTACTTCTCTCCTGGTCTTGCTTCATGTCATCTATTCCCAATTCCTTCAATTACTTCTTATATAACAATATTTTAGATTCCAGACACTTTACTGAATTCATCACTTTCTTCAGTATAATAACTCATTTGCTGAATGGGATATTTTGATCCTAAAGGGATTTGTTTACTGTTTTCCGAAAAGAATTAAAACATAAAATGTCCAATCAACCAATAATTCTTCACCTAACATGATTCATATACACCAATTGATAAGGAAAAGTTAAAAATTCAAATTACTTCATTCTTAAAGAGTGATCATAGTATGTCCTTATTTATAATGTGCAGGAAATATGAATTTTCTTTCTGTGCATCTGTAACAGTGCCCTCTTGCAGGGTACAGAGGATACTCCATTGATACTGCCTAATGATGTGTATGTGATATCCTGATATTTACTAAGAAGTTAGACATTCAAGAGGATTTTTTGTTCCCAACAGACATACATATATGAATTTTTATTCTCTATGTTTTGTGTGTTTCTAACTTTTATTATTCATCTATTGGCACTTAAGTGCATTCACCAAACTGCATCAAAAATATCAAAACAGATTACTTCACTTTACCTTTCATGAGATTATTATACTTATCGACCAGTATCTGAGCCCTTAATATGGGCAAATCATCCTAGCCTGTTAAGCACAGAGGTACAGAGCATGGAGTTGAAAGGGCACACACCAAGATTTGAACAAATTACTTAATCTCTCTAAGTCTTCATTTTTGTATGTGAAAAATGAGAATAATTACAATGATTGAACTCATAAGGTGGATCGTAGAAAACATCTAGGTGCTACATGTAAAGAGCTTGTTTGACTACCTGACAAAAATATCCATTCTTTATTAACATGATGGTGATGATGATGATGGTGATGATGATGATGATGAAGCTACCAGCAGGTGTCCTTATTAGGTCGGTAAGAATGGTGAATAAGCCACAAGATCATGTCTGTGAACATTTGCATTCTAAGGCTACACTGCCTTTGCCTTCCCAACTCCGGCTCCACTCCTCATCTATTTAAACATCTCCCAAGATAGCTCAGGTCTTCTCCTCTATGAAGCTATTCTGAACTACTCCTCTAGAATGAACTTAAAATACATTGCTTGCACTCATATTAATTTATATCAAGCACAAACTTCTGCAGTGGAATTGATTACACTTTATTGCAATTTTTGGCTCTATATCAAGTTGCAACTCTTTTGAGGAAAGAAACTGGGTCTTATTCCTAGAAACGAAAACAGTGACAATCAAATAAGTCAAAAATGTCTAAATCAGCACATTGAAGTTATTTTTTCTAGAATGTTAGGGAAAACACTTAAGGGAAAGTCAGATTCATTGTTGTTCACACAGTCCTAAGAATGGACTTTCTCATAACTTGTATAATTCTATATGTAGCAAGTGAAGATTAATCAATGGCAGGTTTTCCTTCATTTATATTTATATAATCTTAAACTAATTTAAGAAAAGCCATCTCATCCTTCTGAGTTAAGTTACAAACATTAAGCATTTTAATATTTAAATAAGAGTGAGACTAGCTTTCTTCACAATTCTGTGTTCTCATATTTTAAAAGGATGTCAAAATTTAAACTTTTTTGTCTATCATCTTCTTCCAGATTCACTTAAAGTGTGGTTCTTAACATAATCCCAAGTTCTGAAACTAATTGAAGGTTAAATATCTAGTGATTTCAACCTCTTTTGGTCAGCCTCAACATTTCCTTCAAAAATAATTCCCATTGACCACAATATCTATACTTCCAGTCTATTTTTCCCTATAAAAACAAGAAAAAGTTCATGGTGACAGTTCCAGATTCATCCATGAGGGGGCAAACATGTCTCATACACACAATGAAGGGAAAACTAGTAATAAACTAGTTACACTGGGAAAAAAATGGACATGGTGTCAATAGCAAGATTTGCCCCATATTAGAAAGAAAACAGTGATACATATCTGTTTGAAGATAATACATTTGTTTAATTTTTACATTTTACTCCTATTTTCAATGCCAGAGGAAGAACACCTGAAGGATGGTGCTCGGTGTAATAGTCAAACAAATGTCTCTTTAGAGAAAAGAAAAGCACTTGAAAACATTGCAAGCTCTGTTAAACTTATTTCTAGTCTAACAACTTTAACATTAAAAGTAGTCTTGTAAAATGCATTTCTGAAAGACTTTATCAAAAATGCATACCTCACCTCAGATAATGTCACTGAATTAAGGCTCAAGAAATTAGAGACAGGAATTCAGCTGAAAGAAACATGGAGAATTCCTGTGTAACAGAGTGAAATGTGGAGGTTCTAGCTGTGTTTGCCCTTACCGTACCATTATCAGTCAAGATTTTCAGTTTTGTGTTCCAACCTGCAGTTAAAATCAAGTGTAGCTCTCAAGGCGTAATTCCTCAGTTCTCTGCTTACCCTGATTAGAGCCCATGGTCTGTCATTAGAATCACTCTTTTGCAGAGACACTGTGAAGTCCCTTGGCCCTCACTCTTAGTCATATTGGCAGTGCAAAATGCCAGCCCTAGTGAAATAGAACTTATGCCAATTCAGCATCTGGGCCAAACAATTAAACATGGCTGGAGAAAAAAACGAGCAACCTTTCTAATTTGCCTCAGTTAAATTCATAATCATTTTACCCCATGTGAACCCTTAGTACTTAATAGAAAACTGATTGCTTAATCAATTCTCTTTTCTTCTGTCCTAGAGAACAATTTCATAACTCCTCTTTCTTTACGTCTATAGCATGTCTTCCTCTAAATTCTCAGCTGCTTCCTAATTCTCTGAGAATACAGGAGGGATCAAAATCGAATATCCGTGAACTCCAAACACCAGGTCTACCATCCTACCTGGATCTCTCTGAAACCACGTGTTCTGCCTTCCTTCGTCCTTTGGCAGAAGAAATGTTTGTCCTCTGTTCTAAGGCCGAACCCTCTACTCTGCACTGGATACCTCCCTTCTGGCTGAATCAGGGATTTCTCTTCCACTATGTCTCCTCTTCCCTGTATCCTCCATTGTTTGCTCTCTACCAGATGCTTTCACTAGCATGCAGAGATCTAATCCCGCTCATCTTAAAGGGGAAAATTCCTTCTGTCTTCCCACATCCACTTCGAATCATGGCCCCATTGCCCTTCTCCTCTTTAGAGCAAAACGACTCAAACAATACAGCTCTACTTGATGGTTCATTGCCTTATCTCCCACTTACCTATTCTTGTCCTCCCCACTACACAGAAACTGTTCTTCTTAAGGTTATTAGTGACATCTATTATATGTTAGCAAGTCCTATATTAAAGGATCAGTTCTCATCTTCATCTACCAGTAGGATTCATAATAACTCCCTCTTCCTTCTAACACCTACCACTTGGCTTATGAGACAATTCGTCTTATCTCCCTGCTCACTTCTTATATCCTTTGCCGAATCCTCTAGATGATGGAGTGTCTCCTGGCTCAGTCCTTCAACATCATGTATTCTCTGCCTACACCTACTTATAAAGTGATTTCATCTTTAAATCTAGAGACTTTGAATACCATGATGATTTACCGATTTTCATCTACAGCCTTGATAATCTCTTGCTGCTGAAATTCAGACTAGTATATCCAGTTGTCTACTTCACATGTCCACACATGCCATCACAAATTTAGTATGTCCAAAAACAAATTCTTAATCCTCTAAAGTTCTCTCTTGACCATCGCCTAAAAGACCCTAAGTGATTTTTCGCTAACCTAGCTTTCTAACCTTATCTTCTAACAATTTCCCCTTTGATCATTTCACTACAAACCAACTAACCTCCTAGTCTTTGGAACACATAAAGTATAAGCCCACCCACCTGCATACACCAAGCCTCTTTTTCAGTGTATTCATACGGTTTGCTCCCATACTTCTTTCAAATCTCTGCTCAAATGTTCCCTGACCACCCTATATACTTGCCCTAAACCTTTCATCATTACGCTGCTCCTTCATGGTCCTTCCACTAACTAACATGCTATATTTATGTATTTATGGTGGTCTCCTTCCACTGGAACATAAGATCCATAAAGAAGAGATTTATTTGTTCACTCCTAGAGCCTAGTGCTCTAGTGCCTAGAACAGCAGCACATATTAGACACTCCATCAATATCTGCTGAATGGATGAACATCAACTTGCCTGATGACCAAACACAGTTCATTGAAACTTACTTTTTAATCAAATTTCAATTTCCTCTTCTTATAAGCTTAAATTTGATTTGAAAAGTTGAATATTCATTTTTATTAAAAAATGAATAATTATAGAGACATAATTCTTTATAAATACTATTTAATAATCTATTCATTACAATGCAAAAGTTTTATTCAAAGTATACCTTTCTCCAGAAGGGATTTTTTGGTTTTCTTAGATTCTTTAAAAACTTAAGGTTAAAAAATTTAAAGAGCAATGCCTAAGTACATTGTTTTATTTCATGACTTCTACATGATGATTTATTTTTAAAAGGGTTTATTTGAGAATTACTTACACCACACTATTGAATGTATCATATGCCATTTACCAAGCATCTCACTGAAGTACACATACATTTCTCAATTAAATCTAGGCTTCCAATTATAGAATACTACCTGTATTATATAGGTCTGGTATTCTATGTGAACTCCTTACCAGTAAAAACAAGGTGAATTCTTAGCGATGTCTAAAGAAACAGTTACTGTTCTGTTTGTAGTCATTTCCCTTCTTCCATTTTCCTATTTCTGTTACAGATATTCAATATGAAATATCAATCTTCATATGAATGATCATTTTCTTGTACTCTTGTATCCGTGCTTTCATATTAATGCAGGAAATTTTTAGTCCAGCTATAATTACTTGAATGCAATTCTATTTCTATTACTATAGCTTTGTCATCCCTAGACTACATTTGTGCATATTTTACATGATATAATTTCTGGCCTCATTGAAAGGGTAGATGTTTATCATAAAATTTTAAGATTTCTGTAGAGTATGATTAATCAACCTAAGCTGAGCAGCTACCACACACACACACACACACACAAAGGTACTATTAGTATAGAAATTCTCCTCCTACCCTTTCTCATAAGTCAAAATTATGTAAAACAATATTGATTGTCATGCAATGAGTGCCCAATTCTTTCCTAGTAAACTAAATTCCCAGCTTTAGGCAGATCCCTATGTAGTGAAGAGGACAGGAGACCTGGCAGTCAGTGGATGACAGATGCCTGGGCCAAATCACCCTGACAACTCCTCTCCATAATAGATCTGAGAAGCTAATCTCTGCTAAATTGATTTTTTTTTGCATTACGTGGGCTTCTCACTGCTGTGGCCTCTCCCGTTGCAGAGCACAGGCTCCGGACGCGCAGGCCCAGCAGCCATGGCTCACGGGCCCAGCTGCTCCTCGGCATGTGGGATCCTTCCGGACCGGGGCACAAACCCGTGTCCCCTGCATCAGCAGGCGGACTCTCAACCACTGCGCCACCAGGGAAGCCCTGGAAGGGCTCCTTAAACCAAAGGAGTGGTTCTAATGCTGACAGCTTCAGGCACCCAGGGCCTCTGGCTCAGGTTTTCATATTGTCCTTTGCGGAGACGCATGATATCATGAGGCCATTTGATCTGTAATTCCAGAATATCAGAAAGAAATTACTGCAGACCTCAAAGTAATGATCCGAAGATTGTTTTTTAAAAAAGGGTTCTTCAATGAAAAGTCATAGATTAAAAAACTGATCTATTTCACCTCACCCTAGCCACTATTCATTAAATTAAATTATTTGGCAGACTGGTGTATGTCAAGTTCCAAGCAGATAGATTCAAACCGTACATGTCGACGTAAGACATTTCTCATTTCATTTTTTTTCTTTCTCTTTTCCCTATGTCTCTCGCCATGGTATAGCATCTGAAGCAGTTAATTCCTGCCATTTAATATCTTTAATTTTTGTTTTATCCCAAGCACCATCAACATTGATTGTCTTCTATGAGTAAAAAGCACCTGGCAAGAGTACTTTCATGGATGAAGGAGCCTGAATTATCATGAGAAACTATCTATACCTCCAGTGAGTCTGGCTTCACAGAGTGAAAACTATACAAGGAAGGACCATCCAATATGTTATGTGAGTGTCCCAAATCGCCACACTTAATCCCCACTGTCTCGAACAAATTGAAAGAAAAGATTAAACATCTACTTTCACTCTTAAGGACAAGCCTATGTAATAGCCATTGTTCTCCTTGTTTCAAAAATGAGACAAAGTCAGGCTGTGAATGGAAGGATCCCATCCCCAGTCTGTTCAACTACAAAACCCCTGGCCTTCAGGGTCACCCTTGTCTTCTTCTCATCCTCCGTCAACCTTATATGGACCTTTACCTGCAACACTGATACCTAGCAAATCCTTCCCCAACATTATAAATTATTAACCATAAGGTTTAGCATGTTCTCTCTTCCAAGGTATTTAGAACTTTAAAGGACAAAGAAGCCTGCCCAAGTGGACAAAGCGAACACTTATCAAGCATGAGCTCCCAACATTTGCACCAGACAATTTCACATCATCTCCTTATAAACTGACAATAATCTTTGTGAGGTTGAGATCCTAACCTTCTTTTTACTGTGGATCCCTTTGACAATATGGAGTAGCCCATTTAAATAGTCTTAAAATAACACTTTTAAATTCATAAAATATAACACATAGAATCTCAAAAGAAACTAGCTACTATGTTTTAAATGCAGTCATTAGAATATTTTAAAAACCAAATTTGTGATATAGAAACGAATGGGTATTTAAACTCATTAAATAACAAGATACAACAGAGACTCTATTAACTACTATACTTAAAAATAGTGATGTTGGGGTGATGGGTTAACAATTCTGATACATGTGTACTGAAATTGAACAATTAAATAAATATATGGTGGATGGTCGTAGCCACATTTCTCAATATTGAAGTATGAATTTACAGATAAACAAGAGGAGAAAGCTAAACTAATCTCAGCATTAATGGATTATAGTTGCAGACATCAGTATACACTCAGCTCAATATAGATATAGATAGTTATATATAGAAATATTTACTGATATGTGTATATACATGGGTTACTATACATATATATTTCTTTGTTCTCTCAGTGAAGAGAGCCTAATCAAATAATACCCCATTAGCAGCAGCACATCTAGAGCCCAGATCTTGGTTTCTATTACTACTCTCCAATAAAAGGAATCAGGGCTCCTCAGAGAAATGACTAATTCTAGGACTGGGGCAGGAAATACACAAAATGAGCCTGGAGCACCTTGTGGTACCAGAAAGTCAGGAAATGTTAAACACACACACAAACATGCATGCTAAACACATATACACACAGATACACACACACACACAAACTCACACACCCCAAAGGGAGTATGTCAAAGGAGCACAGGCGCCAAAAGCAAAAGCTCCCAATGACCAAAGCTGGAACAATTCAAACAACAAAATAAAGTAGTATTGGATTATAACCCAAAGGATAAAATAGATATCCACGAGTCTATACTGTTATAAATAAATATCAATAATTGAATAAATTAATATTTGGGGGAAATAGACAACTCTGTGTGGAAGAATTCCAAATACTTTATGTACATATCTGTCCTCAAGGAGGTGGATCATAACTCTCCACTCCTTGGGTTTGTGCTTCACACAGTGACTTCCTTCCAACAAGTGTCGTGTGGAAGGGGTGGGGGAGTAACTTTACAGTGGAGAAATCTGAGACATGACCCCAGCCAAGTTATCAAGGTCAACATCAACAGCCAAATCACGTTGACAGCATGTACCCTTGAGAAGATGTTATAAAAAAGGCACTCTATCTGGTTGTCCTCCCAATAAACCATAATCCCAGTCTTACCATGAGAAAAGTATTGGACAGTTTACATTAGTGAGGTATGCTACAAAACACTTGATCACTGCTCCTCAAAACCGTCAACGTTGGGGCTTCCCTGGTGGCGCAGTGGTTGAGAGTCCACCTGCCAATGCAGGGGACACGGGTTCGAGCCCTGGCCTGGGAAGATCCCACATGCCAGGGAGCAACTAAGCCCGTGAGCCACAACTACTGAGCCCATGTGCTGCAACTACGGAGGCCCACGCGCCTACAGCCCGTGCTCCACAACGAGAGAGGCCACTTCAATGAGGGGCCAGCGCACTGCAACGAAGAGTAACCCCCGCTCTCCGCAACTAGAGAAAGCCCGCGCGCAGCAATGAACACCCAACCCAGCCAAAATAAATAAATAAATAAATAAAAAACTGTCAAGGTTATCAAAAACAAGAAAAGCCCGAGAAACTACCACAGCCAAGAGGAGCCTAAGGGGGCTTGATAACTAAACGTAATGTGGTGTCCTGGATGGAAGCCTGAAATGGAATTAAGGACACTAGGCAAAAGCCAAGGAAATCTGAATAAAGTACAGACTCTGGTTAATATTATTGTATTAATATTGGCTCATTAATTGTAAAAAAAGGTACCACACTAGTGTACGGTGTCAATAATAGAGGAAATTGGGAATGAGATATATAAGAACTCTTAATTTTTCTGTATATCTAAAACCATTCTAAAATAGATATAGTCTATTAGATAAAACAAAAAAGGTAATGATGATTTGATTGTAACATCAGAGTAGGGATACTTTGAGATATCTATAAAAAGTGCCTTAGGAAATTGTCTGTGACATCTGCTAGGGATATAGTCACAGGTACTCCTAATATTATTGTGGTTTGTTGTCTGCATTTAGATTTAAAGGACATGCTAAATACTAAATTGCAGTTAGAGGTTAGTGAAATTAAAGATGTAATATTCCCATCCAGATTCCACATACACTTTGATACATATTAAGAATCCCCTGCTCTTTGGTGAGGTCTAATTTTATGAAAGTGAAACTCAGAGAGATGAATTAGGTTGTTCCAGCTTTTAAAAAGCCCACATTCTAGGGTCAAGAATTCTTACTGAGCCTTGTTGAAACTGTTTGCTACACTACCTCCTAATTTTGGAACTGCCAAACAGAGAGTTGGGAACTCTTCCTAGATTAAAAGTACTGCCTTGGCCTTGTGAAATTATACTGTTTAGGTTGCTGGACAAATCCAAGGATAAAACTGGCCAGGACCTAGTGATGGGCAATTCCAAAAGCAAGCTGAATGTGAGAAGTTCACTCACAGAGAACCCTAGTGTCAAAGAGCCTCTCTACTTGGGAATGGCTCAACACTGGGAAAATAAACCCTGGTTCAGCTGTAAAGAGAGCACATCCTTGGCCTTTTTTCCCCCCTTAAGTCCGGAAACTGATGATCTGGTCAGCTTAGGAGAGGGAGGGAGGGAAGGAGGGAGGGAGGAAGATGAGAGAGAGAGAGAAACCTGTTAATAGCTGGTGCCAATTTAAAGAGAGAAGGAAAGGGCTTATTATATACGTATATGCTAATATTATTCTTAAAGCCAATTCTGATCAATCCTTCGGGAAAGAAAGAGATGCAGCCATCTGTTAATGTGGCTTCAGCCTCTTTGTTTTCAAATGTTACAGCTGTCACCAGACCAGCCATTCCACTTGGGGCGAGGCCAGGGGGTTAGAGGGGGAACATCTGTCCAGTAAGGACACCACTAAACAGCAACAGAATCTTGGGGCGACCCCTCTCTCTTTCCTCGAGTGCTTTCGCTAGCCGGTCCTACTTCCCCACTCCTTTGGGAGTTTCCTGTTCCATTACGTAGGCAAGAGGGCGAGAGGTCCCAGCTTTCCTAATTGTGAGTGGTTTGGCTGGGTGTGTACGTGCGAGTAACTGTGTGTGTGGGGGGGGAAGTGGAGCTCGCTACAAGGGGCTTAGAAAAACTAGTCGCCAATTTAAAATATTTTCGGAGTGTTTGAATGATATCTTAAGAGCTAACCCCACTCTCAAATTCAGCGAAATGAACAATACAGATAAGGAAGATGAACAGGGTGGAAAACCCACACAGCGGAATGGAGCCGTCCATGCCGCGGGAGTGACGGGGGAGCGCTCCGAGGAACGGCGCTCTGCAGGGAAAGTCACTCTGGCTCTTCTCTCTCGGTCCACCAGCCGGCGACGCTTCTTCTGTAAAAGCGTTCCTAGAAAATAACCCTACAACCGGGAAGGGTAGCGATCGTGGAGCGCAGTTTCCAGGAGCCGGTGCCCGCAGCCGGGAGAGGCCCCTCTCCCCCCGCGGCTGGCGCGGAATGTGGCGATCCGGCCCGGCGCGGGGGATGACTTCCTGCGGCCGGAGCTCGGCGGCGGGAGCGGCGGGAGCAGCTGCTGCAGCTGGCAGGGGGGGTGGGGCCGGCCGAACTGACCAAGCACAGACCCGGCGCGGCGGCACTGCGGCCCCGGGGCAGCCGGCGCGGGGACATGCGCTGATTCGATCCCTCCGGAGAAGGTAAGCAGCCCGGCTATTATTAGCCTCGGCCACACTGCGCGGTGCTTTCTGCTTGGTTAGTAATGGGGTTTGTAATACAGAGGGAAGAAGGGGAATATCCCTGCCGCCTTCTGCAATGGGAAAAGGAGCAACAACTGGAATTGAAATGTTAATCAGCCAAGTGCTTGAGATTATTGGAGGAGCGGTGTTACTGGGCAAACAAAGAAGGCGGTCAGCCTCTGTAATCTTAAGATAATCAACCATTGCTGTGCCACACTCGCTTAGATATTGAAGAGGATTCAGAATGTAAAATAATTTGAGTTGCACTTTTACGTTGCTACCTTCAACCTTCGCTTGGTTAATTTGTGGTTTGCGAGCAGCAGGTTCTTGTCAGCAGCCTGGAGAAGTAATCGGAAATCTTCCCCCTCCTTTTGCCTTCCTCAGTCTTCTCCCTTTCCAGTTATCAGAATGGGTCTGCACATTTCAACGTCAAACACCCACTTCAATATTGAACCTTTAGAAGGAATCTCAAATTAGAGGAGAAACTTACCTCCTGGAGTTCAGCTTGGGTTGAGCAGCACTTGTCCCCACTTTTCCCTTCATTTACCATCTTCTCTTGTCAATCATTTCATTGATTCCTCCCACCCCCACCCCGGGGATGCTGTGCCCATTAATAAGCCAGCTGTTGTCAGCTCCTGTCCACCACCTCTGTTCCGTGACTGATTTTTCAAGGACCCAGAACGGGCATTGCCTTATACCACGTTTGGACTATTACCTGTGTCCTTCCCCAAAATGCATGGCATGAAAAATCCTTTAAACCCAGTACCAACATGGTTTCCGATAACTCCCTTCATTGCAGTCACTGCAGCTACCAGATGGGTTTCAAGGACAGCAGAATCTGTTGGGGTGTGAGAAAGAGGGCTATACCTACATATTTTACTCCATGTGCATAAGAATAGGTGGAAGTAGAAATGCAACTGTCAGTCTATCCCGTTTTTCTTGAAGCTTTTTTAGTCCAGCTAGGTTGTGAGACACCTAGCTGGGTAGGGTATGGGGCAAGTCCTCCTGCAAAAACAAGCAGTGTATTTGTCCTAGGATTCCCCCAATAACCTAAAAGAGTTTCCAGAGAGGCTTTTCCCACAGGTAGTCAGAAAGCCAGGGGAGGTGGCCAAGGTAAACCTCAGGTTATTTGGGCATCTTCAAGTTAGTCTCCCCTTTTAGGGGTTCTGACCTAGGATTTCCCCACAAACGCCTTTCTGCTGAGCTCAAGTGCCCATTCTTGTTGCCCACCTAGGGATGTACAATTGAATGATATTCTGTGAAATGGTGAAGATTGCTATGGTGGGGATTGCAAATGTGCCACTTCACCAACAGAGAACAGTTGCAGTAAGCCAGACTGTGTGGTGTCTGTGTGCCAATATTCCATTTAAAAAGAGATTTGTTATCTTTAAATCTGAAATTAAAGAGACAGTTTGACTCAAAAGATCATGGATTTTATTTTAACAAATTAAAATAGGAGATCAATGAAAAAGAGGGCCAGGGTTTATAGCTAACCTTCGTACCTTCTTTTTAAATATTGCCTTTAGAACAAGATACTGGTTCTGAAAAATCATGTTACTTCTATTATATATCATTATTGTTTTTCTGATTACAAATTCTCTTTGTAAATACACTTTGAAAAGATTTGAGTTGGTTTCTTTGTCTCTATCTTCAGTATATGAGGCAGAAGGAGTGGAGAGGGGTGGGCAAATCCCACTCCAAATGGCCCACTCAGAGAACTGTTCCCCGGACCATGCAAACCTCTGGACCAACATTTTTTTGGCTTGTTGTTATTATCATCTTTAAATGTGGTTTGGGTTTGAAATATTAAATTTTCAATATTCTAAAATTTTGACTCAGGCACACCAAGTAGAAGAGAGAACAGAGAACAAGAATAGCAAAACTATTTTCCACCTTTCTTACCTAATTGTAAAATATTTAATTCTATGAATAATTATTCTGAATAATAAGTGAAAAACATATTAAAATAATAATTCATTTTTTAGAAAGTAGCCCAAGGTTTACGAAATACAGGTGAGTGCAATTGATCTTAAGTACAGTAAAAATTTCTGTAATTTTGAAAGGTGTTTTTATGTTGAGTATTAGTACATGAAAATATGCTAATGATGGTTAGAAATTGAAATGTCTGTTACTTGGTTTCTGAAGAAACTGAATTCTTTGGCAAGAAATGGGTCAGGATTAGGGGACTGGAGCCGCCAAAGCCGGCAACATACCTGCCAGTGATTGTCTAGGTGAGATGAATGCATGAAGTTATGGATTAGGGTTGGAGAAGCCTTCTGGGGAAGAAAGAAAACAAGATAGAAAATAGAATTTGTTATTTTAGTGCAACTAAGATAATTAAATTTAAGGTATTTCTGAATTTGGGCTTCGTTATATTTAAACAATTTCTGAGGAAAGTTTCTAAATTCAAAGCCCTAGGTAGAAATAGTTGTATGATTTCCTAACCGAAACTGATTTATGACTCTATTTCTTTTGTTAAAAACGTTTCCCAGAGACAGGCAAAATTAATTGCCCGGTGTTAAGGAGGAGGAGTAATACCAAATAGAAGGATTTACGCTATTAGTTGCTAAATGAACTGTAGGAACTTTTTTGTAGATTTGACAAGATAGAATTGAAATCAATCTGTTGCTTTCCAATCACGTAAAAAAAAAAACATTTAGTCTGGTGGGTGGTCAGTGTTATCAGTAATTTAAGACTTGAGTACCGATTTAGGATTCAAAGTTACCTCTCCTTACAAAAGGCACTTTCTGGTGCTGCATTACTGCCATTAGCTACAATTGAAATAGACTTATCCTGAGATTTTGAAAAACAGAAAAAGAAATAGTAGGATTAATAAGACTTTGCCTCCACTGAGAATGGGTAGAAAAAGTGCTATTTTGAAAGTTATCAATGGCCTCTTAATTGCCAGATTTCTGCGCTGTTTCAACCTGTTCTTTATGTCTTTATTTTTAAGTTCTCTTCTAAGTTCTTTTTTTTTTTTTTTTACAAGTCACAGATATCTTAGTTCATGCTTTTTTTTTTTTTTATTAGTTTCTGCTTTATAACAAAGTGAATCAGTCATACATATACATCTGTTCCCACATCCCCTCCCTCATGCATCTCCCTCCCTCCCACCCTCCCCATCCCTCCCCTCCAGGCAGTCACAAAGCACCGAGCTGATCTCCCTGTGCTCTGCAGCTGCTTCCCACTATCTATCTACCCTACGTTTGGTAGTGTATATATGTCCATGCCTCTCTTTCGCTTTGTCACAGCTTACCCTTCCCCCTCCCCATATCCTCAAGTCCATTCTCAAGTAGGTCTGTGTCTTTATTCCCGTTTTACCCCTAGGTTCTTCATGACATTTTTTTTTCTTATATTCCATATATATGTGTTAGCATACGGTATTTGTCTTTCTCTTTCTGACTTACTTCACTCTGTATGACAGACTCTAGGTCTATCCACCTCATTACAAATAGCTCAGTTTCGTTTCTTTTTATGGCTGAGTAATATTCCATTGTATATATGTGCCACATCTTCTTTATCCATTCATCCGATGATGGACACTTAGGTTGTTTCCACCTCCGGGCTATTGTAAATAGGGCTGCTATGAACATTTTGGTACATGTCTCTTTTTGAATTATGGTTTTCTCAGGGTATATGCCCAGTAGTGGGATTGCTGGATCATATGGTAGTTCTATTTTTAGTTTTTTAAGGAACCTCCATACTGTTCTCCATAGTGGCTGTACCAATTCACATTCCCACCAGCTGTGCAAGAGTGTTCCCTTTTCTCCACACCCTCTCCAGCATTTATTGTTTCTAGATTTCTTGATGATGGCCATTCTGACTGGTGTGAGATGATATCTCATTGTAGTTTTGATTTGCATTTCTCTAATGATTAATGATGTTGAGCATTCTTTCATGTGTTTGTTGGCAGTCTGTATATCTTCTTTGGAGAAATGCCTATTTAAGTCTTCTGCCCATTTTTGGATTGGGTTGTTTGTTTTTTTGCTATTGAGCTGCATGAGCTGTTTATAAAGTTTGGAGATTAATCCTTTGTCAGTTGCTTCATTTGCAAATATTTTCTCCCATTCTGAGGGTTGTCTTTTGGTCTTGTTTATGGTTTCCTTTGCTGTGAAAAAACTTTGAAGTTTCATCAGGTCCCATTTATTTATCTTTGTTTTTATTTCCATTTCTCTGGGAGGTGGGTCCAAAAGGATCTTGCTGTGATTTATGTCATAGAGTGTTCTGCCTATGTTTTTCCCCTAAGAGTTTGATAGTTTCTGGCCTTACATTTAGGTCTTTAGTCCATTTTGAGCTTATTTTTGTGTATGGTGTTAGGGAGTGATCTAATCTCATACTTTTACATGTCCCTGTCCAGTTTTCCCAGCACCACTTATTGAAGAGGCTGTCCTTTCTCCACTGTACATTCCTGCCTCCTTTATCAAACATGAGGTGACCATATGTGCGTGGGTTTACCTCTGGGCTTTCTATCCTGTTCCATTGATCTATCTTTCTGTTTTTGTGCCAGTACCACACTGTCTTGATTACTGTAGCTTTGTAGTATAGTCTGAAGTCAGGGAGCCTGATTCCTCCAGCTCCTTTTTTCGTTCTCAAGATTGCTTTGGCTATTCGGGGTCTTTTGTTTTTCAAAGAAATTTTGAAATTTTTTGTTCTAGTTCTGTGAAAAATGCCAGTGGTAGTTTGATAGGGCTTGCATTGAATCTGTAGGTTGCTTTGGGTAGTAGAGTCATTTTCACAATATTGATTCTTCCAATCCAGGAGCATGGTATATCTCTCCATCTATTTGTATCATCTTTAATTTCTTTCATCAGTGTCTTATAATTTTCTGCATACAGGTCTTTTGTCTCCTTAGGTAGGTTTATTCCTAGATATTTTATTCTTTTTGTTGCAATGGTAAATGGGAGTGTTTTCTTGATTTCATTTTCAGATTTTTCATCATTAGTGTACAGGAATGCCAGAGATTTCTGTGCATTAATTTTGTATCCTGCTACTTTACCAAATTCATTGATTAGCTCTAGTAGTTTTCTGGTAGCATCTTTAGGGTTCTCTAGGTATAGCATCATGTCATCTGCAAACAGTGACAGCTTTACTTCTTCTTTTCCAATTTGGATTCCTTTTATTTCCTTTTCTTCTCTGATTGCTGTGGCTAAAACTTCCAAAACTAGGTTGAATAAGAGTGGTGAGAGTGGGCAGCCTTGTCTTGTTCCTGATCTTAGTGGAAATGGTTTCAGTTTTTCACCATTGAGGACAATATTGGCTGTGGGTTTGTCATATATGGCCTTTATTATGTTGAGGAAAGTTCCCTCTATGCCTACTTTCTGCAAGGTTTTTATCATAAATGGGTGTTGAATTTTGTCGAAAGCTTTCTCTGCATCTATTGAGATGATCATATGGTTTTTCTCCTTCAACTTGTTAACATGGTTTCTCACATTGATTGATTTGCATATATTGAAGAATCCTTGCATTCCTGGAATAAACCCCACTTGATCATGGTGTATGATCCTTTTAATGTGCTGTTGGATTCTGTTTGCTAGTATTTTGTTGAGGATTTTTGCATCTATGTTCATCAGTGATATTGGCCTGTAGTTTTCTTTCTTTGTGACATCCTTGTCTGGTTTTGGTATCAGCGTGATGGTGGCCTTGTAGAATGAGTTGGGGAGTGTTCCTCCCTCTGCTATGTTTTGGAAGAGTTTGAGAAGGATAGGTGTTAGCTCTTCTCTAAATGTTTGATAGAATTCGCCTGTGAAGCCATCTGGTCCTGGGCTTTTGTTTGTTGGAAGATTTTTAATCACAGTTTCAATTTCAGTGCTTGTGATTGGTCTGTTCATATTTTCTGTTTCTTCCTGATTCAGTCTTGGCAGGTTGTGCATTTCTAAGAATTTGTCCATTTCTTCCAGGTTGTCCATTTTATTGGCATAGAGTTGCTTATAGTAATCTCTCATGATCTTTTGTATTTCTCCAGTGTCAGTTGTTACTTCTCCTTTTTCATTTCTAATTCTATTGATTTGAGTCTTCTCCCTTTTTTTCTTGATGAGTCTGGCTAATGGTTTGTCAATTTTGCTTATCTTCTCAAAGAACCAGCTTTTAGTTTTATTGATCTTTGCTATTGTTTCCTTCATTTCTTTTTCATTTATTTCTGATCTGATCTTTATGATTTCTTTCCTTCTGCTAGCTTTGGGGGTTTTTTGTTCTTCTTTCTCTAATTGCTTTAGGTGCAGGGTCAGGTTGTTTACTCTAGATGTTTCCTGTTTCTTAAGGTGGGATTGTATTGCTATAAACTTCCCCCTTAGAACTGCTTTTGCTGCGTCCCATAGGTTTTGGGTCGTCGTGTCTCCATTGTTATTTGTTTCTAGGTATTTTTTTATTTCCTCTTTGATTTCTTCCGTGGTCCCTTCGTTATTGAGTAGTGTATTGTTTAGCCTCCATGTGTTTGTATTTTTTACAGATCTTTTCCTGTAATTGATGTCTAGTCTCATAGCATTGTGGTCGGAAAAGATACTTGATACAATTTCAATTTTCTTAAATTTACCAAGGCTTGATTTGTGACCCAAGATATGATCTATCCTGGAGAATGTTCCATGAGCACTTGAGAAAAATGTGTATTCTTTTGTTTTTGGATGGAATGTCCTATAAATATCAGTTAAGTCCATCTTGTTTAATGTATCATTTAAAGCTTGTGTTTCCTTATTTATTTTCAT
This sequence comes from Mesoplodon densirostris, assembly GCF_025265405.1. Lineage (NCBI taxonomy): Eukaryota > Metazoa > Chordata > Mammalia > Artiodactyla > Ziphiidae > Mesoplodon > Mesoplodon densirostris. Next base: position 1,495,344 of record NW_026778237.1, on the reverse strand, counting down.
TTTGGATGATCTGTCCATTGGTGAAAGTGTGGTGTTAAAGTCCCCTACTATGAGTGTGTTACTGTCGATTTCCCCTTTTATGGCTGTTAGTATTTGCCTTATGTATTGAGGTGCTCCTATGTTGGGTGCATAAATATTTACAATTGTTATATCTTCTTCTTGGATCGATCCCTTGATCATTATGTAGTGTCCCTCTTTGTCTCTTCTAATAGTCTTTATTTTAAAGTCTATTTTGTCTGATATAAGAATTGCCTCTCCAGCTTTCTTTTGATTCCCATTTGCATGGAATATCTTTTTCCATCCCCTTACTTTAAATCTGTATGTGTCTCTAGGTCTGAAGTGGGTCTCTTGTAGACAGCATATATATGGGTCTTGTTTTTGTATCCATTCAGCCACTCTGTGTCTTTTGGTGGGAGCATTTAGTCCATTTACATTTAAGGTAATTATTGATATGTATGTTCCTATTCCCATTTCCTTAATTGCTTTGGGTTCGTTATTGTAGGTATATTCCTTCTGCTGTGTTTCTTGCCTAGAGAAGTTCCTTTAGCATTTGTTGTAAAGCTGGTTTGGTGGTGCTGAACTCTCTCAGCTTTTGCTTGTCTGTAAAGGTTTTATTTTCTCCATCAAATCTGAATGAGACCCTTGCTGGGTAGAGTAATCTTGGTTGCAGGTTTCTCTCCTTCATCACTTTAATTATGTCCTGCCACTCCCTTCTGGCTTGTAGAGTTTCTGCTGAGAGATCAGCTGTTAACCTGATGGGGATTCCCTTGTGTGTTATTTGTTGTTTTTCCCTTGCTGCTTTTAATATGATTTCTTTGTGTTTAATTTTTGACAGTTTGATTAATATGTGTCTTGGTGTATTTCTCCTTGGATTTATTCTGTATGGGACTCTCTGTGCCTCCTGGACTTGATTAACTATTCCCTTTCCCATATTAGGGAAGTTTTCAACTATAATCTCTTCAAATATTTTCTCAATCCCTTTCTTTTTCTCTTCTTCTTCTGGAACCCCTATAATTCGAATGTTGGTGCGTTTAATGTTGTCCCAGAGGTCTCTGAGACTGTCCTCTGTTCTTTTCATTCTTTTTTCTTTATTTTGCTCTGCATCGGTTATTTCCACTATTTTATCTTCCAGGTCACTTATCCGTTCTTCTGCCTCAGTTATTCTGCTATTGATCCCTTCTAGAGTATTTTTAATTTCATTTATTGTGTTGTTCATCATTGCTTGTTTCATCTTTAGTTCTTCTAGGTCCTTGTTAAATGTTTCTTGCATTTTCACTATTCTATTTCCAAGATTTTGGATCATCTTTACTATCATTATTCTGAATTCTTTTTCAGGGAGACTGCCTATTTCCTCTTCATTTGTTAGGTGTGGTGGGTTTTCATCTTGCTCCTTCATCTGCTGTCTGTTTTTCTGTCTTCTCATTTTGCTTATCTTACTGTGTTTGGGGTCTCCTTTTTGCAGGCTGTAGGTTCGTAGTTCCCGTCGTTTTTGGTATCTGTCCCCAGTGGCTAAAGTTGGTTCAGTGGGTTGTGTAGGCTTCCTGGTGGAGGGTGCCTGTGTTCTGGTGGATTAGGCTGGATCTTGTCTTTCTGGTGGGCAGGTCCACGTCTGGTGGTGTGTTTTGGGGTGTCTGTGGCCTTATTATGATTTTAGGCAGCCTCTCTGCTAATGGGTGGGGTTGTGTTCCTGTCTTGCTGGTTGTTTGGCATAGGGAGTCCAGCACTGTAGCTTGCTGGTCATTGAGATAAGCTGGGTGTTGGTGTTGAGATGGAGTTCTCTGCGAGATTTTCGCTGCTTGATATTACGTGGAGCTGGGAGGTCTCTTGTGGACCAGTGTCCTGAAGTTGGCTCTCTCACCTCAGAGGCACAGCACTGACTCCTGGCTGCAGCACCAAGAGCTTTTCACAATGTAGAGAACATATCATGGGAAGCACATAGAGAGTTGTTAAGCTACTCCACTGTATGATAAAATTCTTGACTTATTACATTATAAACCGGTCCGGGGAGGAAGGCGCCATCCGGGAGCGCATAAGGGCTCTGCGGCGCAGGCGGCGGGCAGGGCCGAGCGGTGGCGGCGGCACTGTCCTAGGAGAGGTACTGGAGCCGGGGGACGCCGAGGCGGCGACAGCGGTGGCGGGGGCACGGGGCCCTCTCTTTGTGTCTTAATGAACAAAGGAAAACTGGGCCTTTTTTGAAGTCTTTGCTTGAGTTGAAGACACAAAATGCAACCTGTACTCTTATAGTGTGTTCAGTTTATCAGTACACAAACTTATAAACCGTGAATTTCCCTAAAGTTATTATACCATTTAGAAGATGTTTGCTTGGACGTTTACTTAAAACCAAACAATTGAGGTCTATATGTCCAAATAATTTCCTTCTCTCTTGCTGTCTCCATTTCAGTTTCCTGAGTTTCTGGGAAGGCCTAGTCTCCCCAAAGGAACGATTTCTGATAGAATTCTGGAGGTCTGACCCAAGAAAAAAAATCCAGTATAGCCAATGAATTGAGGACAAGAAGGTTTCCAGTCGGGAACATTTAATCTCATACATTACAATCACCTTAAGTAAGATGTGCTGATAGCTGGATATGATTTAACTTCTTGGAAAAAGATGCATACATAACCTACCCCACAAGGAAGCTGTTCTCAATTCCCTTAGTGGTTGTGGTGTTTCTCAGAGAGTGCCTTGGGGGAAGATGAATACAATAACAGTATGATGCTTTTCTTTTCATTTTTAGCTCATTGTTGCCAAGTACACTTGGTGACCTTGGTGCCTGTGGTTTAATCCCAGGAGGTTAGACATGTGGAACAGCACATTAACCCTTTTTAGTATTTTCTCCCAAGACAAATCATTTTTATAGGTTGTCTCCATGGTCTTCTAGTTGCTTATCAAAATTAAGCATCAAGTCTTCTAAGTGAGCAATAGCCCCAGTCAGTGTGAGGAAATCAGCTCGGTTCTTATTGGGGCACAAATTCTTGGTCTTGGCACAAAGTGAGTTCACATAGGGAGTTAGAAGGAGGAGAATGGGGCATGCGAAAGGCGAGTTCTCTGTTCTCATTTACCTATGCATGTTGAAACTCCACTAACAGTTTTATTTTCATTAGCAATTTGTGATAAAAACTTAGGGTAAAGGGAATAATGAAACTGTCCCATTATATGGCAGGACAAAAGATAGTAGTGACATCAAAATCAGGTCCTATCCATCTCATTTGCAGTTATATACTCAGTGTTTAGCGTAGCATTTGACCCCTCATCAGTATTCAATAAGAAGATGCGTGTTGACTGACTTAGGGATGAATTAATGAATGAAAAAAGTTAATATGGTAGAAAATGTGTTTTATCCTTGTATTTTCGTGTGTTGACTTCTGTATTTCAAGACCCAGCACTGTAACTGACACATAGAATATAAGCAGTAAAATTTGCTGAAAGAATGAATGAGTCCCCACAATTCTAAGAATAATTTTAAGACCAACACAGACCCCATATCTGCCAAGGTCTATGACAGAAGTATCCAGAGAAGAAAGCCTGATCTCAGCTAGTGGTAGAGCTGACAGAATTTATCTAGTTTTAATAATTTACAGCTCATCCCACTACATCTAGGCATAGTACCTACGTGAGCCATACAGTTAAATGTTGACTGAAAAAAAATGCACAACCTAAAAGTTGAGAATTATGTTTTATTTGGAGGACATACTGAGGACTTAAATCAGGAGACAGCCTCTCAGATAGCTCTGAGGGACTGTTCTGAAGAGGTAAGGGAGGGCACAGGATATTTAGGGGTTCTTGCAAAAAAAAACCCAGGTAGTTGGAACATCAAAAGATTACTGTTAATTAAAGAAACTAGATATCTTAAGTTAATAAATTTAGTACTTTTCTATATATGGTGAGATGCAAGAATCTGGTCTCATGGAAATCATTCCCTTGATATGCACTTTAATTATCTAGGGCCAGTATCCTGTTTTCTCCATCCTGAATCCCCTCAGGGTGCAGCATTGGGGGTGGCTTCAGTGGCTGATGGCTTGATGGCTGTAACATCCTTTGTTACTGATACCGCAGGCTACATTCTTTGTCCACGTAAATGACTTGAATATGGATAGTAAATCTGTGGATTTGCAAAGTAATTCTTGGAGCATTTTTAGAAGGACAAAGTTAAGGGCAATTTCAGAATCACTAGCAGCTAAAATTGCTATTTATACTTTTCCACCGGTAGGTAGTAATCTGCTGTTGCTATCTTCAGTATTCCCAAGGGATAACAAAAGCCATTTAATTCAAGAAAGAAATGTTAAATTTAGCACAATGCAACTTCCACAAAACCAAACACACAGACACACACCCAACTCTCGCAGATATGAAGTAATAATCTAAAATAGAATCCTGGAACTAATTGCAAAAAAAGAGCAAATGTACTCATATTGGATTTTATTCTTTTTTTAATGTTTGATATATATATATGTATTTATTAATAAAATTCAGAGTTGCTATATGGAGAAATAGCTTTGTACGAATATTGTCTTTGTATGTGTTTATCAATAATGTATGAGATTGCCTCCTATGCTCCTTTTCCTTTATTCTCTTGCAGGCAGTAGATGTAGTTATCAGTTGTTTTTAAAATTTCTGGGCAGCCAAAGGACTAGTATCACTTAAATAAAGAAGGCAAATTGTCCCAAAGTAGGAACAATTTTCCTTCATTATGGAACATAAAGTCCTCATATGAAGGAGGAAGAATTTCATAGCTAAAAGCTTTCAACTACAGAAGATTTATGAGTAACTATGTATGCTGTTTCAAAGTGGACTCTCTATAATTAATGTCTAGGGGTTATCTTTGGTATATAATGGATTTTGATTTTGTAAATATTATTAGATAATATACAGAAGAATATATTTAATTGTATGTAAGTTATGAGAAATAATAAAAACTCCTGCAAACACACCACCAAAACTAAGAACTAGAATCAAAACTGCTGAGTCTTCTCTCTGTTCTCTACCCTGATCCCACCTTCCTGCTTTCACCAAAGAAATCACTCTGATCTTGGCTTTATGTTCAACATCCACATAATTTTTATCTGATTTTGCTTATTATTGAGATTTATAAAATTGATATCATACTTTAGTCTTCTGTGCTTGCTTTTTTTTACTCAACATTATGTTTCTAAGGTTCATCCACTTTGCTTTAACTAGTGTTCATTCATTTGTACTACTGTATAATATTTTATTGTGTAAATACAAGAAAATGTGTTTATTATTCTATTAATGATATTTGGGTTGTTTTGGGCCTATTACGGACAGTACTTCCATGAACATTTATTTTAATGTTTCCTGGTACATATGTGCAAGATTTAACATAAGTAAAAGAGTAGACATACTAAGAGTAGAATTGCTGAGTTGTAGGGAATTCAAATATTCAACTTTAAAAAATAATGCCAAAATGTTTTCCAAAGTTATGGAATCAATTTTCAGCCCTTTTGCTCTATAGCTTCACCAGTTAGAATGGCCATTTTAGGGCCTCCCTGGTGGCGCAAGTGGTTAAGAGTCCGCCTGCCGATGCAGGGGATACGGGTTCGTGCCCCGGTCTGGGAGGATCCCATATGCCGCGGAGCGGCTGGGCCCGTGAGCCATGGCCGCTGGGCCTGCGCATCCGGAGCCTGTGCTCCGCAACGGGAGAGGCCACAACAGTGAGAGGCCCACATACCGCAAAAAGAAAAAAAAAAAAAAAAAAAAGAATGGCCATTTTAGTCTTTTGTTCCTTGTATTAGTCTGCTCAGGTTGTCCTAGCAAAATATCTCAGATTCAGTGGCTTAAAAAACAAGAGATTTATCTTCTCACAGTTCTGGAGGCTGGAAGTCCAGGCTCAAGATGTTGGCAGTTTTGGGTCCTCCTGAGGCCTCTTTCCTTGACTTGCAGATGACCACTGCTTTCTAGCTATGTCCTCACATGGCCTTTTCTCTGTGTGTATACATCCCTCGTATCTCATCCTCTTCTTACAAGGACACCAGTCATATCAGTTAGGGCCCCACCATTATGACCTCATTTAACCATAATTATGTTTTTAAAGTCCCTGTCTCCAAACAGCCACATTGGGAGATGGGGCATCAACATACGAATTTTAGGGAACACAATTCAGTCCATAACAGTTTTAATTTGTATTTCCCTAATTACTGACAGGCTGAGAATCCTTTCTTGGTTTAATAGTTGCCTATGTTTCCTATTCTGTGAAGTCCAGAGAATATCTTTTGTCCATTTTTCTACTGTTTATCTTTTTCTTACTTATTTCTATTGTTCTTTAAATACAAGCAAATAATCCTTGGTCAGCTATATATGACACAAATAAGTAATTTCATACCTTCTAACTTTTTTTTTTTTTTTTTTTTTTTTTTTTTTTTTTTTTTTTTTTTTTTTTGCTGTACGCGGGCCTCTCACTGCTGTGGCCTCTCCCGTTGCGGAGCACAGGCTCCGGACACACAGGCCCCGCGGCCATGGCTCGCGGGCCCAGCCGCTCCGCGGCATGTGGGACCCTCCGGGATCGGGGCACGAACCCGTGTCCCCTGCATCGGCAGGCGGACTCTCAACCACTGCGCCACCAGGGAGGCCCCCTTCTAACTTTTTTAATGTTGTCTTTTGATAAACAGTGGCTCTCAATTTTAATGAAATCAAATTTATCTTTTAGCTTAGTGTCTTTTTGTTCTACTTAAAATGTCCTTCCCTAGTTTAATGCTACCCAGATATAGTATATTTTCTTCTGAAAGTTCTAGTGTATCTTTGTTTTATATTCAAGCCATTAATGCACTTACAATCGACTTGTCTGTATTATCCAATTTCTTTGTTTTCTTATGAATAATTAAGTTTTCCAGGACCATTTTGGAATGAATGGATTTTTTAGGTGTGTCTGAGCTGTTCTTGACCATTCACATAAATTTCAGAATTGGCAATCCTGTAAAACCTCTATTAAGTATTTTTATTGTAATTGTATTGACTATAGAAATTAAGTTGGGGGAAACTTACACCATTATGATGAGTCTTTTCTATCCATAAACAAGATGTACCTCTCCATTTATTTAAGACTTCTTTAATATCTTTCAATAAGGTTTTATTTTCTCCATAAATGTCTTGCACATTTTTATTTAGATTTATTCCTAGGTAGTCTTTTTTTTTTTCCATTTTAAATAATTTTTAAGCTCTCTCTTTGTTCCTGAATTATAGAAATCCAATAGATATTTGCATCTTGAGCTTATATCTAGCCATCTTGCTAATATTGTTTTTTAGTAAGAGAGGATTTTCTTAGCAAAGAGGAATAAATGTAAAATTAAATAAAAAGGTTATGGGTCAGCTCTGGTCAATAGAACTTTCCATGATAATGGAAATTTTCTTAGTGCTGTCAAAAACTACAGCCATTAGTCACATGTTCTTTTAAATTTTTAAATGTAAGTTCAATAAAATTAAAATTTAAGTTCCTAAGTCAAACTTGCCCACATTTCAAGTATTTAATAGCCACTTGTGACTAATGGACAGTATACTGGACATTGTATCTCTAGACTATTAGGCTGTGAAAACATGGCGTCCCGGGATTTTATCTTTGTCAATGGCATAGTGAGATCTTTCATGTGACAGTTATTCTGTTATTAAAAAGAGAAGTTACTTAACCTAGTCATCCCTAACTTTTTGAAATAATCCAACATAGCTTTCACCATCCATGAATTTCTTGAATCATATTTATGTTTCTAAACTATTTCTTGTGTCAAGTGTTCTCTTTGTAGCAAGTTCACTGTCCTAAAATGGCACATACCAAAGTATCAGCAGGTTCCCTTATTCCTGATAAGCTGTGATTGGATGAAGAAGACCTTGTTACCCTGACTATCTGATTTTTATTATAATCAGATGTTAACCTGTATCAGTCTCCATATTCAAAATTCACCTTCAAAATTATATGTTATTCACGTGATGGTTGTCTTTATTTCATTTAGCTAGTATCATGACCTTATAAATGCAGTTTTGGTCATTTTCTACTAAAACCTCATATTTATCTGTGTGGAAATACATCTCCTACTTGTTTGCCCTCTTATAAACTCTTCCTGTAATTTAATCCTCATGAACTTTATTTCCCCTAATTTTAATTACTTAATATTTTGTAAAACATTTCAGAGATCACTGGTATGCTCTTTTTTTCAATCATCTATACATTTAAACAGTGTGTTGCAATAAGAAATAGTACTGGTCATCAGAAGACCAGAGTCCTAGTTTTACCCATAAAAATGAACTATATGTGCATTTAAATAAGTTTTATATAAGGTTATATAAGGTTTATTCTGATTCTAAAATTGTTATGATTATTTAGAAAATTATGTTTGAAATATGACATTATTCAAAACCAATAGAGGTTTGAAATCTATTAAAAATCTACAAAGAATTCAACTATTTCACCTTTTTCCCTGATTTGATATTCAACTGTAATCCTTCATCTTTCACTTACAGCATGCTGTAGCTGCTGTTGACACAAAGACAAAATATAATGTCTAAATATTGTGTACTTGTTTTTTAAATGAATACTTTTGTTTAAAATTATCTTTTACATAGATTCTTGATTCCCTTTTCACAACTTTTCCATTCCCCATGCTACTGCAATCAATCACTCATGATAGAAAATTATTCTCTTTTCTGTTTGCTAAAGCTCTTTTTAAAATACCAAGTTTCAAATGATCATCAATTCAAGAAACTTTGGGAAATGAACCTCATAATTTCCAGAATGAATATTTTGTTTCACTGGCTACCAGGACACCATCCTCTCCTAGATTTCTCCCCTCTCACTCACCATTCCTTGGCAGTCTCCCTTGGTGATGCCTCCCATCCCTCAACGTGTGTTAGAATGCCCTAAGGCTCATTCCTGGCCCCCTTCACTCTCCATCTACCTTAACTACTCATGAGTTTTAATCTAGTCCCATTACTTTAAGGGAAGATGACTTATGACTCCCCAATTCATACTTTTAGCCCTAAGCACTCACCTAACCTCCAGACTCCTAATTCCAATTTCCCACTAAATATCTCCAATCTATGCCTAATAGACATTTCAAACTTAGCAAATAAAACTAAATATTTTGCTTTGATCCATCCACTGCACTCCAGTTTTTCCTGGCTCCATAACTCATCCAGTTGCTCAGGCCAAAAATGTTAGATTCATCCTTAAACTCTCACTTTCCCACAATTCCTATGTCCAGTCCATCAGAAATTCTTGCCAGTCTAACTTGAAAAGACATCCTGAATCCACCTACCTCTCACCTTACTCTTGCCGTGTTTACTTACTCCAAGCCATCATTGCTTGCCTCATCTAATGCAATAGGCAGCCTCTTCCACAACCTCCTTGCTTCCTCCCCTCTTGCCCCAATCCTTATAGTCTATAAGCAATACAATAGCCAGAATAATAAAAAAAAACCATAAATCATATCACATGATTTCCCAAAACCCGTTCCCATGACTTTAGAATAAAAAGTAAACTTTTTACCTGTCCTACATGCTTTATTCAGTATTTCTTCTGCCCTAATCTCCAAGCTCGTTTACTACTACTCTTCTCTCACACACACATCCAGATTTTCTTTCTGCAGTGGCCTTCCCAACATCAGGGCCTTTGCACTTGCTATTCCCTAAAACCTGGAAGATTTTAAAAATCTGTAAGATTTCTCCAAGAAGATCTTAGAAGGTATTTACATTTCATTTTGTAGAGACATTTGGTAGAAGACATTTTTGCAAAAGATAGATACATTTTACTTTGGCGGCTATTCACACATCTAGCAATTTCCAAGTTGGTTAAATAACAAATGTGAATTGATGAAGCTAAAATAAAAGAACTGTAGTTGGTGAGACCTATGTGTTTTAAACCGTGAACTTTGAGGAATTGTAGACATGCAAACTACACCATGGTTTCAATGTTAATGTGTGAGAATTAGCTAAGGTATTTTCCAAATACTCATTACTCTCTAAAGAGCTTCTGAGCAGGAAATCAGAACAGGGCCTGTGGACCTGAATTTTATCTAGTAACCTCAGTTGATTCTGTTGCAGATGGTTTTCCGTCAGCCCTTTGAGAGACACCAAGCTGTGGTATTTGCCCAGATATGATTACCAATGGTCATGCAAGTCACCAATGAGATACAATCGAGAATCAACAAATGACTGAAAAGAGTGACAAAAGAAGAAGAGGATCCAGTAAGGAGCAGTAGAGACGCTATCCCAAGCACTCTTGGCTAGGAGTTTTACAAATCCATTCATATACGTGGACTGATAGTTAACAGCCAAATGGCACTGCATATTTTTGTAAGTTGCTGAGTATTAAAGTGTATGGCTAAGCATCATAAGTTTTGTTAAATTATATTTTGGTTGCTATAAAATTAGATGTACATTGTGTGTCATAGATGTAGGGATACAGATGTGTAAATATATGTTGTTGTTTCAGTTCTTCAGCTGACACTTCATAATGTCTTTGCAACTTCTAAATGAAGGACCTCTTCAAATATTGTTTAGAAAAAGAAGAACCTGTTCATCCCTGTTCACCTCCCTGTCTTCATCCCCTTCCTTGTCCCTTCCCTTCTTTTTTTAAATATCTTTATTGGAGTATAACTGCTTTATAGTGTTGTGATCCCTTCCCTTCTTGAACAAATTAGTCCATTAAGTGAGGTAAAATAACCCTTTGTCAGCATGGGGGAGGTGGGCATTCGAGGAACCACATGACTTGGCATTGGGTCTCAGAGTCTGAGAAAGGGGAGAGGATGTCTGCATAAGGGAGCCTGGAGTTGATTGCTGAAGTCTGATTCGTGTGAAAGGGCATCCACATGAGGAAGTGGCCTTGGCAACCACTCTGTACAGATAGTCATAACCCGTGCCAGGTGGAGAAAATGGGTGGGATGGGAAAGTGGCAGCTACAAGAATTTACTTAAATACAGGAAGACTGATCAAATAAGTAAGGATATTAAGGATATGGTAATCAGTGTTATTTTAATATCTGTAGAGGGAGTTAAAATATGAAAAGGGCAAAAACTAGAATGAAAGGGTGTTGAAAGGAAATTGAGGATGTTAATGTGAACACATGATTTTCAATATAGAGACATTATAGAAATAAACATATGGGCCTCCCTGGTGGCGCAAGTGGTTGAGAGTCCGCCTGCCGATGCAGGGGATACGGGTTCGTTCCCCGGTCTGGGAGGATCCCATATGCCGCGGAGCGGCTGGGCCCGTGAGCCATGGCCGCTGGGCCTGCGCGTCCGGAGCCTGTGCTCCGCAACGGGAGAGGCCACAGCAGTGAGAGGCCCGCATATCGCAAAAAAAAAAAAAAAAAAAAAAAAAAAAAGAAATAAACATAGACAATATGTTTGCATGTGTTTATGAATGTGTTTGTGAATATGTATAAATGGTTATGAATATGTTTTCATATGTGTGTATGTATATATGTACCTAAATCCCCTAGCTCTGCCTATTGAGAATACCTGGGACCACTACTTCCCAAGAGCAGTGAATACACCTAGTGTCCAGTTCTTGGTTTCTAAATACAGCTCTCCAACTGAAGGAACTAAAGCTCTTTGGAGAAATGGCTGATTCTAGAACCACTACAGGGAAAATATAAGATGACCCTAGAACATATTATTGTTTCAAGAAGTAAGGGATCAGCCATAAAAATAAACGAAATTGAGTTATTTGTAGTGAGGTGGATGGACCTAGAGTCTGTCATACAGAGTGAAGTAAGTCAGAAAGAGAAAGACAAATACCGTATACTAACACATATATATGGAATCTAAAAAAAAAAATGTCATGAAGAACCTAGGGGTAAGACAGGAATAAAGACACAGACCTACTCGAGAATGGACTTGAGGATATGGGGAGGGGGAAGGATAAGCAGTGACAAAGTGAGAGAGTGGCATGGACATATATACACTAGCAAACGTAAAATAGATAGCTAGTGGGAAGCAGCCGCATAGCACACGGAGATCAGTCCGGTGCTTTGTGACCTAGAGAGGTGGGATTGGGAGGGTGGGAAGGAGAGCGATGCAAGAGGGAAGAGATATGAGGAGACACGTATAACTGATTCACTTTGTTATAAAGCAGAAACTAACACACCATTGTAAAGCAATTATACTCCAATAAAGATGTTAAAAAAAAAAGAAGGGAGATATCAAAGAATAATTGAGAAACATCAAACGATATAGAAGCCAAACTGAAGGGGTTTCCACTGGACAAATCTTGAACAATCTAAGCCTCAAAATAAATAATGGTAGAAACGTATTATAGTCAATTGAATAAAATAGGAATCTATGAGTTCATACTGATTTTAATAATTAAATTGAGTAAATTATGTTTGATGAGGAACAGGATATTTACATAATTACAAAGTGCCTTACCACAAAAATTATTAATAATGAAGGAGAAAAAAATAACGTTACAATGGAGAAGACTGGGTGATACCCCTTAATCAAATGAGTAACATGATATTCCAGTAAGGCTCCAAGTTAAAAGTTTGCCGAAATTGTTTGATAGGAAGCAGTGAGAAGAACAAAGCTTCACCACTGTGTTATTCCTGCCAACTACACATATCCTGAATAATCATGAGACAAATACAAACAGCTAAATCCTACAAAATAACTGATCCATATTCTTTAAAATTTTCTAGTTCATGAAATTCAAGGGAAGCCTGAGAAAATTTTCCAGATTAAAAAACTAGAGACAGGACAGCTAAATGCAACATGTGACACTGGGCTGATCCTTTTATTGTGAAGGACATGATGGGGATAATTGACAAAACTTGAAAGGGGTCTGAGGATTAGGAGCTCTGTGGTCATGTGTCAGTGTTAATTTCCTGATTTTCCTGATTATATTTGGATATATGTTTGTAGGAAATACTAGAGGATTTGGGGGAGACATTGCATTGTGTTGGCAACTACTCTCAAACGGTTTGGGAAATAAATTATTTTTATTGTCCTTTCAATCTTTCTTTAATTTTCGAGATTGTTAAAAGAAGGCAAAGAAAGAGGAGAAGACCCCTGAGTCGGGTAACCCTCCTTTTCCTGGCGACTGCCATAGTTAAAAGCTCAGTTTACAATGGTGGTCAGTTTTTCAGTCTATTTGTGCTAATTTCTGTTACTAACAACATAGCATCTTATTTTCTATTTGAGGTTTTTGGATTTTTCCTAATTATGCTTTTGCTTTTTATTCTATCAAATGTCTATGAATTTGATGAAGTCCTCGGTATTAAAACAAAATCAGTAAGATTCATAAAAATAAAAATAAGTTCCTGGAGAAATTTATAAATTTCTACCTGCATTCAAATTGGAGTAAGTTGGCAAGAAATTTATAAGGGGAAAATACTATAAGGAGCACTCCCATTCAGAAACTCAAAATGGTTGCACGTGTTTCTCCTGTAAAGAGGTCTGTGATGAAACAGCAGGATGAAGGCTATATGTCCAAACTTAAATGCAATCTTTTAAATCACCTTTCATGTCAGGCCATGTAAGAACTGGGCAGTTCAAGAAGTAAATTAGAGCAATTCTTATTTTCAATAATTTCTTAGGTCAACACTTAGAATAATGAAAAACTTATCTTTAACTCCAAGAAATCTGGACAGTTATTAAAGCAAATGTGTTGTCCTACTGGCCTACACCTGGTTATAAACAGCAGTACAACTTCAGAAAACCCTGGACACTGAGTGGACTTTCTAAATATAGCTTTTTCTTTCTATAAAGGTGCTTTACAAGAATGCTATCTTTTGTGAAAATGTGGCCTTTATAAAGGGTACACTAAGGTCTGTGACTTTTAGACCTAGAAAAGATTTGAAATATTTTCTTAGCCTGGGAATCCACATTTTAGAGGCATAGAAAGAGAAACCCAATGAAATTAAATATTTTGCCCATCATCAAATGGCAAACAAGTAATGATAGCACTCAAGCCTCTGTCTTCTGAATCCATTGAATGCAGCATAAATAGATTGCAATAACTGCTTATTTTCATTGTCCTCAACACTACATTTCTTCTGTGCCTCATTCCTCTTCTTTTAAGAGGGATGACAACATTATCTGCAAACTTTATCTATAACTATTTTTTTTAATTTTGCTGTTTTATAACTCATTTTTGAAAAATTCTGTTTCTATGTTGAAAATGTGTAAGGACATTTACCTTCTTTCTTGAAACGCCTTTCCCTGCATTTATCACATTTTATTGTTGAACTATTGTGTAGCAATAAGTACAAAAGCACGTCTAGTAGAGGAGATAATGTCAGAGGCAACAAGGTGTGTGTATGGGGGCGGTTAGAGTTGACATACCTTAAGGGAGATGAAGAAAGAGGGAAGAGTATAGAAATTTTATTTATTTGAAAAAAATATGATGGCAAGTTAGAGAATTTTGGCTAAACTTAATACAATATAGCTTTCCTTAACTTAAATTCTGGGTTAACTTCCACTGTTTACATTGCCACAGACTAGGGAATAAACAAAGCAAAAAGATTTTTGGTACCACCATTTTGTGTTAATTTCGTAAATAACTCTACAAGACTTTTTAAAACTAAATTGAAAAACGAAAGTCTTGTCTTTACCTTATTTTCCCTGCATGCTTGCACTTTAGTAAGTTGATAAATGACATTTAAGCTCAATAGTTATGATTAATTCTGTCCCACAATTTTTAAAAGCACTGGGGATTGTGTGCGCCTGCATGCACGCACCTTTACAACCAGTAAAATAAAGTTCTTGATCAAAAAATTATTATCATTTAGACTATTGAATAAAATCAGATATGATAGAGGGGCCAGCTGTTGGTAGGTTTAAAAGTCACCCTAGGTGATTAATTCATGCAGCAGTGTTGCAGGTCTCTCTTTAGATGAAGCACTTAGAAGTATAACCAAGCATGGCTCTAATTTCATATCTGAGACCTGTTTTTTTTTGCGGTATGTGGGCCTCTCACTGTTGTGGCCTCTCCCGTTGCAGAGCACAGGCTCCGGACGCACAGGCCCAGCGGCCATGGCTCACGGGCCCAGCCGCTCCGCGGCATGTGGGATCTTCCCAGACCTGGGGCACGAACCCACGTCCCCTGCATCGTCAGGCGGACTTTCAACCACTGCGCCACCAGGGAAGCCCCTGAGACCTGTTTTATTTAGAGTTCTTTGGCAAGTGCTTGCTCTTTGTGTTTTTATAGTCTTTGGTTGTGCTATAAAAACATCAAAATTATGAATTAACAGATATGCAAAAGTGAAATCCTATAAGATAGGATAAACATGAAGTCCTCTAATTATCACTCAAATAAGTTTGGTTGACACAGAACTGGGAATCAGATAAAGACATTAATAATTCATAATGCTGAAATTAAAATCTTCTAGTTAGTACAAAAGAAATCCTAATTTGTACCACAAGGTAATGAATTCAGTACTTTTCATTTGTTAAATATTTGCTTATTACCCTGCACCGTGCATATAACACTGTTCCAAAATTTGGAGGGCAAACAGGAAAAACAGATACTGTCTACTCTCAAGTTGTTTATACTGCAGTCAGTGAAATTTCTCTACTTTGAGATCTTTTAATTCCTCAGTTCATTGTAACATCTTCTTCAGATGAATTGTTTTTTATTTGTTAAAACCAATGTTTAGCACTTGAAATAGTTTCTTCAATGTTCCTGATAGTGAAATAGAGTCATAATGCTAATTTCCAATACTAGTTATAGAGTTGATAGGAGAAATGCTCAAGATTGATAGTAAAGTGATTTCGATAATCTACAAAATGTCTTGAGGTTTCCCAGATAACAACTTTTCTCCCAGACAAAAATGCACTTATTATTTATATTCCAAGATTATAAAAATTTTTATTTTAATCATATAGAGATTTTACAACATCTTTTAATTCACATTTTAAGATATTTTGTTCAGTAGGTTATCTCATTTTGAAACTATTGATTTAGATATTCATACTATGTAAATATTAGTATATATTTCTCGATGACTAGATTAGTGCTTTCTTAACTACTTAAATTTGTTTAATTCATATTGTTGTTCTTCAGCATTTCTGTTACTCACTGGAGCCTATCCTACTGCTTCAAAAAGCCTTGAAAATCGCATTTAAAGCAACTGTATGGAAAGTCTTTAAAATAACGTATAATAATGGTAGAGAAGAAGAGTATTTAACATTGTGCTGAGATCATTCCATTAATAAAGAGATTAATCAATAATTCTAACATTCAGACATAAAATAAAAATGAAAAACAATCATAATACTGAGCAGTGACATTTTCAATAAAGGGAGATATTAAATATTGTATAGGAAACTAGTATCTGCAAAGCAGATAAGTTGGCAATGATTATACATATATTTAAAATATGTTGAAACAGTCATAGACAGTTTTTCTTTTTGGCTGAAAAGAGGCATATTGAAGTGTTTAAGCACTACTTCAACTGGAATAGATATTTAGACACTATACAGAAAACACATGATTGCAGAAGAGCAGATATTACCAGGTGTGTGAATGTGTATGTCTTTAATTAATGCATTTTCATTCATTCAAAAAGGAGAAGAATGCCAAATTTACTTTAAAGGTGGCATTGTGATACGTTAAAGTTCCATTCTTAGACTTCTGCTGCTGTTGCTGTTCCTTTAGTAATCACCAAAGAGTACCGTCCTGTCATTTATCCAAGTTAGAAATCTAGGAGCTATCCTAGGATTCTCATTGTAGGGTCCCCTACCTTCATGCTCCCCACTCAATAAGTAACAAATCCTTGGCTCTCCTGTAGAGGAAAGCTCTCTCCAGTGTACGCCTGCTCTGTCACTCTCCGGGTCCAGCATCTCTGCCTCAGTCTCCCATTGAAGTCACTTCTAGTTCATTCTGTGCAGGGCCATTTTTAAACCTTCCTCAGTCCTAGGCAATTGCCCTTTTAGAAGCTTTACCCTAAATGTTATCAGATGCATTAAAATGTGCCCAAGTCACATATCCAATATAATTTATAGATAACTATATGAAAGCTGAGTAACATTGCTGTTGTAGTCATATTAGTTGAAAATATTAATTACACATATTAATTATCTCAATTTTGCAGATTTTTTTTCATATTCTGGAGCCGTTTTTTTCAGGGGTCACACAATTTTCTAAGGCCTTCTCAAACTCCTAGTCCCTAGTGAGTGTGCTTTTACTGTCACAGGGTTGAACAGCCCAGACAGCAAGATGTCTGAAGATGAAGACCATCACATGGATGAGTAAATCAGATACGTGGAAGTTGGAATGCAAAGTGTTTGTAGAAAAAATAATACAAATCAAGGAAGAAATTGCAGTGTCAATTAATATGATGTATATCAGATGATAGTATTAAAAAGCCAGGTGAAAATAAAATAACTTAATAATGTACATATTTGTCTGGTTGTTCACTAGTGATATACTGCTTAGTGTAAGGTGAGAACCACAGATATTATCTTCTGGAAAAAAACCCTTTAAGCCCTAACAGATTCAGTTTATAAATTTCCTCTCTAATAAATGAGGAATAAAATAATTTACAATAAATTAATTATTTCCTCTTCTGAAGGTACTAATACTACAAATTCAGTCAGAAGATGGATCAAGTTTTTCGTACATTTCTCTCATTTCACATTTTTTAAATAAATGAGACTATATTTTGTCTAATGACTTCCAGAACAACTAACTGGAAACTGTGACTTCATTATATGTGAGACAGTATTTTAGGAGATATAGATGTATATTTAGATGGAGATATAAATATATAGCATATATACACAATATTTAATAAGACACAGGAAATGTGGGATAGCTCCAGAGTGGTACACCCTATGTTCTGAGCTGCTCCGAAATGCAGTTCCTTTTTCTGTTTTTCTTAACATCTTTATTGGGGTATAATTGCTTTACAATGGTGTGTTAGTTTCTGCTTTATAACAAAGTGAATCAGTTTATACATATACACATGTTCCCATATCACTTCCCTCTTGCGTCTCCCTCCCTCCCACCCTCCCTATCCCACCCCTCTAGGTGGTCACAAAGCACCCAGCTGATCTCCCTGTGCTATGTGGCTGCTTCCCAGTAGCTATCTGTTCTAATGGGAGTTCTCTGGGCACAAAGGGCTTTATTTTCTGTAATGAGATTAGAAGAAAGGATTTGCTAATAATTGCTTCAATAGCAACTAAAAATCTTGGAATCCCACCTTTCAGCGTTTTGAAAATCCTAAAGGGGATGTTGTCAGTAACAAAAAAAATTGAAGACTGATAATGTATTTAAATTAATCATTCTTCAAATTAATCTGCCCTTTCGCCTTTTAAATTGATTCATGCTTCTCAGAAAATAAAATATGCTAATCCGCATATCATTTTTCCACTGCGTAGAGCAACTATATCTAAAAACAAAAATACTATAATTTTAGTTTTCTTTACTATATTCCTCCACAACTTGTGTTGTACTTTCATATCTTCTTTTCATTCTGCTAGTGAGATATATATACATATATATATATATATATACATATATGTATATATACACATAATATTTAGATTTTAGATATTTGCATTATGCAGGGCAATCCATAAGATGGATAGATGCTTAATTTTAATACCATTGAATACAATTTTCATTATTTTATACTTTAATTATTTTTGGAAGCACAAACCAGAAAGGGTAAAGCAAATTTGAAATGAAAAAAGGTGACCAAGCTGGCATTTTTCATTTCAGACTTTATATTTGGACTACTCAGTGGGACAGATTATATTATAATAACAAAATTTTGCTTTTGCAGGGAGGTCACTCTTTGCTTCTGCATTGCCTCATCTCTTTTAGTCCCATCCAGTTTATTTTTCATCTCAGAAACTATATTTTTCATCTCTAGGAACTCAATTTGGGTTATTTTTATATCCTCTATATGTCTATTTAAGATGTTGATGCTTTCCTTTAACCTTTTTGAACCTATGAAACTTAATTATAATAACTGTTTGAATGTCTTTGTCTACTGATTGTACCATTTTCAGTCTGTTTTCATTAATTAATTTTTCTCCTTGTTATGGGTTATATTTTCCTTTGTCTTTGCATCCCTGGTAATTCTAGATTGCATGTCAGATATTGTGAATTTTACTTTACTGGTTGCAGGGCGTTGTTGTATTATTTTTTTAAAGATTTGTAACTTTGCTCAAAGAGGTAGTTAAGAAATAGTTTGATCATTTTGAGGCTTCCTTGTAAGCCTTATTAGGCCGCAACTGAAACAAGTTAGTCTATGGCTAATTTTGTCCCACTACTAAGGCTATACCCATTGAATAGTCTGTGTATTGAATACGCTAGTTGATGCTGCATGTATTAACTTATATCAAAACATATTTGTATAATCTTAAAGCAATAAATGCAACACATAAAAATATAAAAAAATTAACTTTTATTAAATAAAACAAAAATGTTTTCTTCTAGTAATTGTACTATTTTAACATGTTTAAATACTGCATCCCTATGAAATTCATTTTGTTAATAAATATGAAAAGAGAATCCACCTTTATTTTTTACAGGTGACCAGGGACTTGTTCAAACACCAACATTTAACTGTATTACACAAAACATTATGCCACTGGTTTTTATGGGTTATCATTATAATTAACAGCTTTATACAACCGTTGCCTTATGCTGTTTGTTTTTCAATGTCTAAAATTATTGTTTAATATATATATATTTTTACTTTTAGCAGTTTAAGCCAGGAGAGTAAATCCAGTTCCTATTACTCCATCCTGTCCAGAAGCACAGGTCTTAAGTGAAATTTAATACCAAAGAAACAGTTCCAAATTTTACAACGGATCTATCACTGGTTGTTAGCATATCTTCCCACACCCAAGACACCAAGATAACTTCTAGTCACTGTTAAAGCTTTATGATGAGCAAAACTTCCACCACTGTGCTTCCTTAGCATGTGAGTATATTTTTAATTTATTGGTTATATATATTCTCTAATTATCCATTATTTTGTCCTTCTTTTTGATTAGATATTGATATCCACATTTTCTTTTCTGATAGCTCACAGAAATTTCTCTCATTAACAACACCAATAGAAATAACAATAAAAATCGCCTTGGGGGACCAAATTTATATTACATTACCAAGTTTTTATTTTGCTCCCATAAAACTTCTGCAAAATACAAGCACTATCTATCATCAGTATCCTTAGAACAAAAACAAGGCATTCTAATCTCAAAAGCAAAATATTTTATTTAACTTAATATATTTCACATTATAAAAATGTTCTCATAGCATCTTCCTTAATTCCTGAGTAATCACTAATATTGGGGGATTTTTCTTTCAGTTATTTGAGACTAAGGATGATTTTATTCATCTCTACAGCCTGGTACATATATGTACAATGTTTGTCAAAAGTGGATATTCAAAAAAATTCTTGACTAAATTATGGTAATTCATGTGATCAGTTCTGCAGTTCTTAAAACTTTAAATTACTTGTTAATTCAAAGAGAAAGTCAGATAATTTTTAGAAGGATTTCCAAACCATGCTAAAGTGTCAGCCTTCATTTCCTTGTCTGAGGGAAACAGGAGAGAAATAGATGTTTTTAAAGTTCTCCAAGCTTCTGTGTCCTTTATACATCCACAATTTTAATCCTTATCATTTTCAAGATTTGCTAAATTATTTGAGGTGATCCATTCCCTTATTAAAATTACATATTTTATGTCACATACTGAGCATATTAACAAATAACTTACTGATAAATGACAGTGCCCATAACATCAGATTAATCTGATTTCCATGAAATGAGCTATAACTTCAAGAATATTAATTCATCTAATAAGGGTGATGATTTACATAATGTTGCCTAAAATATTTCTCGTGATTATTTAAGAGAGTTTTCCTAGGGGAAAATAGCTGGGAAGTCAATAGAAAAAAAAAATACAACCATGATTAATTTAATTCCAGTCTAAAGGACTCCATATATAATGTATTTGAGAAAACCAAGTCACTATTATAGATTCAGATAAATGGCTGTTTATATGAGATATTTTTAATGTAACCCCAATTATAAGAAATAGTTTTTTGGTATAGAAGCAACCACTCTTTTACCTAAAGAAAAATATAAAATCTGAGTTCATTGAAAATTTGCCTCATTGCCCTCTGTTAGTTTGTGCCTGCCCCATCCATAGGGGCCCCGTTAAGAACTATTCTATCATCCATACATCAGAAGAGAATGTCTGTGTTCTATGTTGATAGTCAGTCTAAACAAATATTTATACAGTTGAGATCAGAGATATAAAATGTCAGTTCCAAATCCACCCATGATGGCACATATACCAGAGAGATGACAAAGGTTATACAGGCCTGTGAAATACTTGAATCATATTTTGCAACCCTTGAAAGAATTCAAGTTTGAGATTAGCAGAAACCAGGCTCAGTTCTGTCCATAATCCCCTTTATCTGCCTTCTAGCCAACAAAATGAAAACCTGAAGCCAAGCGGACAAATAGAGTGTGAAGGGCCTTCTACTGCATTTAAGAAAAAACTGAGACTTGCTATAGGTAGAAATTATCTTTTCTATTACTATTATTGTTGATGTTGTTGTCATTCATAGAAATAATAAAAAACCCTAAATAACATTATTCTGCTGGATTCTTTACTACATGTAACACAATAAATTGACTCACTTCATATTACACTGGGCATATAACATGAAAACATGTGCAGAGAACAGAAATCAGTATCTGTAAAGACAAATGCCCCTGTGATACAAAAATCTATTATTTTAAGTCCAGACAACTAGATCTATTAAGGTGTAAGAGTATTTCAGTACAGTCCTGCTAAAAGTAAAGCTTAAAAGTAAATCGAAAAAAAAAAACCCCAGAAAACTGATGCCAGTTAGATACAAAATATAAGATTATGCTATGTATATGGGACAGGATAGAACTCTGAATGCACTTACATGTAGGAAAAGCAATATTAGTGACAAATCAACTAATGTCCTTATTGAGCATAGACATTCCAAGACGGGTGAGGAGTACTGTATATTAGATGTAAGACTCATAATATTCAAGTTAGTTGTAAAAGAAACAAGGTAAATGCTTTCAGTCAATAGGATAGGCTGAACTGATACTGAGAATCCTTTCTTCCAATCTGAACACACAGTTTGTTATACTTGTGTTTTCTTTTATATGTTGCTTTTACATGTAGCAACACATAAAAAGCAAATGAACAAGCTTACAAAAAAGGGGGGGGGGTTCCCCAGTCTCAGGATTTAAGGGGAAAAAACAAATTCAACATTAGAGTAGTGAGGAGTAGTTGAAACCAAGAAATTCAAGGGGGCCCTGGAAATAATAAGCCTTGTTTTTGAGGGCTGGCTTTAAATATCTGTTGTCTTATCAGAAAACAGGTAGATGCTGTTGTCTTATCAGAAAACAGGTAGATGCTGGAAAACAATAGAATAATGTCTTCAAAGTACTGAGGACATATAGCTATCCAAATTAAAATTCTATACCTCATTTTAAAAAACTACTCAAGAACGAGAAGTAAAGAAATTTTCATTCATAGACAAAGAGGAATTACCACCCACAAACTGTAACAACAACAACAAAAAATGACTAAAGCAGTAGCAGCAGCTATTGGAATTGTCTGAAGGCATTAAAAAATATTCTGATGCCTGAAGCCAATACTTGGAGATATTTTTTTTTTTTAACCAAAGTGATCTAGGTGGTGTTTCAATAATGGGAGCTTTAAAAACTTCTCACATAATTCTCGTGTGTTTTAGGCAAGATTGGAGACCATTGTACAAAGAATGTTCTTCAGTAAGAAAGAAAATAAGCATAAAAAGAAGTAGGAGGGTGCACTGAGCAGTGACCAGCAAAGAAATTTGTAATGTTGGAATGAATCTGAATAACGGTTGGGTGTAAAAAATAATAGCCAATGGGGGTATGTACAAAGTAAAACTAAAACACTAGATAATATACTGAAATACTGGAGATCTGATTTAAAATTTGAGGGGTCCATGAACCGCTTAGGAGGAAGATGAGATAATTAGTTTTCGACTTTTTAAAGTTAGAAATATATGTCGAATTTTTCAGAAAACACTAAAAATGAATACTTCATATATGATTCATAAAAAGGTAGACCATAAAAAGAGAATGAAAAATGTGTTTAAACGAAGTTAGTACCGGGAGGGATAAAACATGAAAAAATAAAGAAGAAATAGATCAATAATCACAATACATTTGATCACAGAGACAATAAAAATAAATTTAAAAATTCCAGTTTATGCTGCTTACAAAAGACATATATAAACTATTTTTAAGATGCAGTGCCATACTTCACTCAAAATAATTAATTATATACATGATAAATGATTTTCAAGATTACATATTTGGCATGATGACATGTATACAAATTTTTAAAATTCAAAGCAATCATGTATTTTTCATGGATTCATTTGCATATAGTAAAAAATTCAAGCATGTATTCAAAGTATTTATATTCAATTCATGATACCAGTTATCTAAGAAAAGGAAAAATGGGACTGAAATGAGAATAGAGAGGAGAGAAAAGAAATGTGTGTGTATCAGTGTGTTTGTGTGTATGTGTGTGTGTGAACACGTACAACAGTCAAATATGTGCTTCTTTCACAGCATGATTCACTGTATTCCATCACATTATTAATAAGATTTCATACAATATTGGCATTTCTGCAGAAATTAAAATTGTCACCTGCTTATGTGTATTGGGCAATGAGCTCACCTTACTATTTCCATCCATTCTTCAATTAAAATCTAGAAATGTGAATGGGCTCTTAGAATTTAGTTAATGAGCCAATTATCTTTACAGAACATGCTAGTTATGCACAGTCTTTCCTTGGCTTAATTATGTTTTAAAATAGCAGACATTCATCTTATGTCTTTAATTGATGGCTATCACACACAATTAGTTTGAAAATTCTTATCAATATGCTTGAAATATATTTGGTTGAATCATTGGAGTAATCTTTTTTGAACTTACCCAAAAGTATGTGTTCAGCCTTCCTAAACACAGTGGCACATTTCCAAATACAAAGTAGTTGCATTAGAATTATTCCTAATATGAAGACGGTCAATATTTGTGGAAACAAATTTTCTCTTGAAAACTTATCTTCCAGACGGAAGAAAAATAAGGGTAGAAATGTACTTAAAGGCAAGTTTGAAGATGAGAAATCAAAATTCACATTCCATAGTGAAAGAAAAAGGGTTAGTAATTACAGAGAGAAAGGCAAATACAATGCAAAAATTATTGGAACATATTTTGCTCAATTACAAACAAACTTACATGGTAAGTTGTAACTTCCATTATTGCACCCATTTTTAGCATATTTTAATATTTTCATTTTGAAATGAAAATTTTAAAAAGTCACCTATTGTTTTTTTAGAAAGTATCTAGGGTTGTTGAAGTGAAATAACTTTCAGAAAATGTGTTAAAATGGGGCTACAAAAGACTTAGGAGGACATAAGCTTGGTTCTTATTACTGACAGTTTGCAAATCAGCCATGGGAATACAAATTATTTCCAATTTAAAATGAATGATGATTCTATATATATATATGCATCTTATCATATTGATTATAAACCAAGTAAAACCTCATGAAATCTAAGTATGTTTGAAAAACTTAAACCTATTTTTATGTTTTTCCAAACACTAGAAAATGAAAGCAATTTCTGTTGTTTGTCGTTTTCTTTTGGACTCTCTTGGCTTCCTGAAAATGATTATGTCAAGATATTGGAGAAATATTCATAGGAAGTAACAGAGGCCATGAGAATAGAAAACTACACTGCTTCCTCATTAGAAAAAAATAAAAATTCCTGTCTATCCATTTCAAATTATACTCAGGGATGCTTATAATATAGAATTTGAAAATTGAATACATACTAGTTGTCAAGTAGTCAGCCCCTTTGATTACTCATGCATTCCATCCTAAGTATGTTGTTCTTAGAATTCAGAGGGGTCCTTTAATCACACCCTCCATCTTGACCACTCACATCTCCAGATTTTCCTACTTCATGGCATATTGGTGTTTAACTTATTAAACAAATATTTGTTGAACAATTACTATGCATGCTAAGCAATGGGGATCAAAGATGAATGAATATTCATTTGTCTTTAAGGAGACACAGTCTACAGGAGAGAGGCAGAACTGTGAACAGTTGACTGCATAAAGAGGCAAAGTCAAGTCTTATTTATTCAGAGGAAGAAGTCCCCATGATCAAGCAACAAGTAAAATCATTTCATTGTGCAAGACATGGATTTGTGATTGAAAATGCACAAGCATATTTCTCTTATTATCCATCATAGATGATCACCTATTATAATCAGAGAGATTTCTTAATGGCACAGCATCTAGAGGAGGACGTCATGCACGAACCTGTCATATTCAGAAAGTAAGGAAGTGGCACAGTGGGAACAATTCAGGAAAGTAAATAAACATGACAGTAGATTTAAAATCTACTTTAATTGTTCTTACTATTATTAATCTATTCGGGCAAGTAGTAGTTTTCATTGATGTTAGCATTTTTTCATCCATGATTTGAAACCAGACATTAAATATTAATATTATAAAAATATTACAAATTGAATTCATTCACAAATTTATAAAAAGAGATCAACACCAGAGACCTATTTATTGGAAACAAAGTAGGTAGAACAATTAAACTCATTTATAGTTCCTCCTCAACAAAGTGGAAAGAAGTTTTATATGTAGAGGTCAATCCTGGGCCAGAGGGTATTTAATATTTTCATCAAGACTAGGATGATAGAAAACCATGTGGATTTAGTAATTTACAGTTCTCTTTAGTTGATAAGACTGATTAATACTTTGTCAAGATCAAAATTCAACATGACCATAATATGACCTTGACAAATTGGAGAAGTGGTTTAAAACAATGCAATTTAATAAGTCTAAGGGTCAGATATGGGATTTAGAGGGATTGGGAAGGAAATGGAAATTATAATAATGCAGGTGATACCATGCCAGTGAGAATTCATTTGTGTGAGTAATATAATATGTAACAAATAATATTGAGTATGACTTGAGTCAAGAATATAGCAATAGCTTTTATTTTTTTCTCTCTCTTACCATGGCATAGTGCTTACTCACGAATATTTCTAATACATTTCATCAAAATTTAGTCATTAAATCCTGTATCCCTGCTGATAAAATTAACAGTAATTCTAAGATATATAAATGAAGAGAAGGGTATAAAGGTACAAATAAGTGGGTGGATATTAATGAAATTACTTAGTATTGTGCTTTACAAATACGATTTATGCATTTATCTTGTTACTAACACATTCATTCTTTCATTCATTCATCACTTATTACATATTTATAGAATTTCTACTATGTCCCAGGCACTGCATTAGGTGCTGGTAATACAAGGTGGGGAAAAGCAAGCATTGTCCATATTTCTTAGAGCCTGCAGTGTAAAGAATAATTACTAATTGTAGTAAATATAGACAAGATACTATGAGCCATGGAACAGGCAGCCTTTCTCACCTGGAAGGATGAGGAAAGGCATCCCTTGTGAAATGTCTTCTTAACTGATGTATGAGGTAGGTAGCCTAAGGGGACAAGGGAGTAAAGGAGTAAGTATTTCTTGCAAAGGGGAAAGCAAATATTAAGAATTTGAGCTTCAAAAAAGGAATGCTTCACGTTGATATTATAGTCTCAACAAATACAATTAAATTGCTGATTGTTAATACATTGCATAAAAGTGGAGGAGTGGATTTCTGCCAAAATTAGGGCATATAGTTAGGATTAGAAATGTGCTCTGTGATATCAGTGACTTTAACATTGCTGTGAGACCGGGAGAAAAAACGTACAAAAAGGTTATCCTCTGGACCCAATGGCACTGCTGTACATCAAGGCTTTTGCTGAAGTAGAAAACCTGCTATTGATATTGAGATGCTCTTGAATGAAACAATGACTTCAAATAAGAGTTCCAAACTGAAACTCAGAAAGACCACCAATCTGACATGACTTAAATTTGAACTGCTTCTCAGATAGGCAATTTATACTTTGGGGTAAATGGAAACTGGGCTTGGTTTCACTAATGACAAAAATGACATTTTGCTATTAAATTTGGTTTAATATTTTCATTTTACAAATCCCTAACTTCAAAAACTCTCTAAGGGAAAGTAAGGGGAAAAGGATAGGACTCACTTGTTTAGTTACATTACCTTGAATTTTAATTTAAATTGAGCTGCGCTATCTCCACCAATGCTTGACTAGAAGCCTGCACAGTGAGTAGTTGTAATGGAGGAGATTGGCTCATTTTAATGGCCACATCTGATGGATCTCAAAGAAATTCAGGTAAAACAACTCTTTGCATAGTTCATAGTCAATTATTTATACTTACAGAAAAATGCCAAAGCCTAGAAAACTTTAAATGGTGGATAATCAGCAACATTCACATTTTTCCTTGAGGTTTGCCAGGATTGTACAAACACATTTAGGCTTTGAAAGACATGTTTTGGAACTTTATTGGAGGTATTCTAAGAAATACCTTCATGTTAAAACAATTTCCAAATATTTTAGGAATAATTAGAATCTCTCTGTAAATAATTCATGCCTCAATTAATTATTATAATTGTGAGAAATTAATACTGAAGTATTTCAGAAAAAGATGACATATTAAGAATGTGACACTGCTTCCATGTCATATAAGAGCATGAGGATATCTCTACTATGAAACTTACTGCATTTTGCTACAACATTTTTGTCTATCTTCTCTTCCAGATTACAAGCTTCTTAAAAAATAGACTGTGCACAGATCTAACTTTCTGGCCTACATTTGCAGCACTGGAGACTACTATTGAAATATTAATTCAAAGGATATTTTAGAAAACATTATAGACAGAACTCTACCATAAAAGAGCATATATAAATATAGCATATTTTCTGATGTTATTGAATCATCTTAAATATTGGTTAATGCAAATTTCAATCTCTAAGGCACTTCTACAACACACCTGAAAAATGATCGTCATCTTGTACTTGAATGTCCTCACTGAGAAAGAAATTGCCAACTCAAAATAAGTTTATTTCATTTTTAGGAAGCTCTAATTGTTAGAAAACTCACTCTTAAAATAAGTTAAAATCTCTATTCCTCAACCTGTATGCATTTTCTTGGTTTTTAAATTAGGGGCAACTTGATCTTTTTTTGATTTTACAGCTCTAACATAGCTAAAGCTGGCTTTCAGGTCCTTTGCCCCCTTACCTACTCTTTTTTTTTTTTTTTTTTTTTTTTTTTTTTTATTATTATTTTTTTATTATTAGTTTCTGCTTTATAACAAAGTGAATCAGTCATACATATACATCTGTTCCCACATCCCCTCCCTCATGCATCTCCCTCCCTCCCACCCTCCCTATCCCTCCCCTCCAGGCAGTCACAAAGCACCGAGCTGATCTCCCTGTGCTCTGCGGCTGCTTCCCACTGTCTATCTAGCCTACGTTTGGTAGTGTATATATGTCCATGCCTCTCTTTCGCTTTGTCACAGCTTACCCTTCCCCCTCCCCATATCCTCAAGTCCATTCTCAAGTAGGTCTGTGTCTTTATTCCCGTTTTACCCCTAGGTTCTTCATGACATTTTTTTTTCTTATATTCCATATATATGTGTTAGCATACAGTATTTGTCTTTCTCTTTCTGACTTACTTCACTCTGTATGACAGACTCTAGGTCTATCCACCTCATTACAAATAGCTCAGTTTCGTTTCTTTTTATGGCTGAGTAATATTCCATTGTATATATGTGCCACATCTTCTTTATCCATTCATCCGATGATGGACACTTAGGTTGTTTCCAGCTCCGGGCTATTGTGAATAGAGCTGCAATGAACATTTTGGTACATGTCTCTTTTTGAATTATGGTTTTCTCAGGGTATATGCCTAGTAGTGGGATTGCTGGATCATATGGTAGTTCTATTTTTAGTTTTTTAAGGAACCTCCATACTGTTCTCCATAGTGGCTGTACCAATTCACATTCCCACCAGCAGTGCAAGAGTGTTCCCTTTTCTCCACACCCTCTCCAGCATATATTGTTTCTAGATTTCTTGATGATGGCCATTCTGACTGGTGTGAGATGATATCTCATTGTAGTTTTGATTTGCATTTCTCTAATGATTAATGATGTTGAGCATTCTTTCATGTGTTTGTTGGCAGTCTGTATATCTTCTTTGGAGAAATGCCTATTTAAGTCTTCTGCCCATTTTTGGATTGGGTTGTTTGTTTTTTTGCTATTGAGCTGCATGAGCTGTTTATAAATTTTGGAGATTAATCCTTTGTCAGTTGCTTCATTTGCAAATATTTTCTCCCATTCTGAGGGTTGTCTTTTGGTCTTGTTTATGGTTTCCTTTGCTGTGCAAAAGCTTTTCAGTTTCATTAGGTCCCATTTGTTTATCTTTGTTTTTATTTCCATTTCTCTAGGAGGTGGGTCCAAAAGGATCTTGCTGTGATTTATGTCATAGAGTGTTCTACCTATGTTTTCCTCTAAGAGTTTGATAGTTTCTGGCCTTACATTTAACTCTTTAATCCATTTTGAGCTTATTTTTGTGTATGGTGTTAGGGAATGATCTAATCTCATACTTTTACATGTCCCTGTCCAGTTTTCCCAGCACCACTTATTGAAGAGGCTGTCCTTTCTCCACTGTACATTCCTGCCTCCTTTATCAAAGATAAGTTGGCCATATGTGCGTGGGTTTATCTCTGGGCTTTCTATCCTGATCCACTGATCTATCTTTCTGTTTTTATGCCAGTACCACACTGTCTTAATTACTGTAGCTTTGTAGTATAGTCTGAAGTCAGGGAGCCTGATTCCTCCAGCTCCTTTTTTCGTTCTCAAGATTGCTTTGGCTATTCGGGGTCTTTTGTTTTTCCAAACAAATTTTGAAATTTTTTGTTCTAGTTCTGTGAAAAATGCCAGTGGTAGTTTGATAGGGATTGCATTGAATCTGTAGATTGCTTTGGGTAGTAGAGTCATTTTCACAATATTGATTCTTCCAATCCAGGAGCATGGTATATCTCTCCATCTGTTTGTATCATCTTTAATTTCTTTCATCAGTGTCTTATAATTTTCTGCATACAGGTCTTTTGTCTCCTTAGGTAGGTTTATTCCTAGATATTTTATTCTTTTTGTTGCAATGGTAAATGGGAGTGTTTTCTTGATTTCATTTTCAGATTTTTCATCATTAGTGTACAGGAATGCCAGAGATTTCTGTACATTAATTTTGTAACCTGCTACTTTACCAAATTCATTGATTAGCTCTAGTAGTTTTTCGGTAGCATCTTTAGGATTCTCTATGTATAGTATCATGTCATCTGCAAACAATGACAGCTTTACTTCTTCTTTTCCGATTTGGATTCCTTTTATTTCCTTTTCTTCTCTGATTGCTGTGGCTAAAACTTCCAAAACTAGGTTGAATAAGAGTGGTGAGAGTGGGCAACCTTGTCTTGTTCCTGATCTTAGTGGAAATGGTTTCAGTTTTTCACCATTGAGGACAATGTTGGCTGTGGGTTTGTCATATATGGCCTTTATTATGTTGAGGAAAGTTCCCTCTATGCCTACTTTCTGCAGGGTTTTTATCATAAATGGGTGTTGAATTTTGTCGAAAGCTTTCTCTGCATCTATTGAGATGATCATATGGTTTTTCTCCTTCAACTTGTTAATATGGTGTATCACATTGATTGATTTGCGTATATTGAAGAATCCTTGCATTCCTGGGATAAACCCCACTTGATCATGGTGTATGATCCTTTTAATGTGCTGTTGGATTCTGTTTGCTAGTATTTTGTTGAGGATTTTTGCATCTATGTTCATCAGTGATATTGGCCTGTAGTTTTCTTTCTTTGTGACATCCTTGCCTGGTTTTGGTATCAAGGTGATGGTGGCCTCGTAGAATGAGTTTGGGAGTGTTCCTTCCTCTGAAATTGTTTGGAAGAGTTTGAGAAGGATGGGTGTTAGCTCTTCTCTAAATGTTTGATAGAATTCGCCTGTGAAGCCATCTGGTCCTGGGCTTTTGTTTGATGGAAGATTTTTAATCACAGTTTCAATTTCAGTGCTTGTGATTGGTCTATTCATATTTTCTATTTCTTCCTGAGTCAGTCTTGGCAGGTTGTGCATTTCTAAGAATTTGTCCATTTCTTCCAGGTTGTCCATTTTATTGGCATAGAGTTTCTTGTAGTAATCTCTCATGATCTTTTGTATTTCTGCAGTGTCAGTTGTTACTTCTCCTTTTTCATTTCTAATTCTATTGATTTGAGTCTTCTCCCTTCTTTTCTTGATGAGTCTGGCTAATGGTTTGTCAATTTTGTTTATCTTCTCAAAGAACCAGCTTTTAGTTTGGTTGATCTTTGCTATCGTTTCCTTCATTTCTTTTTCATTTATTTCTGATCTGATCTTTATGATTTCTTTCCTTCTGCTAGCTTTGGGGGTTTTTTGTTCTTCTTTCTCTAATTGCTTTAGGTGCAGGGTCAGGTTGTTTACTCGAAATGTTTCCTGTTTCTTAAGGTGGGATTGTATTGCTATAAACTTCCCCCTTAGAACTGCTTTTGCTGCATCCCATAGGTTTTGGGTTGTCGTGTCTCCATTGTCATTTGTTTCTAGGTATTTTTTAATTTCCTCTCTGATTTCTTCAGTGATCACTTCGTTATTGAGTAGTGTATTGTTTAGCCTCCATGTGTTTGTATTTTTTACAGATCTTTTCCTGTAATTGATGTCTAGTCTCATAGCATTGTGGTCGGAAAAGATACTTGATACAATTTCAATTTTCTTAAATTTACCAAGGCTTGATTTGTGACCCAAGATATGATCTATCCTGGAGAATGTTCCATGAGCACTTGAGAAAAATGTGTATTCTGTTGTTTTTGGATGAAATGTCCTATAAATATCAACTAAGTCCATCTTGTTTAATGTATCATTTAAAGCTTGTGTTTCCTTATTTATTTTCATTTTGGACGATCTGTCCATTGGTGAAAGTGGGGTGTTAAAGTCCCCTACTATGATTGTGTTACTGTCGATTTCCCCTTTTATGGCTGTTAGTATTTGCCTTATGTATTGAGGTGCTCCTATGTTGGGTGCATAAATATTTACAATTGTTATATCTTCTTCTTGGATCGATCCCTTGATCATTATGTAGTGTCCTTCTTTGTCTCTTCTAATAGTCTTTATTTTAAAGTCTATTTTGTCTGATATAAGAATTGCTACTCCAGCTTTCTTTTGGTTTCCATTTGCATGGAATATCTTTTTCCATCCCCTTACTTTAAATCTGTATGTGTCTCTAGGTCTGAAGTGGGTCTCTTGTAGACAGCATATATATGGGTCTTGTTTTTGTATCCATTCAGCCACTCTGTGTCTTTTGGTGGGAGCATTTAGTCCATTTACATTTAAGGTAATTATTGATATGTATGTTCCTATTCCCATTTCCTTAATTGCTTTGGGTTCGTTATTGTAGGTATATTTCTTCTGTTGTGTTTCTTGCCTAGAGAAGTTCCTTTAGCATTTGTTGTAAAGCTGGTTTGGTGGTGCTGAACTCTCTCAGCTTTTGCTTGTCTGTAAAGGTTTTAATTTCTCCATCAAATCTGAATGAGATCCTTGCTGGGTAGAGTAATCTTGGCTGCAGGTTTCTCTCCTTCATCACTTTAATTATGTCCTGCCACTCCCTTCTGGCTTGTAGAGTTTCTGCTGAGAGATCAGCTGTTAACCTGATGGGGATTCCCTTGTGTGTTATTTGTTGTTTTTCCCTTGCTGCTTTTAATATGATTTCTTTGTGTTTAATTTTTGACAGTTTGATTAATATGTGTCTTGGTGTATTTCTCCTTGGATTTATTCTGTATGGGACTCTCTGTGCCTCCTGGACTTGATTAACTATTTCCTTTCCCATATTGGGGAAGTTTTCAACTATAATCTCTTCAAATATTTTCTCAGTCCCTTTCTTTTTCTCTTCTTCTTCTGGAACCCCTATAATTCGAATGTTGGTGCGTTTAATGTTGTCCCAGAGGTCTCTGAGACTGTCCTCTGTTCTTTTCAATCTTTTTTCTTTATTTTGCTCTGCATCAGTTATTTCCACTATTTTATCTTCCACCTCACTTATCCGTTCTTCTGCCTCAGTTATTCTGCTATTGATCCCATCTAGAGTATTTTTTATTTCATGTATTGTGTTTTTAATCGATGCTTGATTCATCTTTAGTTCTTCTAGGTCCTTGTTAACTGTTTCTTGCATTTTGTCTATTCTATTTCCAAGATTTTGGATCATCTTTACCATCATTATTCTGAATTCTTTTTCAGGTAGACTGCCTATTACCTCTTCATTTGTTAGGTCTGGTAGGTTTTTATCTTGCTCCTTCACCTGCTGTGTGTTTTTCTGTCTTCTCATTTTGCTTATGTTACTGTGTTTGGGGTCTCCTTTTTGCAGGCTGCAGATTCGTAGTTCCCGTTGTTTTTCGTGTCTGACCCCAGTGGCTAAGGTTGTTTCAGTAGGTTGTATAGACTTCCTGGTGGGGGGGACTAATGCCTGTGTTCTGGTGGTTGAGGCTCGATCTTGTCTTTCTGGTGGACAGGTCCACGTCTGGTGGTGTGTTTTGGGGTGCCTATGGCCTTATTATGTTTTTAGGTAGCTTCTCTGCTAATGGGTGGGGTTGTGTTCCTGCCTTGCTAGTTGCTTGGCATAGGGTGACCAGCACTGTAGCTTGCTGGTCGTTGACTGAAGCTGGGTGCTGGTGTTGGGATGGAGATCTCTGGGAGATTTTCGCTGCTTGATATTATGTGGAGCTGGGAGGTCTCTTGTGGACCCGTGTCCTGAAGTTGGCTCTCCCACTTCAGAGGCACAGCACTGGCTCCTGGCTGCAGCACCAAGAGCCTTTCATCCACCCAGCTCAGAATAACAGGGAGAAAAAGCAGAAAGAAAGAATTAGTAGAAGAGAGAAAGAGAGAGGGAAAGAAAGGAAGAAGGGAAGAAAGGAAGGAAGGAAGGAAGAAAGAAAGAAAGGAGGGAGGGAGTGAGGAAGGATGGAAAGAAAGAAGGAAAGAAAGGAGGGAGGGAGGGGGCAATGAAAGCAAAAGGAAGATTGAATGGAAGAAGGGAGGGAGGGAGGGAGGAAGGGAAGAAAGAAAGAAAGACAGGAGGGAGGGAGGGAGGAAGGAAAGAAAAAGAAAGTGGAAAGAAGAAGGGTGGGAGGGAGGGAGGAAAGAAAAAGAAAGAAGGAAAGGAAGAGCGGAGGGAGGGAGGGATGAAGGGAAGGTAGGAAAAAAAGAAAGAGCAGGTAAAGTAAAATAGAATAAAGTATGAAATATAGTAGCGTTATTAAAATTAGAAAGTAATTATTGAAAGAAAAAAAAAAAAAAAAAAACGGACCGATAGAACCCTGGGACATATGGTGGAAGCAAAGCTATACAGAGATAATCTTACACAGAAGATTACACATACACATTCACAAAAAGAGAGCAGGGGGAAAAATCAAAAATCTTGCTCTCCAAGCCCACCTCCTCAATTTGGGATAATTCGTTGTAAAAAGAGGAAAAGGGCAAGAAGTCTGAAATCTTGCTCTCTAAGTCCACCTCCTTACTTTGGAATAATTCGTTGTAAAAAGAGGAAAAGGGGGGAAAGTCTTAAATCTTGTCCTCAAAGTCCACTTCCTCAATTTGGGATGATTCGCTGTCCATTCATGCACTCCACAGACGCAGGGCACATCAAATGGACCGTGGAGCTTTAATCCGCTGCCTCCGAGGCTGCACAGAGAGATTTCCCTGACTCTGCTCTCACAGCTCCCGGGTCTCAGCCTTGGACCTGGCCCCGCCTCTGTGTGTAGGTCGCCGGAGGGCGTCCGTTCTTCGCTCAGACAGGACGGGTTTAAAGGAGCCGCTGATTCGGGGGCTCTGGCTCACTCATGCAGAGGGGAGGGAGGGGCGCGCAGTGTGGGGCGGGCCTGCGGCGGCAGAGGCCGGCATGACGTTGCAGCAGCCCGTGGCGCTCCGTGCGCTTTCCCGGGAAAGCCGTCCCCGGGTCTCGGGACCCCGGCAGTGGCGGGGTGCACAGGTCCCCCGGAAGGCGGGGCGGACAGTGACCCGCGCTCGCACACAGGCCCCGCGGCTGCGGCGGCGGCGGCGGGCGGCGGCAGGCGGCGGCGGTGGCGGGCGGCGGGGGGCGGCGGCGGCAGCGGGCCGCGGCGGCGGCGGCGGCGGCGGCGGGCCGCGGCGGCGGCGGCGGCGGTGGCGGGCCGCGGGGGCGGCGGCGGCGGCGGGCCGCGGCGGCGGCGGGCGGCGGCGGACGGTGGGCGGCGGCGGGCCGCGGCGGCGGCGGGCAGCGGCGGCCCACGCCCGTCTCCGAGGTCCACGCCTTACCCGCGGCTCGCGCCTGTCTCCGGCGCTTCCCTAAGCAGCCCTTTTAATGCCCTCTCCTCGCACACCAGGAAACGAAAGTGAAAGTGAAAAAAAGACTCTTGCCTCTTCAGCAACTCCAGACCCTTTCCCCGGACTCCCTCCGGGCTAGCCGTGGTGCACTAACCCCTTCAGGCTCTCTTCCTGCCGCCAGCCCCAGTCCTCTCCCTGCGCTCCGACTCCCCCTTACCTACTCTTCATAATTATTTTTATTAAAAGAAATATATTGTGGTATAATCTAAAAATATACTAACTTGAATGTACACTTTAATGAATTTTGACAAATGTAAATATTTTGTAACTTCTGTTTCCATCAAGGTAGACAATTTTCCTTTTACCCCCTTTGCAGTTTTCCCTTTCCTCTTTGCAGTCACTCTCTACTCCACATATGATACAGGCAACTGCTGATATGTTTTCTGTCGCCAGAGATTCATTTTTCCTTTCTAGAAAGTCATATAAGCAGAAACATAAAGTACATACTCTTGTGTGTCTAGCTTTTTTCTCACCATAATGTTTCTGACATTCATCCTTGTTGCATTCCTCATAATTCTATCCTTCTGCTGTATGATATGACATTGTATGGATATACCACAACTGATTCACCCATATAAATATTGTTGGAGATTTTCTGATGATGGCCATTCTGACCGGTGTGAGGTGATACCTCAATGTAGTTTTGATTTGCATTTCTCTAATGATTGGTGCTGTTGAGCATCCTTTCATGTGTTTGTTGGCAATCTGTTTATCTTCTTTAGAGAAATGTGTATTTAGGTCTTCTGCCCATTTTTGGATTGGGTTGTTTGTTTCTTTGATATTGAGCTGCATGAGCTGCTTCTAAATTTGGGAGATGAATCCTTTGTCAGTTGCTTCATTTGCAAAGATTTTCTCCCATTCTGAGGGTTGTCTTTTGGTCTTGTTTATGGTTTTCTTTACTGTGCAAAAGCTTTGAAGTTTCATTAGGTCCCATTTGTTTATTTTTGGTTTTATTTCCATTTCTCTAGGAAGTGGGTCAAAAAGGATCTTGCTGTGATTTATGTCATAGAGTGTTCTGCCTATGTTTTCCTCTAGGAGTTTGATAGTGTCTGGCTTTACATTTAGGACTTTAATCCATTTTGAGTTTATTTTTGTGTATGGTGTTAGGGAATGTTCTAATTTCATACTTTTACATGTACCTGTCCAGTTTTCCCTGCACCACTTATTGAAGAGGCTGTCTTTTCTCCCACTGTATATTCTTCCCTCCTTTATCAAAGATAAGTTGACCATATGTGCGTGGGTTCATCTCTGGGCTTTCTCTCCTGTTCCATTGATCTATATTTCTGTTTCTGTGCCAGTACCATACAATAA
The DNA here is from genome assembly GCF_025265405.1 of Mesoplodon densirostris. Taxonomy (NCBI): domain Eukaryota; kingdom Metazoa; phylum Chordata; class Mammalia; order Artiodactyla; family Ziphiidae; genus Mesoplodon; species Mesoplodon densirostris. The sequence goes on along the minus strand of NW_026778237.1, from coordinate 1,458,659 downwards.
ATGCTGGAGAGGGTGTGGAGAAAAGGGAACCCTATTGCACTGTTGGTGGGAATGTAAATTGATACAGCCACTGTGGAGAACAGTATGGAGGTTCCCTGAAAAACTAAAAATAGAACTACCATATGACCCAGCAATCTCACTACTGGGCCTATAGCCTGAGAAAACCATAATTCAAAAAGAGCCATGTACCAAAATATTCATTGCAGCTCTATTTACAATAGCCAGGACATGAAAGCAACCTAAGTGTCCATCTTCGGATGAATGGATAAAGATGTGGCACATATATACAACGGAATATTACTCAGCCATAAAAAGTAATGAAACTGAGATATTTGTAGTGAGGTGGATCGACTAAGAGTCTGTCATACAGAATGAAGTAAGTCAGAAAGAGAAAGACAAATACCGTATGCTAACACATATACATGGAATCTAAGGAAAAAAAAGGTCATGAGGAACCTAGGGGTAAGATGGGAATAAAGACACAGACCTACTAGAGAATGGACTAGAGGATATGGGGAGGGGGAAGGGTAAGCTGTGACAAAGTGAGAGAGTGGCATGGACATATATACACTAGCAAATGTAAAATAGATAGCTAGTGGGAAGCAGCCGCATAGCACAGGGAAATCAACTCCATGCTTTGTGACCACCTAGAGGGGTGGGATAGGGAGGGTGGGAGGGAGGGAGATGCAAGAAGGAAGAGATACGGGAACATATGTATATGTATAACTGATTCACTTTGTTATAAAGCAGAAACAAACACACCACTGTAAAGCAACTATACTCCAATAAAGAAGTTACAAAAAATCTTGTTGGATATTTTGGTCGTATCCAGTTTTACCTATTATGAATAATGGTGTTACACAGTTTTTGAACAAATTTGTGTGACATGAGACTTCATATCTCTTGGATAAGTATGAACTATTAGGTAATTGCTTGGTCATATGTAAATGTATATTTAACTTTAAAGCTTTCTTGCTACAAGCCCATTAACAATGTATTCATGTTTCTCTAGGTCCACACCAAAAGTTGATATTAACAGTTTTCTAAATTTTAGACATTATAGTGGTATGTAGTGGTATCTCATTATAATTGTAATCTGTACGTCTTTGATGGAGCAATCTCTAAATATATACAAATTATATATACTTAATATATATGTTATATACAATATATGTCAATATTTTTATTAATTTTTTATTGGAGTATAGTTGATTTACAATGTGTTAGTTTCTGCTGTACAGCAAAGTGAGTCTGTTATATATATACATACATCCCCTCTTTTTTACATTCTATTCCCATATAGGTCATTACAGAGTACTGACTAGAGTTCCCTGTGCTATATAGTAGGTTCTTATTAGTTATCTATTTTATATGTAATAGTGTGTATTTATATAAAAAATATAATTAGGCACTTAAAAATAAAAGGAAGATATGCAAATAGCCAATAGGCATATATTCATAGATACATGTACTTTACATTTATATATATAACATATCCATAAATATATTTTTTCCATTTTCTCCCATTGGATTGTCTTTTTATTTTTGAAGTGTAAAAGTTCTTTAATCTGTATATAAGTTCTTTGCCAGATATCAATATTGCAAACCTTTTCCAAGTTTGATCTTTCCTGTTGATTTTGTTAATTTTGATTTTTATACAATAGAAATTTTTTAAAATTTTGATACATACTAAATTGTCAATATTTTTTTTTAAAATTTATTTTTTTTAATTAATTTATTTTTATTTTTGGCTGCATTGGGTCTTCGTTGCTTTTTGAGGGCTTTCCTCTAGTTGCAGTGCATAGGCTTCTCATTGCCGTGGCTTCTCTTGTTGTGGAGCACCGGCTCTAGGTGCGCGGGATCAGTACTTGTGGTGCACAGGCTTAGTTGCTCGGTTGCATGTGGGATCTTCCCGGACCAGGGCTCGAACCCACGTCCCCTGCATTAGCAGGCAGATTCTTAACCACTGCGCCACCAGGGAAGCCATGTCAATATTTTATTTTATATTTCATAATTTTTGTATTATCTAAAAATTGTTTTCTTGTCTTTAGACCATGTGTTTCCCTTTGTTTTCTTCTAGACGTGTTATAATTGGAGTATTATGCTTAGATCTATGAGTTAATTAGAGTTATTTTTATGATTATTTCATATAAAGGTCATGGTTACTTTTGTCTGTATAGATATCCAATTGTTCTGTTATTCCTCAAAAGCAGTGCTATCCAACAGAAATATAATATGAAGCACATATAATTTTTTTATCTCATAGTAGCCACATTGAAACTGTAAGAATAAAGACATAAAAATCATTTTACCATATAATTTATATTACCTCATATATACAAAATAGTATTATTTCAATACATAATCAATATAAAAATATTAGTGAAATGAAGAATAAAGTTCAATGAAAAACAAACTACAGTGGCTATAAAAGGTATACCACAAAGTAAAAGTGTAAATTGTCTGTTAAATCTGAGAGTGAGCAACTAAGAGAGAAGCAAAAAGGCAGTTACGTATGAGATGTGGGATCTAAACCACTGGAGGATAACAATGATTTTAGAAAAAGAAAAAGAAAATAGTATAAAATACAGTGATAAACTTTATGAGTAGGAGCATATCGACCAGAACAAGGGGTGTGGCAACCTACACAGGATTACACAGCACCTAGAATGATGTCTTTGCTGTCGGGCTTGATACGTTGCAAACATGTGTGCAAACTCTGCTTCCCTTCTCTTAGGGATCACAGTCCTTAGATGCCTGTTGTAAATTTCTACAAACATATGATTAATGTATTTTGCAGTTTTCTAGTTGCTAAAGAAGGGCAGAAGTCTCTTATCCTTAATGGACAGGATCGGATTGTGGCATCCAAGGTTGGGAGTTTCTTTCTGGTACTTTAAAAATGCCATTTTATATTATTTTGCCTTACAAATCTTCTGACAAGTCTGCATAACTCATACCTGTATTTTCAAATACATAATGTGTCATTTTTTCTCTGGTTGCTCCTAAGATATACTCTTTATGGCTGTTTTCAACAATTTAATTATGATGGTAGTGGTGTTTCATGAGATTCATTGGCATTTATCTATTGTTAAATAGTTTTCATCAAATTTTGACCTTTTTTCTCACCACAGAAGATCTACAGGTGACAAGTTAGCATATGAAAAGATATTCAACATTATATGTCATTAAGGAACTGCAACTTAAAATAACAATGAGATACCACTACACATCTATCAGAATGACCAGAATCTAGAACACTTACAACACCAGATGCTGATGAGAATGTGAAGCAACAGGAGCTCTTTTTTTTTTACTGAAGTATAATTGATGTACAATATAGTGATTCACAATTTTTAAAGGTTATACTCCATTTATAGTTAAAAAATATTGTCTCTATTCCCTGTGCAGTACAATATATCACTGTAGCTTATTTTATACATAATACTTTGTATCTCTTAATCCCCTATTATATTGCCTCCACTTTTCCCTCTCCCCACTGACAATCACTAGTTTATTCTCTATATCTGTGAGTCTGCTTCTTTTTGTTATATTCTCTAATGTTTTGTATTTTTTAGATTCCACATATAAGGGAATTCTTATTCCTTGCTAGTGGCAATACCGAAAGGTACAGTCACTTTGGAAGACAGTTTGACATTTTCTTACAAAACTAAACATGCTATTTCCAAATGATCCAGCAATCATGTCTTTGGTGTTTACCCAAATGAATTGAGAACATATGTCCACACAAAAACCTGCACACTGTTTACAACAGCTTTTTTGATAATTAGCAAAACTTGGAACCAATCAAGATGCCCTTTGGTAGGTGAGTGGGTAAATAAACTGTGGTACATCCAGACTGTGGAATATTATTCAATGCTAATAAGAAACGAACTGTCAAGCCATGAAGACCCATGGATGAACTTTAAGTGCATCTTACTAAGAGAAAGAAACCAATCTAAAAGGCTACCAACTGTATGATTCCAACTAAATGACATTCTGGAAAAAGCAGAACTGTGGACATAGTAAAAAGATTAGTGGTTGCCAAGGAGGAGAAAGAAATGGAGAAGCAGGCATAGCACAGAGGATTTGAGGACAGTAAAACTGCTCTGTAAGACACTACAGTGGAGTACACATATCATTATACATGTGTCCAAATCCATAGAATATGCAACAGCAAGCATGAATGGAAACTATGAACTTTGGGGGATGATGATGTATCAGTGTAGGTTCATGGATTGTAACAAATGTACCATCTAGTCTGGGATATTAATAGTGGAGGAGGTTGTGGAAACTGGGAGTATATGGGAACTCTCATTCTTTTCACTCAATTTTGCCATGAATATAAAACTTCTCTAAAAAAATAAAGTTTATTATTTTAAAAGTTTGACTTTTTTTTTCAAATACCTGCATGATTTACCTCTTGATATTATCCCATAAGTAAGTGAATCTCAGTTTACTGTGGTTAGACTTTGTTTTCTCTTTATTTCAAAGATTTGGTATAAAAAAGAAATGTAAAAATGTAAAATACTTTATTAATAATTTTTAGGAATCAATAATTACAATGATTCTTCCAGTGGAGCAGCTTATACACCTTCGTATAGTTGCATTTGAATAGTAACTGTAAAGAAGGAAAATATTTTGTATATGCTTCTTACTCAGTCTTGCTCATTATGAAAACTGGAATATTGACTAGAATTGTCAGTTGGAAATCCTTATATTTGAAAGGAATTTTTAAAACACAGGACTTGATGGAAAATATAAAAATATCCATTAAGAATATCTTAATATAAAAGGTAACACTATATTCTATATTATCATAACAGCTTTTTCTGTGTGACAGGTATATACAATATATGTAGCATTTGATAATAATTACTAATAATTCATGTAGAAGAACTAGAGCTGCATCCTTGCCATATTCATCATCTCTCTAATAGTCAACTATTTTTTTTGCGGTACACGGGCCTCTCACTGCTGTGGCCTCTCCCGTTGCGGAGCACCGGCTCCAGATGCGCAGGCTCAGCGGCCATGGCTCACGGGCCCAGCCGCTCCGCGGCATGTGGGATCTTCCCGGACCGGGGCACGAACCCGTGTCCCCTGCATCGGCAGGTGGACTCTCAACCACTGCGCCACCAGGGAAGCCCTCTAATAGTCAACTCTTGAATTTTCTCTTCTTTATTCCCTTCCCAGATCCTTTGTTAGGTTTATTCTTTGTTTCAATGGAAAAGAGAGATGTGTCTACTTTATATGTTTTAAAAAAGTTAACATCATAAATGAGAGTTCCCATAAACTGATTTCTAGAGTGTTGGTATTTTCTTCAATAACTTCACAGTGTCTACTAATATATCCCCATTTACCAAGTTTTTGTTTGTTTGTTTTTTGCGGTATGCGGGCCTCTCATTGTTGTGGCCTCTCCCATTGCGGAGCACAGGCTCCGGACGCTCAGGCTCAGCGGCCATGGCTCACGGGCGCAGCTGCTCCGCCGCATGTGGGATCTTCTTGTACCCGGGCACGAACCCGCGTCCCCTGCACCGGCAGGCGGACTCTCAACCAGTGCGCCACCAGGGAAGCCCCTAGGTTCTTTTATTAACTTAACCTTTTCCTACCTCTCATTGAAATCTTGCTAACCACTGTTTATTAATATTCTTTCCATGTGCTTTTATTTTCACTATGATCATCCCTGAGCACTTCTGGGAAAATAGAATTTTGATGGCCCACACATTTTTTCAGAAAAAGCAACTTTTAGATCCTTTGCAAGCTGTAAATGGAAATATGAATACCACTCTTCTTATATGAGAGCTTTAACATTTAAATCATTGTGTGCAATATTTGTGGAGACTGTAACAGTGTAAAGTTATTCTTCCTCCAAATGCTGCCTGATAGATTCTTGAAAAAGCATTGCTGTTAATAAATAACTTCTTATCTTGATATAACTTCAACATTTCTGTTCCCAAATGTGGGAATAATATATAGAAATACTTAAGTTACATCAAGATAAAATGCCGGATATATATATATATATATATATATATATATATATATATATATATATATATATATATATATATATATATATATATATATATATATCATTACTGATGTAGAATCTTTGTTTAAAGACAATAACTTCCATAGCAGAGGGAACTTTACCATTGAAGGCTTCAGGTAACCTCTCTATTTCTCAGATTTCATGCTAAATCATAAAATGTGCCATATTGTGTCTGAAGCTATTTTTTCAACAGTCCATTTTCTTAAATGAACTAGCAAAGCAGTAAATACTGAGGAACATTTTGGCTCCCAAATCCTAAAGCCATTCTGATTATGCCTGGATGATCATGGGGACATCACTGGAACTACCAGATGACTGGCTGAAATACCAGTGTTATGGCCAGCTTATAAATTAGAAATTATACAGAATCCAATTTTATTTTTTTGTTAAGTAGTTCCTATGAGGCTTTTGGGATGTCAGTGTAAAGTCCTTTGTTGTGTAATCTTTATCCATTAGATAGGGAACAATGCCAATCCCCATCATAAATACTTTCACAATCTGACACTGAAAATCCACTGTAGGGCATAGGACCTGCAAACAGGATATGAATCACACACATCCATCCACTCATTCAGACAATCCACAAATATTCATTTTTAAGTCTACTATATGCCAATAATGTACCGGGCTCGAAGATGCTAAACCATGCTAAATGCTGAAACAGACATACTCAGTTCTGGCCCTCCTGGAACTTATGACCTACAGAAGTGCCTTCATTGTAAATGGTCAGGTCTCAGCCAATGCTATTATCATCAGCAGGTGACCAGATGATAGAGCTTGCTTTCTAAACAAGCTCCACACTGTTTGCTTTCAACAGTTTTGCTTTCCTTCAAGGCACAGAATCCAGTGGTCAGTTTCTCCCAGTTAGTGAGGTTTGGGGAAAATGTACCCAGTGAACCATTCCTTGCAGCCTCACTCTTTCCTCACACTCCCCTCTGTGCTCTTGAGCTAAAGAGACCCGGATTCAAGTCACTTGCTCTAACCTTATTATTTTAAAATAGGGCTGCTCCTGCTTTGAGGATTTCCACTGGACCAACATAGTAGCAAAGCAGCACTGAATCAGAAGCAGGTAAATTTCAAAATGACAGCTCTAAAAATATCCACTCTCCTTTTGTTCTCCTCCTATCCCTTTGCTCTGAACACCTCTGCCCTGAGGCTTTGCCTTTACCCTCCTCTGATTACTGCTCCAAAAGGGTTTCCAAGAGCGGGGAGAATTTATGGTTTCATTTGCTCCCAAGTCCTTGGTGGAAAAGGATGCTTTCTTCCTGATTCTTACCAATTCCACATTCACATCGTTAACACAAAAATCATCATTTAAAAGAAAAATTTCCTCAGCTTCATATATCTTCTGGGCCAACACTGAAAGAATATTTTCAAAGAAACAATATCCTCTCTGCTTTGCTCTTCTGAGTTTCACGTTCTTACCTCCAGTCTCATTTTCAACCCTTATTACGGGATGCATCACAAAAATAGAAGAAAGTTCTTTGTGCTTTCCCTGTACCAGCCAATTATGCTAATTTCTTCAATCTCTAACGAACAGAATGCAAAATCAACACAAAACCTGATTATGCGACCTCTTCCAAGGGAAAGATCTGAGAGTTGTCTATTTACTAATGAAGCTCAGTGTGTATTAAGGGTTGACTGAAGCAATCATCAGGAATTTTCATCCCTTAAATTAGTGTTTTCCACCAGATGCACATCTTTCATTTCGGATAATATAACTTTTAAGCTCAGGATACAACTGGACAAAAGAAAAAAAGGTTACCAACACAACATTTGCAGTAATAACACACTAACAGCTATCATCCTTCCCTGAGGAATTCAGCCTACTTTATGGACACAATTTCGTACAAACTCATAAGAAAGTTAACAAAACCCAAAACCACTTCACAATAGCCTAGAGAGGTAAAGGTCAAAACTTATTACTGCCAGGCCCAGCAGACCATGGCACCTACCGGAAAGAGCACAGGACAGGAAAACCTGGAAGCCTGTATTCCAGTTTCGGTTACTCCTGTAAGCATTAGTAGGATCTGAGTGAACTCAGCCTGCCCTGCTTTTTCCTTTTATAAAAGCCTACATCACCCTCTCAGTAGAGTGAAACGCCACATCTGAAAAGTTGCAGATCTCTTTAGGAAAGAAACAAAACTCACGCTTTCCAACCAAAATGGAATAATTCAGTCAATGGAGACTTAATAAAAATCTGCCATAAAGCAACGGTTTACTTGAAATCTATCTTTTGTGGTATAATTTATTGGGGTAAGGAGTGTAAGGAAATCATAATTAGAGTTACCAATTATTCCAGAAATCAAGGTCATTGAGATCAGATTCCAACTTTGACCTTGACCCAGGCTTACAGAGATGTAACATGTCCCAATACCTCATATCCACCATACATGGGAGAAACAAGGTATGCAGACAGATCCTCTTATGTAGTGGTTTTAATACAGGGTCTCAGATTCGTTGCCATTCTTTGCATCCAGATGTGGCCATTTTCCCTTGAATTTAGGCAGGCTTTCCATGGCTTCAAACAATAGAGCAGGGGTCAGTAAATTATGGCTGGTGGGCCAAATCTAGCCCTCTACCAGCTTTTATAAAAGAAGCTTTATTGGAACACAGCCATGTTCCTTAGTATATGTATTGTTTCTGTCTGTTTTCACATCACAGCAGCAGAGCTAAGTAGTTGCAAAAGAGACAGTATGGCTTTTAAAGCCTAAAATATTGAGTGTCTGACACTTTATGGAAAAAGGTCCCCAATGCCTGCAATAGTATATAATGAAAGTGATGCTTTGTAACATCTAGGACTAGATCATAAAAGGTCATGCAGCTTTTGCATGATTCTCGAGGAATGCTTTGACTCTGGACACTCATTCTTGGGATACTCTATCTTGAATCCTAACTACCACGTTATGAGAAGTCCAAGCCACATGGGCAGCCATCTATAGGCACTCCAGGCAACAGTCCTTGTTGGGCCCAGTCTTCAAGTCATCCCATCTCAAGAGCCAGACATGGGAATTAAAATTATCTAGATGATTCCAGCCCCAGCCATTTGAATCCTCATGAGCTGAGGTTTCAGACATCAGTCATGGAGTAGTGACAAGCCATCTCCTCTGTGGACTCTTTGAACTGCTGACCCACAGAATCTGAGCACATGTTAAAATGTTTGTTTGTTTCACCACTAAGTTTGGACTTCTTTATTATGTAGCAATAGACAACTATAGCACTGTGTACACAGGAGATCTACATTTCACAGAGCACATACTTTTAGATGTGAATGTTGACTGCTCAATTTCTAAGAAGAACGTACACACACATATAGGTACAAAATGTTTATGTATATGTAAATATTAGACCTATATAAACTAATCTATATTATCCATAAAATGAGGGGCCCTTGATAATGGCTAACATTTCTTTTCGGTATTTATTGTGTTCCAAGAACTGATGAATTCTTGCATTGTATGAATTTTCTCTTTTAACCCTCATAGCAACTCGCTGTGAGAAGTAATGTTATCTCTATTTTATAGATGAGAAAACTGAGGCAAAAACAGATAACATGTTCAAGAGAACTCAACAAGTAAATTTTAGAGTCAAGATTTGAACCCAAGTTCTCAAGTTTTACATCACTTACTCATAGTCACCAAGCTCTATACTGAGGAAGGGGATGAATGCTGAAGCCATCACCTCATGCTCAAGAAGTTAGACAGAAACTTAGCAGGTATGGTTGAAAGAAGACAGGACTTGGAGTCGTAAGTCCAGAGCCTGAGTGATGAAATGAATTGTCCTCTCATCTAGAGATAGGTTTGTTTTTAAAAAATGAAGAAGAACACTGCATATTCTGATGGTTAATTTCTGTACTTAATGATTACCAAAGAGTGGAATTTTACCAGGGAGCTATTTTGCAATGACATAAATTATTGATTCAAAATCAATCCTTTATTATAAATTATTGATTCAAAATCAAACCTTTATTAAGTCTCCCTTGCATCAGAAATCTTTCCCACTCTCCACTTCTTTTTAAACACTTTCCTGTCTACTCTTGGCCAAAGCTTGAAGCCTAACTTAACATTTGGAAATAAAATAATGAAATAGTCATAACACAGCAATTCCAATGCCCACTGAAACAGAAGCTCTAAATAATTTTTCAGATAATTTAGGAAATTAAAAATATTTACATCATAGATGCAAAGACAGAAGTTATCTGTGTAATAAAATAAATGGTGAGACAAAAAGTTTCTGGTCAAGTAGATTTGTTTAAATATGAACACTAATCTGAGTTCTACCCCTGTGCTAAAACCCAGTGACAGGTTGCATACAGTTTCTAAAAGGATAGTTCAGTGCATTGGGTCAAATTCATGCCCTAAAATGTGGTATTATTAATAGTACTAGAAGACAGAGTGTGACTGTCTTCTTTGGGACATAGATGAAGACCCCAAGATAGACAATATCAAGGACAAGTTATGTAGAATAAGGTATTATCTCAGTCCTTGGGACATGTCATCCAGGATAGAATAAGAAGTAGATTTATTATCAAGTACATGAAGACAGAGACAGTAAGCAATGAGTGGTAGTTGGTTAAAACAGACAGGTTTTAGAAGTAGAGGCACAGATGTAGAAAACACACTTAGAGTTACCAGGGGATTGTGGAGGGGAGGCTAAACTGGAAGCTTGGGACTGAAATATACACACTACTCTACATAAAATGGATAACTAATAAGAACCTGCTCTTCTTATTAGCACAGGAAACTCCACTCAATACTCTGTAATGGGCTATTTGGAAACGACTCTAAAAAAAAATAAAAGTGGGGCTTCCCTGGTGACGCAGTGGCTGACAGTCCGCCTGCCGAGGCAGGGGACACGGGTTTGTGCCACAGTCCGGGAAGATTCCACATGCCTCGGAGGGGCTGGGCCCGTGAGCCAAGTCTGCTGAGCCTGCGCGTCCGAAGAGTGTACTCCACAACAGGAGAGGCCACAACAGTGAGAGGCCCACGTGCTGCAAAAAAAAAAAAAAAAAAAAAAAATGGGTATATGTATATGTATAACTGATTCACTTTGCTGTACACCTGAAACTAACAACACTGTAAATCAACTATACTCCAATGAAAATTTTCTAAAAAATAGGTTTTAAGAACCATAGTCAGGGAGCAGTGTGGATTGGAAAGACCTGGCAAGAAATATTTCTGCATCCTCAGACAGTGCTCCCCAAGCTGGCTATTGCAAGGGTGAGCATTTGAGAGATCTTTGACCTAAGGAGGACATGAGATTAACAATCTATCACAATGTGCATGAATTATTCTCCTCAGTGCTATCAGAAAACAGATGGCATCCTAGAGCAAGGGTCAGCAGATCTTTTCTGTAAAGGGTCAGATAGGAAATATTTTGGATTTTGTGTACCATACATCTCCGTTGCAACTGCCCATCTGCTGCTGTAGCACAGAAACCGCCATGCACAATACGTTAATGAATGGTTGCGGCTGTGTTCAAGCAAAACATTATGTACAAAACCAGGAGTCAAGCGAGATCTGATCAGTGGGCCAGAGTTTGCGGACCCCAGTTCTGGGTCAGTGTTCACAGCTGAATGAGTCATGAGGCCTTCAGTTCCAGTTCTCATTGTACTACTTTCTACCTGGGTGAAATTGGGTTCATCCTTTTATTTATATGGGCCACTATGTTAGTCAAGTTTCTCCAGAAAAACAGAACCAACAGCAGGTGTATACAATGTGCCCATATATATTGATAGATATAGATCTAGATATCGATATTGATACCTATATCTATATCCATATCTATATAAAGATAGAGAAGGAGAGACAGAGATTTTAAACAACTGGTTCACACAATAATAGAGGCTTGGTAAATTCAAAATCTGCAGGTTATGCTGTCTAGAGACTCTAGGAAGAGTTGCAGTTCAATTTCTGTACGCCTTCTGTCAGAATTCCTTTTTGCCACAGGGAAGTCAGTCCTTGTTTTATTAAGAGTTTTAACTGATTGGATGAGGCCCACCCATATTATGGAGGATAATCTGCTTTACTCAAAGTCCACCACCAATTTAAATATGAATTTCATCCAAAAACACCATCACAGGGACTACAATGGTGGAACAGTGGTTAAGGATCCACCTCCCAATGCAGGGGACACGGGTTAGAGCCCTGGTCTGGGAAGATCCCACATGCCGTGGAGCAAATAAGCCCATGCACCACAGCTACTGAGCCCATGCACCTAGAGCCTATGCTCTGCAACAAGAGAAGGAATTACAATGAGAAGCCCGTGAACCACAATGAAGAGTAGGCCTCGCTTGCTGCAAATACAGAAATCCCACGTGCAGCAACGAAGACCCAACGCAGGCAAAAATATAAATAAATAAATAATAAAACATTAAAAAAAACACAAAAACGTCATTACAGAAATATCCAGAATAATATTTGACCAAATAACTGGGCATGGTGGTCCAGACAAATTGACATGGAAAATTTACCACCTAAGCCATAGTTTTGTCATCTTTTACTGAGCAATTTGACTTATCTGAACTATTTTCATACCTAGAAGATACTTTCTACAGTATCTGTAGAAACATGATTTGGCTCCAAAAACCATAAGCTAGAGCATTTCATTCCAGGTCCCTCCTCAAATATCCATGATAGGTAGAAATTTGACATCAGTAGTTCTTGAAATCTCCCCAGGTGATTATAATATGCAACCAGGGCTGAGAATCTGGAGATGTAGAGAGAATTTAAATTGAACTTTAGTTAAACAGTAAAATAAGCTCTGACTACTGGCTGGAGCTAGACAAGGGATATGCATTTAGTGGGATGAGAAGATAAAAAAACACTAGGGAGTAAATCAAATGCTTTACACCTGTGCTTAGCTAATTGTTACTCAGGTAATTCAGACAATCTTACAACACCTGAACCCTGAAATTCCTTAGTTCTCTTTAAAAAAATGTAACTCTTCAAGTAACTGAACTCTGAGAATCATGTAAGTCATAAAGAAAAAGAAGAAATCTTATTTTCTGAATTAGTTGATTTCATATATACTGTTTCACTTTCATGATACTAACTAGTTATCTTTCTTTCCATTTTATGTCTGAGGAAAGTAAGGCTTTAAAAATCTCAGTCATTTTCTCAAGGTCACTTGTTAAGTGTGTGGTAGGCAACATAATGGCTCCTAAAAATGCCCTCACCCTAATCCCTGGAACCTATTAATATGTTACCTTACATGGTGAAGAGGACTTTGCAGATATGACTGAAGTTATAGACCTTGAGATAGAAAGATTATCCTGGATTAACTCATGGAATAAATCTAATTCCATGAGTCCTTAAAAGCAGAAAACCATTCCCAACTTTAGAAAGCGAAAGAGAGAGATGTCCTAATAGAACCAGAATCAGAGTGATGCAACAATTTGGGTTTTGTAGGTGGACAAAGGGGACTGTGAGTCAAGGACTACAAGTGACCGCTGGAAGCAGATAAAGTCCAGGGAACAGAAACACCCCTAAGAGCCTCCAGAAAAGAATGTAGCTCTGCCAACACTTTTTTTTTCTTTTTTAACCATCTATATTGGAGTATAATTGGTTTACAATGGTGTGTTAGTTTCTGCTTCATAACAAAATGAATCAGCTATACATATACATATATCCCCACATCCTCTCCCTCTTGCGTCTCCGTACCACCCTCCCTTCCCTATCCCACCCCTCTAGGTGGACACAAAGCACAGAGCTGATCTCCCTGTGCTTTGTGGCTGCTTCCCACTAGCTATCTATTTTACATTTGGTAGTGTATATATGTCCATGCCATTCTCTCACTTCATCACAGATTACCTTTCCCCCTCCCTGTGTCCCCAAGTCCACTCTCTATGGCTACATCTTTATTCCTGCCCTGCCCCTAGGTTCTTCATAACCATTTTTTTATATTCCATATATATGTGTTAGCATATGGTATTTGTTTTTCCCTTTCTGACTTACTTCACTCTGTATGACACTCTCTAGGTCAACCCACCTCACTACAAATAACTCAATTTCATTTCTTTTTATGGCTGAGTAATATTCCATTGTATATATGGGCCACATTTTTTTTTTTAGTACGTGGGCTTTTCACTGTTGCGGCCTCTCCCGTTGTGGAGCACAGGCTCTGGACGTGCCAGCTCAGCAGCCATGGATTATGGGCCCAGCCACTCAGCAGCATGTGGGATCTTCCTAGAGCGGGGCAGGACCCGTGTCCCCTGCATCAGCAGGCAGACTCCCAACCACTGCGCCACCAGGGAATCCCTGTGCCACATCTTTATCCATTCATCTGTCGATCCTGCCAACACTTTTACTTTACTCAATTGAGACCAATGTCAGACTTGTAAGGTAATAAATTTACCTTGTTTTGAGTCACTAAATTTTGGGTAATTTGTATGAAAGCAATAAAAAACAAATACAGAGGTTCTACAAGAGCCAGGTTATATCTTTATACTTAAGTATTTCTGAAATGAATTTAACATTGTGATTGACAGCAGCAGCAGCAGCTTCCAAGGGATCCCATCACACACCTGAGGAAAAGAAGCCTAATACAAAGCAGTGACAGCAGCAGGTCACTGCCCCACACTTGGAGTAGAGGGGGACTTGATCTACTGTAGCAGCAGCATAGCCTGAATGGGAACCCATCCTCCTGTGGCACTAGTCCCATCAACATTAGTCTAGTCTGCTAGCATCTGCTGAGCCAACAGGCCCCACATATACAAACCCTCCAACTCAGCAGCATTAAGTGAGCCAGGCTCAGGGTTTCCTGAAACTCATATTCAATGGCACTGGAAAGACCAGATATCACCTACAGTTATGAAAACATAAAAAAACAAAAACAGAACACTGGGAACTTCAGAAAGAAAAGGGGAACAATGGAATGGGTGAAAACAAATGGGGTAAATAGAAGAGACTCATTAGTCTCATGAGTTTCTTAAATACTATATGATGGTCAAAGCAAAACTTATGACACCATCTGATGTGGTTCTCAATGTAGAGAAAGGAAATACTACAGAAAATCATACTTTAAAACTGGGGAATATTAAGAGACCTAAATGGAAGTAAAATTTTGAAACTTCACTTGAAGTAATAAAACACTGATTCCAGTAGACTATGATAAGTTACATATGTATGCTGTACTGCCAAAAGCAACCACTAAGAAAACTATACACAGTATACACAAATGATTATAAATAAATAAATTAAAATGGGCTTATTAAAAAATGTTTAAGTAACCCACAAGAAGGCAAAATAAGAGAAACACAAGATTGAGAAACTAAGGTAAAAGACAAAACAAAAAATAAAATGGTAGACCTAATCTTTAACATAGCAATAATTACATTAACTGTAAATGATCTAAATAATGAAGTCAAAGACAGAGATTGGAAGAGTAGATTAAAAAATCACAAGCATGATCCAACTATATACTGTCTATAAGAAGCTTACTTTAAACATCATGATATAGGTAGTTCAGAGTAAAAGGATGAAAATGATATATCATGTGAACATTAATCAGAAAAAGCAGGAATGGATAAATTAATATCAGATAAAGTAGATTTCAGAGCAAAGGAAATTATTAGGGGTAAACATGGTCATTACATAAAGATAACAGGAATAATCCACCTAGATGAACTAGTGATACTAAATGTGTGTGTACCAAACAACAGAACTTCAAAATACATGAAGCAAACACTGAAAAAGGTAGTAAAAGGAGAAAATTTTAAATCCACAATTATTATTTGAGAGTTCAACACAGCAATTTATAGAACTACCAGACAGAAAAATCAGCAAGGATATGGAAGAACTGAAAACATCATCAATCAACAGGACATAACTGACATTTAAAGAACACTCAATAAGAGCAGAATACATATTCAAGTGTACATGGAACATTCAATCATATATCATATACTGGGTGATAAAAAACATTAGCAAATTTAAAAGAATTAAAATCATAGAGAGTATGTTCTCTAGCCATAAAGGAATCAGACTAGAAATCAATAACAGAAAGACAACAGGAGAATCTTCAATCACATGAAAACTAAACATCCCAATTCCAAATAACTCAGGGGTAAAAAAGACAGCATCAAGGAAAAAAATTTTAATGCATAGAATAAAGGAAAATGGAGATATAACAGACCAAAGTTTGTGGAATGAAGTGAAAGTGATGCTAAAAGGGAAGTTTATAGAACTAAATTGGGAAAGAAAATATTTCAAAGCAATAATCTAATGTTCTATATTACAATAGTAAAAAAGGAAGAGGAAAAAACACTAAACAAGCAGAAAGAAGGAAATAATAAAGACGAAACAGAAATCCATGAAACTGAAAACAGGAAAATGGGGTGGGAAATCAATGAAACAAAAGGCTGGTTCTTGGAAATAAACAATTTAATCAATAAAGATCTAGCAAGACTGATAAAGGTAAAAACAGAGATGGCACAAATCACAGATATCAGATATGCAAACAGGGATACCATGACATATCCTGCAGGTTAATAAGGGACAAGTTATTATGAACAAGTCTACACTATAAATTCAAAAATGTAGATGAAATGGGCCAATTCTTCTGCACCCAAAACTACCAAAACTCAGCCAAGATGAAATAGATAATCTCAATTTTCCTGTAACCATTAGAAACACTGATTTTTCATATAAAAACTCCCAAAAGACATATTCAGGCTTAGATGTTTCACTTTTACCCAAGACTTAAAGAATTAAAACCAATTTTACATGATTTGATAAGAAATAGAAGTAGAGGGAACAGTTCCTAATTAATTTTATGAAGCCAGTATTACCTTGATACCAAAACCAGACAGGAATAGTATAAAAAGAAGAAGACTATAGACCAATATGTTTTATGAAATTGCCTGTAAAAATCTTCAGCCAGATATTAGCAAATTAAATCCAGAAATATATAAAAAGAATAATATATCATGACCAAGTGGTATTTATTCCAGTTATGCAAAGTTGGTTAAATATTTGAAAATCAAACAATGTAATCTACCATATCCAATAGATTAAGGGGGAAAAGTCATGTGATCCTATCCATTAATGCAGAGAAGGCATTTGACAAAATCCAATCCCATTCATGATTTGGCACATATATACAATGACATATTACTCAGCCATAAAAAGAAACAAAATTGAGCTATTTGTAATGAGGTGGATAGACCTAGAGTCTGTCATACAGAGTGAAGTAAGTCAGAAAATGAAAGACAAATACCGTATGCTAACACATATATATGGAATCTAAGAAAAAATATGTCATGAAGAACCTAGGGGTAAAACAGGAATAAAGACACAGACCTACTTGAGAATGGACTTGAGAATATGGGGAGGGGAAAGGGTAAGCTGTGACAAAGCGAGAGAGAGGCATGGACATATATACACTACCAAACATAAGGTAGATAGCTAGTGGGAAGCAGCCGCATAGCACAGGGAGATCAGATCGGTGCTTTGTGACTGCCTGGAGGGGTGGGATAGGGAGGGTGGGAGGGAGGGAGACGCAAGAGGGAAGAGATATGGGAACATATGTGTATGTATAACTGATTCACTTTGTTATAAAACAGAAACTAACACACCATTGTGAAGCAATTATACTCCAATAAAGTTGTAAAAAAATAATAATCAAATTAAAAAATTAAAAAAAGAAGAAAAAAAAACCCCAAGCAAACTAGGAATAGAAAAGGAACATACTGAAACTCATAAAGAGGATCTACAAACAACCTATACCGACATTATATTTAACTGTGAAAGACTGAATGCTTTCTCTGTAAGATCAGAAACAAGGCACCGATATCTGCCCTCACCACTTTTATTAAATATATTAATGGAGGTTCTAGTAAGAAAATAAAGCAAAAATAAATAAATACATAAATTTAAAAGTTAAAATTTTAAAACATTTATTTAAAAGATAGAAAGACTATTCCTACTACGTTGAATAGGAAGGAATATATCCTACTGAATGTTGAATAGTAATATATACTATTATATTAAATAAGGAAAAGTAAAATGGTATCTGAAGAGGAGATTATAATCTAAATGGAGAAAATACCAAGCAATCCACAAAAAGCTTGAGAAATCATATTAGTTTGTAAATGTTTTAGAGTACAAATCAACACAGTTTTATCAAATTATATATTAATAACAAATGTGTAGAAGCTTAAATAAAAATATGTGATGCCATTTACAACTGACCTAAATAAATACTTAAATATAAGCCCAATAAGACATCTATAGGACCTCTATACTGAAAATTACAAAATGCTGATGAAGAAAAATTTAAAAGTCCCAAACAAATAGTGAGACATACCTTGTTCATGGTTTAGAAAACACAACATAATAAAGATGTCAATTCTCCCCAAGTTAAGAGGCTTAACAGAGGTACTCTTAAAATGCCCTCAAGGTTTTTGTGGATATAGACAAGCTTATTCTAAGATTTATATGGTAAGAAGAGGCTGAAGAATAGCTAAAACAATTTGTAAAGGAAGATTAAAATGGGAGGAATGAATATACCCAATTTCAAGATTTTGCAGTCATGATGGAGGGTAGATACACAGATCAATGGAATGGAATAGAGAACCCAGAAATAGACTGACATAAATACATTTAACTTGTTTTTGACAGCAGTGCGAAAGCTATCAAGGAAGAATAGACTTTTCAAAAAATGGTACTGAAACAGTTGGACATCCCTCGACAAAAACAAACAAACAAAAAATGAACCTTAACCTAAACCTCCACACCTTACACAAAAATTAAATCAAAGGGGATCATAATCTTAAATGTAAAAGCAGGACATTTTTAGAAAAAAAAATAGGAGAAAATCTTTGGCATCTAGAACTATGTGAATAATTCTTAGACTTGTCACCGAAAGTATGATCAATAAAAGCAAAAATTGATAAATTGGATCTCATCAAAATGAGTTAAAATGTTTCATAGGAGATCATTTTAAGTGGATGAAAACAAATTACACAGTGGGAAAACATATTTGAAAATCCCACATGAGACAAATGACTTGTATGTATAATATACAAAGAACCTCCAAACAACTTTAAAAAACCCAACTAGAAAATAGGCAGAAGACAGGAACAGACATTTCATGGAAGAGAATATACACATGGCAAAGAAGCACATGAAAAGATGCTCAACATCATTAGCCATTAGGGAAATGCAAATTAAGACCATAATGAGATATCAGAGAATAACTAAAATTAAAGTATAGTGACAACATCAAATGCTGGTGAGTACATAGAAAAATTATATCACATCACTGGTGGGAAAATAAAATGGTTTAGCCACTCTGAGAAACAGCTTGACAGTCTCTTTGAATCCTACAACTAGATTCACCCTACAACACAGTAATTGTACTCTTGAGCATTTATCCAAAAGAAACAAAAACTTAATTAAGTTCCCACAGAAACTTACACATAAATGTTCATAGCAGTTTCATTTATAACAGCCAAAAACTGGCCACTACCCAAATGTCTTTCAATGGATGAATGTTGAAACAAATTGTAATAAAATCTTATCATAGAATACTACCGAGCAACAAAAAGGAACAAATTATTAATATATGCAAAAATTGAAATGAACTTCAAGGGAATGATGCCGAGGGAAAAATTTTAAAAAGCCAATCTCCGAAGATTAAGTAATTCATGATGATATTTACATATTATTCTTAAAATAACAAAACTGTGGAGATGGAGAACAGATTAGAAGTTGCCAAGGGTTAGAGATGGGGGTAGAAAGTACAGCGGGGGATCTTTGTGAGGTTTTTGTGGTCCCAGTACAAATAATACAGCAATCTTGGTTTTAACCCCGAAAGATGTTTAAAAGCAATTCCTAATAAGAGGTGTCCAGATATTTAGCAATGGCAGCAGATTAGAGGTATAGCTCCCCAACATGACAACTTCAAAACAGATGGTACTAATTCAATGCATATGTTAATTTTAAAAAGATCAGTCACAATACTTAAATGGTATATATCTTAACGATATTATTCTAAGGATCCAGCTATACCAGATGGACTGGCAGGATTTTCTGTACATTCGATCTTATTTAAGACAGTAAATCTTATAATAAGACAGTTAAAAAAAGAAAAAGAAAAAAAAACAACTACAGTTGGATATTCTCATAGGAAGATGAGGTGAAAATATGTAGCAGCGGTTCAAAAGCTTAAGCAGTGGCACCTAAATTTGGCTGCACATTAGAATCATCTGAAGCACTTTTTAAAAACCCTCACACCAACAGTTGGTCATCCTAAACCAAGAAAATCATTTTAAATCTCCTCAGACGATGCCATTGTCTAGCCAGAAGTGAGAACCAGCGGACTAAGCAGAAGGGGATGTTTCTACAAAGATTTCTTAACAATAAGTTCTTTCACCCAATCAGATTTACCTTCCTGCAAAGGGGTAAAGAAGGCTAGATGTTGTCCATACTTGCTTAGCTTTAATTAGCACTTGTGACTTGCCCAAAACCTAGATCATGTTTCCCCTAAATTTCATGTTATTCCCTAAGTTTTTCAAATCCAGGGCTAAGGGGTTTGCCAGGATGAGATTTTAAGTGCTCACACAGGGGAAGTCCCAGGCAAACCAGGACAGAGGTCAGTCTACACTGAAATGTAAAGCATCCTAAATAACCCTGTCACTGCCCCCAGATACTAGTCTGTGCCAACCAGTGGAGAAAAGGCATTCTCCAGTACTACCACGGCAAATGCTGCTGTACTTGCCTTGGCTACTCCCTATCTTTTCCAGGCGTCTCTCCCCTTCACCTGCTGGTGGACGCTTTGGCAGCTGACAATGCAGCTATTTTCAAACTTTACGGTGAATAAAAATCATCTGGAGGGCCAGTTATAACAGAGATCACTGAGCCCCACTAGAGTTGCTGATTCCATAGGGCTGGGAAAGGGCCCTAAAACTTGAATATCTGACACATTATCAGGGGACGCTGGTAAAGCTGGTCAGGTTGTTACCGAATGCACGTTCGTGTGTCTGAAGCACAGTGAGGCCAAACAAACCGAAAGGTTGGAGTCTGGAGCAGAGAAAGGTTTATTGCAGGATCGAGCAAGGAGAGGTGTAGCCCGTGTTCCAAAAACCCTGAAATCTCCAAAGGATTTCAGCAAAGCATTTTTAAAGGCCAGGTGAGGGAGGGACGTCCCAGGGAATGTGATCAGCTCGTGCACAATCCTCTGACTGGCTGATGTTGAGGCCACAGGACAGGTAACATTATCCATCCTTAGGTGCCAGAAGGTCTGGGGGCTACATGCTCATGATCATCAAGGAGTTCATTTCTTCCATTGGGTGGTGGTTTTTAGCATCTGAAAACTCAAGAAATATGCCTGAGATACTATTATCTGAGTACTTCAGAGAGGAACTACAGCAGAGGCTATGGGGGATGGGTCTGTCCTAGGAAGGCCCCATAGGGTACTGCTTGGTTACAAGGTGACCATACTTTGAGAACCAGTGCTCTAGTGGCTTGGAATGTTAAGAAAGTAATGGAAGAATCCCTACCCAGATCTAGCTTCTAGTATCGCCAGCAATTTTGGTGGAGGGAAGGGTAAGTTTTGTCCTTGCTTGGACTTCTTGTTCACTTGTATCAAAGCCTATTTGAGGCAGTGTGCTCGGCAGTCCTGCAGATCTGTCTTTTGCTTCAACAGTGTTTGGAATGAACAGACCCAGGGACGCTCCTTGCTCCAGCCCCCGACAACCGTCCAGCCTTTCTTCCTGTCGCAACCTTTGGAATCAGCCACTCAGCTATCCTCAGCCTCCAGGACAGGCCAACACCGTTTTTTGAGCTTAGCTCCTTATCACTGATCAACCACGAGTTCCCATGTTCGTCAGAATTATTCCATCGAGGTGGAGGCCGCCGTCCACCGCCTGTTAACATGCATCTGTGGACACTTACCTCTCTCTGAGCTTCTATTTCGACAGCAACAATGGGACTCTGGACAGTGGGGGCCACATTTTTCGCCAACTGGCTAAGGAGAAGTGTGAGGGCGCCCAACGTCTCTTGAAAATGCAAAACCAGTGCTGCGGCCACGCCCTCTTCCAGGATGCGTGGAAGCCTTCTCAAGATGAGTGGGGTAAAACCCAGGACACTGTGGAAGACGCCATCCTTAGGGAGAAGAACCTGAACCAGGCACTATCGGATCTGTGCGCCCTGGGTCCTGCCCGCGCAGACTCCCACCTCTGTGACTTCCTGGAGAGCCGCTTCCTGGAGGAGCAGCTAAAACTCATCAAGAAGATGGGCGACCACCTGACCAACCTCCGCAGGCTGTCTGGTCCGCAGGCTGTGCTGGGTGAGTATCTTTTCGAAAGGCTCACCCTCGAGCCAAACAGGAGTCTCTGAAGCCCAGCGGCCTCTGAGGAGCCCCTCTGGCGTCAGAGCTTCTGCCTGAAGCCCAGCTCTGCAGCCCCTAGGCAGCTTTGTAACCGCCCTGGAGCCCTCTCCCAAGCCTTGGACCAAATGGAAACAATAACGCTTTTTGCAGAAGGAAAAAAAAAAAGCCTATTTGAAACACAAACAGAATAAAGAGAAAAAAAGACATATATATATATATATATATATATATATAATTCATGTTCTTTTAACATATGAATTGCCCCACTTTTTCTGTGTGAAATACGTTTGTTCCCGTTATTGGGCTGGTTCTCACTCTTTGCTGCTCGTATGAATTACCTAAAGAGCTTTTTTTTTTTTTTTTTTTTTTTTCTTTTTGCGGTATGTGGGCCTCTCACTGTTGTGGCCTCTCCCGTTGCGGAGCACAGGCTCCGGATGCGCAGGCCCAGCGGCCATGGCTCACGGGCCCAGCCGCTCCGCGGCATATGGGATCCTCCCAGACCGGGGCACGAACCCGTATCCCCTGCATCGGCAGGCGGACTCTCAACCACTTGCGCCACCAGGGAGGCCCTTTTTTTTTTTTAGTATTAAATATTTTTTTAAATTAGTTTCTGCTTTATAACAAACTGAATCAGTTATACATATACATCTGTTCCCAAATCCCTTCCCCTAAAGAGCTTTTAAGAGAAACTTTGGTGTCTGGGTCCCAGCCCCAGAGATTTTGATTCAGTAGGTCTAGAGAGGAGCCTGGGCACGGGGAGGTCTCAGAGTTCCCCAGGTGATTCTAATGTGCAGCAACTTTGTGAACCACCTCTTGGCTTCAATCCAGCTAGTGATCAGATATTAAATCTAAGACACATGGGCCAGTGCGTGAGCTCTGCTGCTAGGTGTGTTCCATTTTCTTCCTCCTGGAAGATTCGTGCCAGGGAAAATGATTGATAGTTGTGTTACTTCTCTGAAATGGATAGAACTGTCCAATTTGCGTGAACAGGGGAGGGTGAATGGGTGAATGCAATAAGGTGTATCATTTATGTATTGCCCTATGTGTATGGCTAGAAGCTTTTGCAACTGACGTCTGCCCTACTTTTCATGCTAATGGTAATGCTTGTCCTCCTAATGCAGCTGTAAACTTTATAAGCCCATAGGTAGACAGCATCACAAAATATTTACCCCTCCCCACTGGCCCACTCTCAAGCTTCACTCCCCTTCCCCAATACACAAATGTACATCAATGTGCTTGAGACCAATATCAACATACTGACCTTCAATTCTTCTACTTTGCAGCTTCCCTCTTATCAGGACATGTCAGCATTTAGTACCCAGAGGAGGCATTTCCAGTCATCTCAGCTTAGAGGTCAAATATCCAAATATCCAAATATCCAAAGTAAAAATGGTTAAAGAAAAGAAGAAGAAGAAAGCAAGGAAGAAAAGAAGGAAACAATTTTCTTATCTCATAATAATAAGGCAGTTTTCCATAAAAAAAATAAAGACTTAAGCCTTAAATTCTCTTTCCTAATCAAAATGTGCTTTTCCGTCTTTAGACTATTCCTCTTATATCCTGTATTATTAATGATGTTTAATTCTTGCAATAGCACATGGCTGAAAACAGAAGCTAACCTCTTGTCCACTATGAATGAAATCTTCTTTTCCTAGGACCCGTCTACAATGTACAATTTGGGGTTTGCCAACATAATTATTTTCTCTGAAATAAGGTACAGCATTTTGCCTTTTCAATATATACTTATACAATACATTGTTAACACAACATAGTTAATATAGTCAATATAGTCAATACAACTAGAACACACATGATATGATGCCACTTTGGTGATTTTCTTCATCCATGTAATTCTGAAATTTGACAGTATAGTTTTCATATTCTAATGAGCTGAGTATTACCTTTGCAAGGATAGAAAAATAAAATAAATTCATAATATTCTTGTGTGGTTTGCCCCTGGGGTGGATTACCATAATGGGGGCATATTTGAGCCTTTCTCCAAGTCATTAAAAAACCTCCAGCGAGTAGCCCCTTGTCCTCTCCAGGAAATTGCAGGAAAGTATCTTTAATCACAATAATCCTGGGGGGAGAAATCTCGGAAATAAGACATCTGCTTCTGTGCCTTGTTGTTTTGCAGAATAGCAATGATTGCTTTAGCAGCTTCTATTGCCATATGTGTATAGTAAGTAAATAAACATAAAATTGAATGAACACATAAAAGAAGGATAAACCCACCCAGTTTAACAAATCCACTCTCTCACCTGCTGTGCCCTGAAACATGAAAGAAAGAATCACGGGATCATAAGGATTAATAAAATAACAGTCTCTGTTAACAATATTGACAGGAGGTATAAGGATGATTTGTCTGATGTGGGACCAACAGCTTAACTGCTTAATTCTTTTTTTTAAGGGCAAATCATTCATTTATTGTTTAAAGATTGCAAGACAACATCTGAATTTTTGTAGCACAATTTAAATGTTTTAGTTGTTTGATAAAGCAGAGTATAATAGAAAAACAGTTTCCAGTAATATCTATATCTCTATTCAGAATTAAGTCTTCCACAGACATGTAACCTGGAAACAAAAGCCTGTTACAATAAGCAAAGCTTCAACAGAGCGGCTACTTTTCGGGCCAGGGAAAGGTTCATCCCTAAAGGAGGATGATGTGTTATGTAAAATGGCTGCAAGGTCACAGCCTTGAGGGCGTTGGAAGTCTATTATCCTATTCCACATTAAGTAGTTTGGTGAACTTCAAAACGACCGTTCGTCTGCAACCAAGCTGCCAACCTTTAACTGATATTTCAAACAGGTAAAAAATAAATGAAAAGAAATCCCTACACTGATGCTCCTTGATTTACATTTTTAAATGGTTCATTAACATGTAATTCTGGCTAAGAATTACATTTGAGTCTCCTTGCTCAGATTTTGGTTAACAGTACTAATCTTTAGAAATTCAAGTTCTTATTAATCAATAATTTGTCAGCTAGGATACGTTCAGGCATCAGCTGCAACTACAGAGTAGGTGCACTGCCTCAGCGCTTCAGAAAGACATAATCTACAACAGTACTAGCAGACAAAATATCTGTTACTAGACAGCATATGTGCAGTACAGCAAGACAAAAACATATATTCATATGTGCCGCGGACCAGCTGGAGAAAGAGGATTTCACCGCCCAGGGTCAGAAGGGAAGGGGTAAGGAACTGAAGTAGCACCGACGAATGGGGTCAGAAGGACCAAGACAACTGATGGTTGCAAGGCAAGTTTTATTATGCTACGGTTGCAGATTATATAGACTAGAAATGGAAGGTTGCCAGATGGTGGTTTACATTATCTATAGACTGTCTCGGCTCAAGGTTAACTTCCCTGGGAGAAAAACCATAAGCCCAGAATCATCCAAAATAACCTGCATGTGCAGGGGGGAGACAGCTTTGCTTGTCTCATTTTATATTCTTTCTGATTTCTGGGCCCTGGTGATTTATCTCTCATGGAATGGAACAAGGAAGGGAACAAGTAGGGACAGTCCCTTCGAGCAGCGGCGGCATGCCTGGCATGTCCGTAGCCTGACCTCAAGGCTGACTGTTTCCCTCAGTTCCCCCTTTTTTATTTTTTAATTTTTGCTGCAAAATAATTCCATGAAGCGTAGTGCCGAGAGTAGTATATTGTTGCATGAGGATACGAAACAGACATGAGAAGATTATTATCAATAATAGGCAAATTATGGCCAGGGTAATAAATCCTGACAACCCTCCAGTAATCCACGACTGAGGGTTTAACCACTTTAAATGGTCCAGTAAAGTTTTAATTACATCTTCTTGTGAAATATCATCAAGATGTTCATTTTGTATATCCTGAATTTCAGCATTTAATTTCTTAAGATCAAGACTAATATTATTATCTGACCAAACACTCAGCAGATGCATTTTTACTTTTTCCCATTCCCAAATACAGTCATTGTACTTGTAAGGAGTAACACAAATCCATGTATACTTTTCATGACAAGCTAAACACATCCTCAATTTTAACGCTGCCATCTGATCTCCAATCCCCCAAATTGCGTTTTTAAATTCATCTAACTTGTTATTCATCTGTAAATCTATATGACTTTGTAAAGATAAAGTAAGACTGGTATTTTGAGGTAATTGATTAGCAAAGTGAGCATGATTAATACTCTGTGAAAGAGCAAGATGGGCAGTAGCCATGGTAGCAGACAGAGCAGCCAAGGCAAGTAAACTTACTATTAGCCACCCAATAAAGCGTCTCCTTCTCTGCAAGGCTTTAGAGAGTTCCACCCATGCCTGTACTCCAGTATCTTCATACCAAGGTTCTCTCAGATATACAGGCACCATAACATATATGGGTTGCTTTAGTATAAGCACAGATTGTGTTCCTGCAGAAGGGAACATACAACTGTAAAAATACAATGAACACAGCTAATATTATATCCTCCTTTGGAAGAATTACCAATGTTAATAGAACCAATCAAAAGTGTATATGGAGCCCGGAGGAAGATGGAGGAAGAGTAAGACGCAGACATCACCTTCCTCCCCACAGATACATCAGAAATTCATCTACACGTGGAACAATTCCTACAGAACACCTACTGAACGCTGACAGAAGACCTCAGACCTCCCAAAAGATGAAAGGCTCTTGGTGCTGCAGCCAGGAGTCAGTGCTGTGCCTCTGAAGTGGGAGAGCCAACTTCAGGACACGGGTCCACAAGAGACCTCCCAGCTCCACATAATATCAAGTGGCGAAAATCTCCCAGAGATCTCCATCTCAACACCAGCACCCAGCTTCACTCAACGACCAGCAAGCTACAGTGCTGGTCACCCTATGCCAAGCAACTAGCAAGGCAGGAACACAACCCCACCCATTATCAGAGAGGCTACCTAAAAACATAATAAGGCCATAGGCACCCCAAAACACACCACCAGACGTGGACCTGTCCACCAGAAAGACAAGATCGAGCCTCAACCACCAGAACACAGGCACTAGTCCCCCCCACCAGGAAGCCTACACAACCTACTGAAACAACCTTAGCCACTGGGGACAGACACCAAAAACAACAGGAACTACGAACCTGCAGCCTGCACAAAGGGGACCCCCAAACACAGTAAGATAAGCAAAATGAGAAGACAGAAAAACAGACAGCAGATGAAGGAGCAAGATGAAAACCCACCAGACCTAACAAATGAAGAGGAAATAGGCAGTCTACCTGAAAAAGAATTCAGAATAATGAGAGTAAAGCTGATCCAAGATTCTATTTCCAAGATCCAAAATCTTGGAAATAGAATAGACAAAATGCAAGAAACAGTTAACAGGAACTTAGAAGAACTAAAGATGAATCAAGCATCGATTAAAAACACAATAAATGAAATGAAAAATACTCTAGATGGGATCAATAGCAGAATAACTGAGGCAAAAGAACGGATAAGTGAGGTGGAAGATAAAATAGTGGAAATAACTGATGCAGAGCAAAATAAAGAAAAAAGAATGAAAAGAACAGAGGACAGTCTCAGAGACCTCTGGGACAACATTAAATGCACCAACATTCGAATTATAGGGGTTCCAGAAGAAGAAGAGAAAAAGAAAGGGACTGAGAAAATATTTGAAGAGGTTATAGTTGAAAACTTCCCTAATATGGGAAAAGAAATAGTTAATCAAGTCAAGGAGGCACAGAGAGTCCCATACAGAATAAATCCAAGGAGAAATACACCAAGACACATATTAATCAAACTGTCAAAAATTAAACACAAAGAAATCATATTAAAAGCAGCAAGGGAAAAACAACAAATAACACACAAGGGAATCCCCATCAGGTTAACAGCTGATCTCTCAGCAGAAACTCTACAAGCCAGAAGGGAGTGGCAGGACATAATTAAAGTGATGAAGGAGAGAAACCTGCAACCAAGATTACTCTACCCAGCAAGGGTCTCATTCAGATTTGATGGAGAAAATAAAACCTTTACAGACAAGCAAAAGCTGAGAGAGTTCAGCACCACCAAACCAGCTTTACAACAAATGCTAAAGGAACTTCTCTAGGCAAGAAACACAGCAGAAGGAATATACCTACAATAACGAACCCAAAGCAATTAAGGAAATGGGAATAGGAACATACATATCAATAATTACCTTAAATGTAAATGGACTAAATGCTCCCACCAAAAGACACAGAGTGGCTGAATGGATACAAAAACAAGACCCATATATATGCTGTCTACAAGAGACCCACTTCAGACCTAGAGACACATACAGATTTAAAGTAAGGGGATGGAAAAAGATATTCCATGCAAATGGAAATCAAAAGAAAGCTGGAGAGGCAATTCTTATATCAGACAAAATAGACTTTAAAATAAAGACTATTAGAAGAGACAAAGAGGGACACTACATAATGATCAAGGGATCGATCCAAGAAGAAGATATAACAATTGTAAATATTTATGCACCCAACATAGGAGCACCTCAATACATAAGGCAAATACTAACAGCCATAAAAGGGGAAATCGACAGTAACACAATCATAGTAGGAGACTTTAACACCCCACTTTCACCAATGGACAGATCATCCAAAATTAAAATAAGTAAGGAAACACAAGCTTTAAATGATACATTAAACAAGATAGACTTAGTTGATATTTATAGGACATTCCATCCAAAAACAAAAGAATACACATTTTTCTCAAGTGCTCATGGAACATTCTCCAGGATAGATCATATCGTGGGTCACAAATCAAGCCTTGGTAAATTTAAGAAAATTGAAATTGTATCAAGTATCTTTTCCGACCACAATGCTATGAGACTAGACATCAACTACAGGAAAAGATCTGTAAAAAATACAAACACATGGAGGCTAAACAATACACTACTCAATAACGAAGGGACCACGGAAGAAATCAAAGAGGAAATAAAAAAATACCTAGAAACAAATGACAATGGAGACACGACGACCCAAAACCTATGGGACGCAGCAAAAGCAGTTCTAAGGGGGAAGTTTATAGCAATACAATCCCACCTTAAGAAACAGGAAACATCTAGAGTAAACAACCTGACCCTGCACCTAAAGCAATTAGAGAAAGAAGAACAAAAAACCCCAAAAGTTAGCAGAAGGAAAGAAATCATAAAGATCAGATCAGAAATAAATGAAAAAGAAATGAAGGAAACGATAGCAAAGATCAACCAAACTAAAAGCTGGTTCTTTGAGAAGATAAACAAAATTGACAAACCATTAGCCAGACTCATCAAGAAAAGAAGGGAGAAGACTCAAATCAATAGAATTAGGAATGAAAAAGGACAAGTAACAACTGACACTGCAGAAATACAAAAGATCATGAGAGATTACTACAAGCAACTCTATGCCAATAAAATGGACAACCTGGAAGAAATGGACAGATTCTTAGAAATGCACAACCTGCCAAGACTGAATCAGGAAGAAACAGAAAATATGAACAGACCAATCACAAGCACTGAAATTGAAACTGTGATTAAAAATCTTCCAACAGGGCCTCCCTGGTGGCGCAAGTGGTTGAGAGTCCGCCTGCCAATGCAGGGGATACGGGTTCGTGCCCCGGTCTGGGAGGATCCCATATGCCGCGGAGCGGCTGGGCCCGTGAGCCATGGCCGCTGAGCCTGCGCGTCCGGAGCCTGCCCGTCCGGAGCCTGTGCTCCGCAACGGGGGAGGCCACAACAGTGAGAGGCCCGCATACCGCAAAAAAAAAAAAAAAAAAAAAAAAAAAAAAAAAAAAAATCTTCCAACAAACAAAAGCCCAGGACCAGATGGCTTCACAGGTGAATTCTATCAAACATTTAGAGAAGAGCTAAAACCCATCCTTCTCAAACTCTTCCAAACAATATCAGAGGAAGGAACACTCCCAAACTCATTCTATGAGGCCACCATCACATTGATACCAAAACCAGGCAAGGATGTCACAAAGAAAGAAAACTACAGGCCAATATCACTGATGAACATAGATGCAAAAATCCTCAACAAAATACTAGCAAACAGAATCCAACAGCACATTAAAAGGATCATACACCA
Source organism: Mesoplodon densirostris (assembly GCF_025265405.1). Taxonomy (NCBI): domain Eukaryota; kingdom Metazoa; phylum Chordata; class Mammalia; order Artiodactyla; family Ziphiidae; genus Mesoplodon; species Mesoplodon densirostris. Next base: position 1,428,245 of record NW_026778237.1, on the reverse strand, counting down.
TGATCAAGTGGGGTTTATTCCAGGAATGCAAGGATTCTTCAATATACGTAAATCAATCAATGTGATACACCATATTAACAAATTGAAGGAGAAAAACCATATGATCATCTCAATAGATGCAGAGAAAGCTTTCGACAAAATTCAACACCCATTTATGATAAAAACCCTGCAGAAAGTAGGCATAGAGGGAACTTTCCTGAACATAATAAAGGCCATATATGACAAACCCACAGCCAACATTGTCCTCAATGGTGAAAAACTGAAACCATTTCCACTAAGATCAGAAGCAAGACAAGGCTGCCCACTCTCACCACTCTTATTCAACATAGTTTTGGAAGTTCTAGCCACAGCAATCAGAGAAGAAAAGGAAATAAAAGGAATCCAAATCGGAAAAGAAGAAGTAAAGCTGTCACTGTTTGCAGATGACATGATTCTATACCTAGGGAACCCTAAAGATGCTACCAGAAAACTACTAGAGCTAATCAATGAATTTGGTAAAGTAGCAGGATACAAAATTAATGCACAGAAATCTCTGGCATTCCTGTACACTAATGATGAAAAATCTGAAAATGAAATCAAGAAAACACTCCCATTTACCATTGCAACAAAAAGAATAAAATATCTAGGAATAAACCTACCTAAGGAGACAAAAGACCTGTATGCAGAAAATTATAAGACACTGATGAAAGAAATTAAAGATGATACAAATAGATGGAGAGATGTACATTGCTCCTGGATTGGAAGAATCAATATTGTGAAAATGACTCTACTGCCCAAAGCAATCTACAGATTCAATGAAATCCCTATCAAACTACCACTGGTATATTTCACAGAACTAGAACAAAAAATTTCAAAATTTGTTTGGAAAAACAAAAGACCCCAAATAGCCAAAGCAATCTTGAGAATGAAAAACGGAGCTGGAGGAATTAGGCTCCCTGACTTCAGACTATACTACAAAGCTACAGTAATCAAAACAGTGTGGTACTGGCATAAAAACAGAAAGATAGATCAATGGAACAGGATAGAAAGCCCAGAGATAAACCCACGCACATATGGTCAACTTATCTTTGATAAAGGAGGCAGGAATGTACAGTGGAGAAAGGACAGCCTCTTCAATAACTGGTGCTGGGAAAACTGGACAGGGACATGTAAAAGTTTGAGATTAGATCATTCCCTAACACCATACACAAAAATAAGCTCAAAATGGACTAAAGACCTAAATGTAAGTCCAGAAACTATCAAACTCCTAGAGGAAAACATAGGCAGAACACTCTATGACATAAATCACAGCAAGATCCTTTTGGACCCACCTCCTAGAGAAATGGAAATAAAAACAAAGATAAACAAATGGGACCTAATGAAACTTAAAAGCTTTTGCACAGCAAAGGAAACCATAAACAAGACCAAAAGAGAACCTTCAGAATGGGAGAAAATATTTGCAAATGAAGCTACTGACAAAGGATTCATCTCCCAAATTTATAAACAGCTCATGCAGCTCAATAGCAAAAAACAAACAACTCAATCCAAAAATGGGCAGAAGACTTAAATAGGCATTTCTCCAAAGAAGATATACAGACTGCCAACAAACACATAAAAGAATGCTCAACATCATTAATCATTAGAGAAATGCAAATCAAAACTACAATGAGATATCATCTCACACCAGTCAGAATGGCCATCATCAAGAAATCTAGAAACAATAAATGCTGGAGAGGTTGTGGAGAAAAAGGAACACTCTTGCACTGCTGGTGGGAATATGAATTGGTACAGCCACTATGGAGAACAGTATGGAGGTTCCTTAAAAAACTAAAAATAGAACTACCATATGACCCAGCAATCCCACTACTAGGCATATATCCTGAGAAAACCATAATTCAAAAATAGACATGTACCAAAATGTTCATTGCAGCTCAATTCACAATAGCCCGGAGCTGGAAACAACCTAAATGTCCATCATCGGATGAATGGATAAAGAAGATGTGGCACATATATACAATGGAATATTACTCAGCCATAAAAAGAAACGAAACTGAGCTATTTGTAATGAGGTGGATAGACCTAGAGTCTGTAATACAGAGTGAAGTAAGTCAGAAAGAGAAAGACAAATACCGTATGCTAACACATATATATGGAATTAAAAAAAAATGTCATGAAGAACCTAGGGGTAAAACGGGAATAAAGACACAGACCTACTTGAGAATGGAGTTGAGGATATGGGGAGGGGGAAGTGTAAGCTGTGACAAAGCGAAAGAGAGGCATGGACATGTATACACTACCAAACGTGAGGTAGATAGATAGTGGGAAGCAGCCACAGAGCACAGGGAGATCAGCTCGGTGCTTTGTGACCGCCTTGAGGGGTGGGATGGGGAGGGTGGGAGGGAGGGAGATGCATGAGGGAAGGGATGTGGGAACGGATGTATATGTATGACTGATTCACTTTGTTATAAAGCAGAAACTAATTTAAAAAAAGTGTATATGGAGGAGCAACACAAGTTATAACAGGTGTATTGGAATAAGTTAGAGCTAGTTTCCATATATCCCAGTTCTTTTGAAATGCGATAAACCTATCTATGACGGGAATAGAAGAGATAAGAATTTACCCCCTGGTATAATCTATAGTACACCATATTTGGTTATTATCCCAAGATGCATTGCAACATTCAAAATTGGATCCAGGAAAGTTAATGGTCATAAAAGGAGGAAATTGAGTTTTTGATTTTCTCTTAAGAATAGTAACCATATGTCCAGCCATAAGTATCCCTTGTCCTCCAAGTAAACGCTTCATACAGAAATAATTTCCTGAATCTTCACCTGTAACCTTGGCTATAGTAATAGCAGAGTCCCTAAGTGGTGAGGCATATGAGATTCGACCTCTAATATTAATAGGTTGCCCATTTTTATAGCAAGTGATGGTATCCTTAAGATCCTCTCGTCGGCTGGTAGCCCGGCATGCAAGAGTAATGTTGGTTGCTGTAAAACGAAGGATGCCTGGAGAGCCTGACAAACTAATTGATTGATCCGTTCCCTCATCAACATCTGTATGCTCATAACTAATAGCCTTTACACATCCAGTTTCCAGATTCAATGGGCTAAGACAGACAGGATAGGTACTAAACCAGTTAGTATAATTTACAGACATATTGATTTGTTTTATATTCCATATAAGAGGTCCATAAACAGTATCATTGTAAAATACAGGAAACTCTGCTTCAGACCAAGATATGGGTTGTAATAGTGGAGGATCAGGTACATAGGCCCAGTAAGTTGCTGCATTAACAGAGGGGACACATGAAATGGTTGCCAACATACCCAAAAATAAAGTCACAGGTGTAACAGGATTATTCTGTTGTTTCACTAACTCTTGAGCTCGTGAAACCAATTGTTTAATTTGTCCCCAAGTTGGAACACTCCTTTGAGTCGTCCTGGCAAGTGGTCTCCTCTTCTTCTTCTTTTTCTCAATCAACACTGTCAAGTTTTCGGGAGAGATGCAGAGCTTCTTCATCTTCTGAACTTCTTGTGAGCTGTGGCGAGCCAGCTATTTGCTTGACTAAGCAAGCGGTCAGGAAGCCAGAGAGGTCCAGGAGCTGATCTGGGAAATATACACACGTGACCACGTCCCCAAATCAACACAGGATCAGGACCACGCCAAGTGCTGGTTAGCGGATGTTTCCAGAGGACCTCCAGAGATTGAAAGGCCAATCGTGGCTCAGCCACCAACCTTTCCCCTGTCAACAGTGAGAAACTTTAAAATAAACAGAGCATGATTTATAAGGTTATGTAGTGTTGTTCTATATAATTCCCCCATTTTTATTTTTTCAATGGTTAGCTTTAAAGATCTCTTTGCACGATGTATAATACCTTGTCCTTGAGGGTTATATGGAATGCCTGTAATATGGGTAATTTGTAATGAATCACAAAATGTTGCAAAAGCAACACTAGTGTAAGTGGGCCCATTATCTGTTTTAATAATTTTGGGATGGTTCATGAAAGCAAAACAGTGTAATAAATGAGTGATAACATGTTTAGTAGCTTCTCGGGTCTGTGTTGTAGCACAGAGGAAACCACAATAAGTATCAATAGTGACATGAACAAACTGTAATGTCCCAAAAGACGGGATATGAGTAACATCCATTTGCCATAAATGACTAGGTAATAATCCACGAGGATTAACACCATAATGTGGAACAGGAAGGTGAGGTAAGCATTGTGGGCATTGCTTAACAATTTGTCGGGCGGCTTCACGAGTAAGGGAAAATTGTTTGCGTAATGTAGCCGCCGACTGATGGTGTAAAGCATGCGATTGTTGTGCTGCTTGTGAAGCAGTTTGATCATAACTTACCATAATATGAGGGTGTCCAGGACATGGACCATGAGTATCAACAGTATGAAGATAATGAATGCAATACCTTAGCCATTCTTGACAGCATGACGAACGGAAAGGAGGAGGACGGTAAATTGGGATATGTCCTGCTTTAGGGAAAAGAGATTGAGGAGGAAGAGTAACTTTAACTTTATTTTTGGGAGGAAAATGCACAGGATAAAGATCACGTTTAGATCGAGTTAAAACATCTGCAGTCGCATTCATTTTAGACAATGGACCAGACAAGTTAGAATGAGCACGGATATGCAGAGCTGCAACAGGACCATCGTGGGAACGAATAAGCTGTTGAAGCAAATGAAAAGAGGATGATAATTCAGGGTCATTATTATATCCTCTGGTTGCAGTCTCCAGAAGAAATAATAAGCTAATAAGATATTTACTATCAGAAAACAAATTAAAAGATATAGAAGGCAAATGTTTAAAAGCCATAATGACAGCATACAGTTCAACCCGTTGAGCTGAAGTCAAGGAAGTTTGTTTAATGAGTTTTGTTCCGTCGTCAATGATTACAGTAGCCACTCCTGAAGAAGAACCGTCTGTAAAAACCAAAGGTACATGAGGAATAGGCTGTTGCCTAATTATAGAAGGAAAGATATAACTGTTAAGTTTGCTGAATTGGATCAATTTATCAGCAGGGTAATGGCATCCCAAGGTACCTGAAAATCCTGCAAGAACAAGACCCCATTCATTACTATGTTGAAAAAGCCAATTTTGTTGACTAACTGAATAAGGGATAATAATTTGAGAAGGTTCTATACCTCTAAGTTGTAAGCATCTAGTTCTACCTTGCATTATTAACTTAATAGTAAGTTCATAATAAGGGTTAATAACTTTAGAGGATGTAGTTTTCATATGAATTCATTCAATAATTCCAACAGCTTGCCATAAGATGGCAGTAGGCACATGAGATGTTGGACAAACAACTAAAGAAATTGGCAGGTGAGTATGTATTCGAGTTAATTGTGCAGAGCTGATAGCTCTAGTGACTATTTGTAAAGCTTGAAATCCTCTGGAGTCATAGATCGTGAAGTAGAAGGATCTGAGTCACCTTTAAGGATATCAAATAAAGGCTCTAACTGAGCAGTAGTAAGTTCTAAGGAAGCCCTTAGCCAATTAATATCTCCAAGTAATTTTTGAAAATCATTTAATGTTTTTAAATTATCAACTCGAATTTGCAGTTTTTGAGGCCTAATGGTAGAGTTATCAATATATTTTCCCAAATAGAAAAATGGAGATTGTCTTTGAATTTTTTCTGAGGCAATGACCAAGCCAAATGATTGTAAGGATTGTTGTAAAAATTGAGAAGCAGTCTCTAATCAAGAAATATTATCAGTGGCTAAAAGTATATCATCCATATAATGTATGAGATATAACGTTGGAAACCTTTTTCTCACAGGAGTTAAGGTCTGAGCCACATATATTTGGCATAATGTAGGACTATTTGCCATGCCCTGAGGCAATACTTTCCATTGAAATCTCCTCATGGGTTCCTTAAAGTTTAAGGAAGGCAAGCGAAAAGCAAAATGTTTTCTATCTTCAGGAAACAAAGGAATAGTGAAAAAACAATCTTTAAATCTATAACTAAAAGATGATAATTGTGTGGTATGGCTGTTGGAGAGGGTAGGCCTAGTTGAAGAGCTCCCATTATTAGCATAGTTTTATTAACAGCTCTTAGACCCTGTAATAACCTATATTTTCCAGACTTTTTCTTGATAATAAAAAAAGGAGTATTCCAAGGACTATTGGAAATTTCTAAATGCCCTAATTGTTCCAGTACTAATTGTTCTGCAGCTTCTAATTTCTCCTTTGTGAGGGGCCATTGGTCCACCCATACAGGGTCATCACTCAGCCAAGTAATTGGATCAGCAGTGAGTGGAGGAGAATCCAAGGTCCCTAAGAAAAACCCAAACCTTGTCTATTACTTTTTATTTTCACATCAATAGGATAGACAGTTCCTTTTTGATTTGTTCCCAGCCCTTTTGTGGGGAGAAATCCTTGATCCAACACCATATTAGAGACTTGAGAATTTGGGCTATAAAGTAATACTCCCATTTCTTTTAATATATCTTGGCCCAAGAGGTTTAAAGGCAGCCCAGGCAAAACATAAGGTTGGAAGTATCCTCAACGGCCCTCACTATCTTGCCATAATAATAACTGACTACTTTGCATAGGAGAAGAACTCTGTCCTATTCCTTGAAGTTCTGTAATAATAGGGCTAACGGGCCAATGTTTAGGCCAGTGCATCTGCGTCATAACAGAGACATCAGCTCCAGTGTCTAACAAACCTGAAAAAACCTTTCCATGAATGGTTCATTTCATTTCTGGACGTTCTTTCCCTATCTTCTGAATGCAGTAGGCAGCACTAGATGATCCAAAAGCCTTTGTTTCTCTCTTTTGATGTTGTAAAGTTTGTCCATGAGGTACAAAGGGCAAAAGTAGCAATTGTGCAATTTTATCATCAGGAGAAATCGTTATTATATTTTTAATAGTTTGTGCCATGATTTTTATTTCCCCTTCGTAGTCAGAGTCTATGAGTCCTGGCATAATAGTTAAACCCTTCATGGCAACACTACTTCTTCCCAATAATAGTCCAATCAAACCCTTGGGTAAAGGTGCATAGATGCCCATAGAGAGGCCCTGAGGACCCATTTCAGGAGTTAATACATATCGGGAGGAGGTACTGAGGTCCAGTCCTGCGCTTCCTGCTGTTGCTCTGGAGAGCGAAGATACTGTATGTTTTCGGTTTTGGTCAATGTCTGATTGGTAGTTTGAGGAGGAGACACAGACGTTGCCCCTATTATCTGTTGGGGCCGGGAAGGCACCGGGAGTAGTTTCCCGAGAGTGGTGTCCCATCCCTGTGGGCCACTGAGCGACAATCTCGTGCCCAACGTTTTCCCCTATTGCATTTAGGGCATAGACCAGGGATTTTCTGACCAGCTGGAGGGTTTTCAGTAGGGAAGGAAGGACCAGGGTGACAATGAAAAGATCCACATTCTCCAGCAAAATGACCTGCCTTTCCGCATTGAAAACTAGTCTTTGTTCTCTTTGGATTGTTTTGAAACCCCACTTTAGTTAACGCTGCAGCCATAGCAGCACCCTGTATAGAAGCAGGCCCAATGTCTGCACAAAGGCGAATACAATCCTCCAATGTTCCCCGTTTTCTCCAAGGTCGAGTCGCAGCCTGACATGCATTATTAGCGTTTTCAAAAGCAACTTGCTTAACTACAATTGTACCAGTGAGTCCATCCACAATGAGTCTCCCCACCGCCTGTAACAATCTGTCTACAAAATCAGCATATGGTTCATCAGGTCCCCGTCTCATTTTTGAAAGATCCTCAGTTTTGTGTGTAGAAGATAATTTCCTCCAGGCTTGTAATGCCAAATGATTTATTTGAGGATAAGCAACAAAGGTATAAGTTAATTGATCTTGTAAAGAAATATATGGTCCTTCCCCAATCAGCATATGATAATCAACTGGAATATCATGGGTAGCATTCTTTTCTGCTTGTTCAGCAGCCCGTTCATAAAAATCAAACTTCCATATTAAATAATCTCCACCATTTAAACAAGCTCGTGCAATAGACTTCCAATCAGCGGGGGAAAGAGCTTCTCCTGCAATAGTGTCAACCATAGCAGTAGTAAAAGGAGCAGTGGGCCCATATTGAGCACAAGCAGATTTTAGATCTTTCAAAACTTTAAAAGGAAGAGCCGGATGCTCCCTAATACCCTGTTGAGGATTATTAGGATCAGGTCTTTCTAGGACAGGACAACAGAAAATAGGATCTTCTCCTCGTTTTATTGCTGCTTGTACAGCACGTTGTAAGAGACTGAGCATTTTTACAGATGTAGATTTATGAGGAAGACAGTCCTTACTAATGTGCAGCTTTTTCACTGACTTATCTATCATGGCCGTTAGAAAATCATCCTCAGGATGATTCTCTCTTTTATGTTTTTTTTCTCTCTCTCTTTTATGTTTAAAAGCCTCATCGGTTAAGTCAAAATGTTCCTCTTCATCTGAAATATTTAAATTAATTAGCTCTTTCGGTTTAGGAAGTGGCGACACAGTAGCTGATAATACAGTCTTTTCTTCTGTCAGAGGCTTATGTTTTTCTGACTTTACATTCAAATCAACACTATCATGAGAAGAACCTAAACATATTTTTATCAGATTCCACAAACTAAATGTAACAACGGCAGTATGAGTAGGCCCTCGAGACTCATAATAATTTTTTAAATCTTCTCCAACTTTCTGCCAGATTTCTATGCCACAGAGCCGCCATCAGGAAACCAGGGAGATACATCATGGATATGCTGCAAAAATTCAGTTAACTGTGAGGTAGAAATTTTATTACCCCGAGCTATAAGCATCGAAAGTAAAACCGGAGCAAATAATTCACGCTCCTTTGAGCCCTTTTGCCCCATCTTATTTTACTTCTGACTGTTGCCTTATGCCTCTATTAGTTTCACTTTTACTCGTGGCTACACATATTTTGCATAAGGGTTCTCTTACCTGCACTTTCTTTTTCTTTTAATTGCCTTCACGCTTCAGGTCCCTGTTCGGGCGCCACTTGCCGCGGACCAGCCTCAGAAAGAGGATTTAACCTCCCAGGGTCAGAAGGGACGGGGTAAGGAACTGAAGTAGCACCGACGAATGGGGTCAGAAGGACCAAGACAACTGATGGTTGCAAGGCAAGTTTTAGTATGCTACAGTTGCAGATTATATAGACTAGAAAAGGGAAGGTTGCCAGACGGTGGTTTACATTATCTAATGACTGTCTCCACTCAAGGTTAACTTCCCTGGGAGAAAACCCATAAACCCAGAATCATCCAAAATAACCTGCACGTGCAGGGGGGAGACAGCTTTGCTTGTCTCATTTTACATTCTTTCTGATTTCTGGGCCCTGGTGATTTATCTCCCGTGGAATGGAACAAGGAGGGGAACAAGTAGGGACAGTCCCTTCGAGTAGCGGCGGCATGCCTGGCATGTCCGTAGCCTGCTCTCAAGGCTGACTGCTTCCCACACATATGTTGGCTTGTTTAAGCCTCAAGCCCTCGATCCTTTGTTGAAATACAATCATTTCATTCCTATGGTTTTCAATACCAAAAACTCAACCTCCAGGAGGGCTAAAGTCTAATTTGTACTCCAAACCAAGTAGCAGTGCAGTTCGCTACTACTGAGGCTGAATCCATAAAGACTTCAAGACCACAACCAGAAGACAAGTTATTATATATAATACCCTAGAAGGCCTGAAACATAATTATCATATACATAGCTGGTCCTTCAGAACTTTTTACCTATAACATGTTTTTTGATGAAAGTTATTTAATGTACTGGAGATAACTGTGAATTACTGATCAAATATTTGAATACTTATACTTACCTGGAATTTCATTTCTGCTGAAAGAAAAAGGAAGAACAGGACTCACCTAAAAAAAAAAACAAACTTTAGAAATGAAAGTAAACATCTTATCACACACTATCACTTTTGCAAGCAGCATAGAGGGGCAGTCAACAGTAAAACACTGGTGAAATAGGACAAAACTCTAGGCCAAAAATCCATTATTATTATCATCAGTGACAGTACCACAACTGTGCCCTTCATAATTAATAAGCACTCCTAAGAATCTTCATTTGGCACCAGATGATGTGTTTAAGAGAAACACTCTGGGAGGTTTTGAATCAGACTTTGTTTTGTGTTAGCCAAGTTACAGGAGAATTTTTACAGTGGGGGGAAGGGAAGAAGGAAACGGAGCAGAAAAAGAACTGAAGCCATCATCTACAAACCAAGAAATCACTGAGTGTTCCAAATGTTATGTCAGACACTAAAGTGACTGATAATAGGCTCAAGTGGTTTATAAAAGCTATAAAAAGACTACAGCAGCAAAGTCCCCATTTATCTGTAGAGTTCAGAAACTAAAACAAGGAATATTTTAGCTTAAAACCTTATATCAAGAGAATCATATACACTTCACATGAATAAAAATACCTGAAACCAAATATTTTTAAAAGCTCCAATACCCAAAATATAAAGAAAAAAATTAATTCAGAAGACTCAATCAATCCATGATAATCACAAAACGGCTGGGCAATCTCTATCTCCGTTCCACACTAACCATCCATCCCCTGGAAGGCCAAGGGAGATCAGACCTTCCGGACTTACCTTCCAGACCTTCCAGACACCTGGCTGCTGCAAAATTCGATGGAGACTCCTTGTGGAACAGCAGTTTCCCATCTCTTGTGTCTCTCCCTATCGTGATCATGCAGGAAGCAAGTCTGGCTGTGCTATTTCTTATCATTGTGTGTCACCCATCTGCAACATGATATTGAAAAAGTAGTTCCCTTTCCCTCAGAAGGTTGAGGCTCAGCTACAGGGGTAATTCTCCTGGGCACACAGTCATGATCTAGGCTGACTCAGTGACTTCAACAGGCTTAATCATGTGATCGGGTTGGTTGCCAGCTGCATAATGCTCCCACATCTGTAGATAGAGCCGCTCTAGTTCCATCGTGTATTGTTTGGTGTTGAACAGAGGGCTAGATGTTCTCTGCTTCCAGACTTTGCCACGAATTTTCTTCAGGTATTCGAGATCAGTTCCCAGTTTCACAGCTCTCTCTTCATATTCTTGTCTATTTTGAGCAATCAGCTCAAGACAGCCTAAACAAGTGAGCTGGGAAGCTGCAACTCGGGAAGCAAGAGTCTCTCCTGGCATAGTCACCATGGGGGTCCCTGCCCAAAGGACGTCCATCCCTGTGGTGTGTCCATTACAGAGTGGAGTGTCCAAGCAGACATCAGCCAGCTGGCCTCTCCGAACATGTTCCTCTTTAGGAGCAACAGGGGAAAAAATGATACGGTTTGGGGGAAGGCCCATATTTTGTGCGTACTGTTGAATATTAGCTTCTCCTGCTGCTGGAAAATGCAACAGCCACAGTACACTATTGGGAACACGTTTCAGAATATTTGCCCACATCTGCAAAGTAGATGGGTCAATTTTGTATAACTGATTAAAGTTACAGTACACAATGGCATCTTCCGGTAACCCATACTGAGAACGTGTGGTTACAATAATGGTACGGGGAACCTCCTCTCCAGTGGCAGCCTTAGTGTTGATCAGGGTGGTTGCCAGGCCATTGCTAATACTGAATCCATTCATTGTAATCTGAATTTGTCCTCTGTTAATCATTTCAATAACTGCTTCTGCAACAGTATTCATAGGAATGACAGGCATATTAAGAGCTGTATTACTGCTGTCTGCATTGTCTTCTCCATCAGGACATTTCATCTTGACTATTTGCACATCTGATAGACTATCAAGAAATGCTTGGAGGTCGATGCCATTCAGCACAATCCGATTGTCATAAATGTGCCCATTGGACATAAAATAAATGACGGCTTTGTTCTTCAGGTGAGGGAACATATTAGCATGATCACCAATAAAGAAAGTATGGGGCATATAAGCCAGTTTCTCAGAATACTGCTCAGCAACTTCAGCAGGTGAAGTTTCCTGATCAGTGATGATATAATCCATGAAAAGCACGCCACTAGTCCCAGGGTACCCCAGCCACATTGCCTGAATAGGAGCTGGCCTGAGAGCAAAGAGTTCATTTCGAGCACCCCTGGTATAACCATTCATATTTACAAGGATGTGTATACGATCTTGATGGATGCGATCAGCTGCTTTCCCATTGCATGGAATCTGAGAAAGATCAATGAAATGATTGGCTTCTGCCATCACCTTCGCTCGGAAGTTTGTGCCATCATGTGGGCTCAGGGCATAACAGAATATCTCAAATTTATCAGGATTGTGCATGCCTGGAATAGACTGCATAAGATGAGAAGTAGGATGATCCCCAAAGTCAGAACTCACGTATCCTACACGCAGTCGACCATCACTGAGGTTCAAGTCTTTTGGATGTTCATACGGCGGTTTATGAAGGACACTTATATTAGCCAAGCAGAGGTTCCCATGCCTCTCAGCAATAGCTTTCCTGAAGCCATGAGAAAGAGGATAGAGCATACTATGATGAGGCTGTACAGAAGGCAACCTATTCTTCTCCAACTGGTCAGCCACAAGGCTGGCCAACTTCTTCATTCGCTCCTCATAGTCTGTCCAATCACAGACAACCTGCAGGCAATGAGCCAAATTACAGTAAGCGTCAGGAAAATCAGGTTGAAGCTTCAGAACAGTGCGATAAGAAGCAATTGCTTCTGGAATATTCCCTGAATCCTGGTGAATGGAAGCCAGATTGCTGTGGGCATCCGCAAATGCAGGGCTGATCTGAACGGCACGAGTATAACACTGCAAGGCTCCCTGAACATCCTGCATCTCCCATAGAGTGTTTCCCATATTACAGTAGGCCTCAGCAAAGGTAGGACTGATTCGAATAGCCTCCTTGTAGTGCATCAGAGCTTCGTGCAGTTTTCCCTGCTGCTTCAATACACTTGCTAAATTTGAATGGGCAACAGCAAAGTCTGGGCAGAGCTCTAATGCTTTACGATACAAGAGAACTGCCTCTTCACTGTTTCCCTGTTCTCCTTTGATGTTGGCTAGGTTATTCAGAGAGTCTGCATGGGTGGGACACAGCCGGAGAGCTGTATGATAACAATCTTCTGCTTCAGCAACACTGCCCTTCTCTTTGAGAGCGTTGGCTAGGTTGCAGTAAGCATCAGGGAAATGTGGTTGCAGTTCAATAGCTCGCCTGTAGGTGTCTATTGCCAGATCCATCAGGCCTTGCTCATAGTATACACAAGCCAGGTTGCCATGTACCACAGCATGATTTGGACTCAAGCTTAGGGCACGAAGGTAAGCTGCCACAGCTCTGTCAAAAATCCGTGCCTCATTGAAGACATTTCCTAAATTGATATAAGCATCCAGGAAATTGGGGTCAAGGGTGACAGCCTTTTCAAAGTGATGAATTGCAAGCCAAATCTCCCCTTGTGCATTGAAAACACAGCCAAGATTACTCCAAGCTACTGCAAAGTTCGGTTGCGTCTCAATTGCTTTCAAATAACATGCCTTGGCTTCTTCTAAGCCACCCAGGGCTTTGAGCAGGTTCCCCAGGTCACTGCAAACACAGGACAAGTCAGGATTGTATTGAAGAGCAGAGACGTACGCTTGTGCTGCCCCTTCCATGTCGCCTGCTGCTACCAAAGCGGCTGCCAGGTTAATAGAACCATCGATGAAATCTGGTTTGAGATGCAATGCATGCCGGTAATGCTCGGTTGCTTCCTGCAACTGCCCTCTTTCCTTGTACACATTCCCCAAATTCGAATAGGCTTCTGCCAGAAGAGGGTTCTGTTTAATTGCCAGAGTACTAAAGTGGGCAGATCTGTCCAGCCTTCGACACTGGAAGTGTAGAGATGAAAGTAATAAAAGTACACCAGTATTGCCTGGCTCTTGTCTCCAGAGCTGCATGCAGTGTCTCTCAGCTGCCTCAAAATCTCCTGCCTGATATTCTCGATGGGCCAACTCAGCTAACCCTTGGAAGGAAAGCATACGTTTCGTTGCTTCTGTGCTGTCGGCCACGTTGCCCATGGAAGACGCCATCTGGAGCTTCTGGAGAGAGTGAAAAAAGGGGGTAATTGAGTCCCGCTGCCGCCACTACTGGCAAGAATGTTTCTAGTGGTAGCAAGCACGAGCGCAGCAGCCATACCACTGCTTTGACAGGCTTAAGCGGTGGCAACAGTTACAGGCACCAAACCTTAGGAACTATGGTTGGCCATCTACCTCTCATGCTCTTGAAGTCTTAATTCTTAACCCTGCCCTCTTCCACCTTTTTTCTCCTAATCAGGGAATAAAAATTACCTATCCATTTGCCTTAGAAGAAATCAAAAGTCAGTAGGCCAAACACTTTTTAAAATATTGTTTTCTGTCCAGTTGGAAATGAAATACATGATTGACTTTTCTTCATCATTCATATAGTCAACGTGGAAAACATTAGGGCCGTGAATTTCAATACAGTAAGATGAGAAAATTTTAAATTGGCCTTCCAAAACCAATAATAAGTAACCGATGTTGTATATAATGCTAAAATCTTAGAGACTTGAGTTTGATATTTTAAAAGTTCTGAAAACATTAGCTAATTTCTCCTCATCAAATTTCGTATGCCTCAAACCTGAGTATTACTTTTTACAAGATAAATTTATTTATTTATTTTTATTTCGGCTGCGTTGGGTCTTCAGTGCTGCGTGCAGGCTTTCTCTAGTTGCAGCGAGCAGGGGCTACTCTTTGTTGCAGTGCCCGGGCTTCTCATCACAGTAGCTTCTATTGTTGTTCCACAACTCTATGGGTTCCTTTTTAGGTCCTACGAAGAACCCTAGAAATTAGTTCATGTAATTATACGTTTTTGCAAAATTGTCAAAAGTGAGATATTTTAATTTCCATCAGGTAAGACCAGCATCTCTTTCTTTGTCAATTTTCCTTCTATCATATTGTGCTATGTTGGATCATATTGGATTGGTCACAGGCTTTTTGGAAATCTGGCTAAGGAGATTTTTGTTGTTGTTGTTGTCGTTACGTGGGCCTCTCACTATTGTGGCCTCTCCCCTTGCGGAGCACAGGCTCCGGATGCACAGGCTCAGCGGCCATGGCTCACAGGCCCAGCCACTCTGCGGCATGTGGGATCTTCCCGGACAGGGGCACGAACTCGTGTCCCCTGCATCGGCAGGCAGACTCGCAACCACTGCGCCACCAGGGAAGCCCAGGAGATGTTTTAAGTGAGGCTATTATGTGATTTTCAGACACCGCCATATGTAATAGACTATATACTATCCCATTACAGAATAACTTCCAGTACTCTTACTGACTAGTGACTTAACTAGCAATAGACACAGAAGCATCAGGAGAAAACCACCTGACAATACAGCCATGTCTTGCACTTCACAGCTCTCAAAGCATGTGTGTTTGAATAAGAAAAAAAGAGCTGAAAAGTATAAAACCAGAAGTTATTCTGTGGAAAATTATTTCAATCATCAGGCATGTGAAAGATAAGTCAAAGATTCAGTTTTCTTCAATGCTTAGTCAAAACGGAAATTTCCTTCTGTCAAGAATATACTCCAGGGCTTCCCTGGTGGTGCAGTGGTTGAGAGTCTGCCTGCCGATGCAGGGGACACGGGTTCGTGCCCTGGTCCGGGAAGATCCCAAATGCCACGTAGCGGCTAGGCCCGTGAGCCATGGCCACTGATCCTGCATGTCCGGAGCCTGTGCACCGCAATGGGGAGAGGCCACAAGAGTGAGAGGCCAGCATACCGCAAAAAAACAAAACAAAACAAAAATCCCCCAATATACTCCAGGGGCTTCGCTGACGGCACAGTGGTTAGGAAGCCACCTGCCAATGCAGGGGACACGGGCTCGAGCCCTGGTCTGGGAAGATCCCACATGCTGCAGAGCAACTAAGACCGTGTGCCACAACTATGGAGCCTGCGCTCTAGAGCCCGTGAGCCACAACTACTGAGCTTGTGAGCCACAACTACTGAAGCTTGCGTGCCTGGAGCCCGTGCTCTGCAACAAGAGAAGCCACCGCAATAAGAAGCCTGCACACCGCAACAAAGAGTATCCCCCAGTCGCTGCAACTAGAGAAAGCCTGCGCACAGCAATGAAGACACAACACAGTCAAAAATAAATAAATAAAGAAATAAAAGAATATACTCCATCAATAACGTGTGTAATGGAATGGTGTGAATGAGTATTTTATCAGAATTCCTGTAATGCACAATCCTATAGCAGTACTGAAATCAGTAATGCATTTATAATAGTAAATATTTATGAGGAAGTAATCCATAGAGGTTTTCTCAAAGATAACAATGAAAATTAATGTGACATTATCAATAATAAATTGTGATGCTGAAATAAACTTTTCTAAACTATTAAAAACTAAAAGCAAATTCTAATCAACCATGTTAAAAGAAAGCTATGTCTATAAACTACAAAGTTTATTTCTTAAAATTTTATTTCTAAAACACATAAACTGTCATATGAGGAGGCAGTTAAAGAATATGTAGCTACAAGAGTGGGGAAAAAGTTTTATAGAGACACATCTGGCAGGAGTTAATTTTCAAATGTCATTTTTCTAGATTTTGTGACACCTATAGTATTGATATTTGAAAGCATTTAAAACATTGTAATTTGAAGATTTGCTACTTCCAGGTAGAGTAAAATATTTTGAAGCAAAACAATATTTCCACTGAGAAAAATAAAAAAAGCCAAATAAAATAGTCAGCATTCAATCAAAAAGTTCTAGACATACCAAGAGATAGAATCATATGACTAAAATTCTAAGAAAGGAACAGATAATACAAAAATATTTATATATGATATTGTGTATCTTTATCAGGAAAAGTCTTTATCAAGAAAAGACTTTAAAATCATCAGAATTAATATTATATTTTATTTATTTGGATATTTTATTTATATATTTATATAAAGGACTTAAAGATAAAGCCTTAGTTAAGGCAGTGACAAAAGCAGTAGCAGTGGGAGTGAAAAGAAATGGTTATATTCAAGGATATTTTGTCAGTAAAAGTCCAAGATCAAATGTCTGACTGCATACATGGGATGGATAGACAGAGTGGGAAAAATCAAAGTTAACTATAGAGGTTCTAGTGAAGATGGGGTTGCCATCACCCAACCCAAGGGGTTGCGATCATCCCCAAGGCCTAGGAGACTCTAAGGGAAGGTCATGGTTGAGGAAAATGTAATTGCTGGGAAAATAAGACTCCCAGTCTCTCCATCTCCTTATACTAGTTTTTTTTTTTTAATATCGTTAATGGAGTATAATTGCTTTACAATGGTGTGTTAGTTTCTGCTTTATAACAAAGTAAATCAGTTATACATATACATATGTCCCCATATCTCTTCCCTCTTGCATCTCCCTCCTCCTTCTACCCTCCCTATCTCACCCCTCTAGGTGGTCACAAAGCACAGAGCTGATCGCCCTGTGCTATGCGGCTGCTTCCCACTAGCTATCTATTCCTTATACCAGTTTTGTTTTTCTGCTCATATACGTAGTAGCATTTCATTCAAGGGGAAAGTCATTGATCTGACTGGTCAAATTAAACACCATAGTTCAAGGCACATTTACTGTGGTTACTTCCTCCACAATTTAGAAAGTAACGTTCACAATTTCCCTCTTCCTACACCGCAGAACACATTGGTCATTCCTCCAAAGTTTCCACTCCATAGAGTGGACCAGAGATGACGTTAGCCCAGAACTGAGAGCTTGGCATGAGATGGTGTCAACCCCACCTAGAGCTCTGGCATAAGTTATGACCCAACCCAGCTCTACAGAGAGCTCTCCATGGAATCTTGTCTCAGCCATAATAATGTGATTCTGGTTTTCATTTGGTTTTCTTCTTTGCTTAACTTTCCCTGGCCACTCTGACAAACAAAATTTCAGGCAATCCTGGGCCACTCACTAACTTTATTCCATCTAATGTTATCCAGATTCCCAAGAAAATTACTAACAATAAAGGGGGAAATTTGGAACATGGTGAGTTTTAGGTGCCTGAAATATACAGGTAACTGAATCCAGTTAAGTAGCAAATTATTTGGATCTCAAATATGCCAGTAGAAGAGCAGACTAAGCTCAATTTAATGTACTCTTACTGGAGACACATGTGAATTCTGGGTCAATTTTGAAAAAGTTAAAAGCACATAGCTGAGATTAAAAGAAAGAAAGGAACACCTGCATGTTTCCGAAAGTAACAGAGAAATTAAATCCAGAGAAATAAGAGCAGACTGATGTCTATGGGTCCCGTTCCTTAGTATAGGCCTTATGTAAATAGGGACTGGAGCTACAAATCTAACATTACCTTGAGGCCAGGAATTTAGACTCAGGATGGAACAATATTGAGATGTTAGTACAGATATCCTACAGAAATTTCATGAGGAACTGCTTAGTCCATTAAGAGGGCCAAGGGAGGTGGTGAGGAAGATTGATAACTCTTGAAAACCTTCAGGTACAGAAAACATCAACACCTCTGAAAAGTAGGCCTGTCCTTCCCAGAGTTGTGATGGACAGGTTGTCACTAACCTCTAAGGCCCTGTAGGAATCTGAAACTGCAAGGAGAGTAAGTCAAAGAAAAACAGATGCAGGAGGGGTGTGGCAATAAATCCTAGGACCCTATCAAAAACAAAATTAAAACCACTCTAGAGGTAAATTTTAACAAACCAGGGCAGAGAGTATCCTGACCAGAATAGAATAATAATTCTGAGGAAGTTACTTTACTTATTTAAGTAATATTCAATGCATTTCCATGGCCAGACCCTTTTGAAGAATTCTAAAACATATACAAACAATTCATTTCCATCTTATATATCCCACCATCCAGAGCAAAAGTCACTTAAGAACTGTACTGGTGGAAATTGGGCAGCACTATGGAGAAAATAAAAAGGTGTTTACCATCAAAAAACATGAAGGTAAGAAAGATAATGTCTAATTTTTTAATTATCCTGTGGTTTATTGATATCTTTTGGAAACCCAAAATAGAGAAAACTAGGAGGAAATGAAGATTTAAATATTTAGAGATTTATCAACTCATCTATAAAAGCTTTATTAATCTCTTCTTTTAATAACATTCCTGAGACGTACAGATGTGTCCAGTGATAGGGTTGAATAAGCCAGAGAGAATTTCAATTGTTTACTATTCTTGGTCAGCTCTTAAGACCTTTCAGGAGCATCTTGATTTTCATGGCCTCATCCAACAAAAGCAGGATATTTTACAGAAAGTCCTGGACCACTTTTTGGCTTGCTTTTGTGTTTATGTTTTTGATTTTTTCACATCGGGCGGTACATTAGGCTACCTATTGCATACTCCCTCATTCATGCATGCATTCATTCAAACAATATTGACTGAGTTGAGACATTTAATTAACACTCAATAAATGATGTTGAGATGAATGAATGCGCTTTCTATCAAAGTAAGTGTAAGTACTGAGAAAAATTACAGAATGTATGATCCCAGTCCCACAAAAGCTTATAACTGTGTTGAAGATATAACAGATGCTGATGAAATAACTAATATATCATATTGGACAGTTTCTAAGTTCCAAAATGAGTTTTTATAAATAATCAGAGCCTAAGGAGGACAAAGAAGGGACAGTTCATTATGGGTTGAATCTATCAATAAATGTACATTTCAGATGAGATTTGAGATTGACCTCAAAGAAGAGGACTTAGATATATGAACAGAGAACAAAAAAGGCATGGTGATAGCATGTGCATAGATAGTGTGGCCAATATTTATGTTCTTCATTAAAGATAGTCAGAGATAACCCAAATGTAACTGTTTCCATGGGTCCATTCTCAGTATCCAAAGAAAATGGCAAATCCTATCTCAGTAAAACTAATGAAAAACACAGTCTTTAACAAAGAGAATGTGAAGGAAAGGGGGAGAGAAAGGCTTGCATCCCACACCACACAACAAATCTTATTGAATTATTTAATTTTCTCCCTCTGAAAATTTCCTCTCCCTCTCTCTGTACGTGTCTCTTCTCCCACATCTGGCCACACTCTACCAGCTATCTTTCCAGATCTTACCAGAACTCTCCATCCTAGTTTCATTCGGCCACAATTTAAACATCTCACAGGTCTCCAGGATGCATCCCCCTTACTTAGTCCACAAAGACAAACAAAGGACACTTCTCAGGATCACGTTTCTTTGAAGGAAGAGGTCATGAGGAGTGATTATAAATAATATAAGGTGGAGAGCAGTGATTTAAAATACCATTTTTCACATTAGAATGTGAATACAGGGAACTTTGGGAAACTAGAAAATCTAGAAAGGATTCACTGATAATTATTTATGTTCAATGAATAAAATAAAATGTAATAATATGGCTAAACTCTGAGAGATTAACTTTTTCAAAAGTTGCTTTCACACACCTTCACTATTGGGATGTTTGATAAACACACCTTTCCTTCTTTACTTTCTTCTTTCTTTGCAGATACTGGCACCAAACTTTCAAACAATAAGAACCTTCCCATAAGTCCCTTGCCAGGCAAGATTAAGGTATAACAATCCAAACAAATTTTTGAAGAAGATAACTGGTTGAAAGCACAGGAAAAGAGCTGGGTTTCTCTTATTCAACAGTAACATAATGAGTAATGTGGGAATTGGTTTAAAAAGTCTCTCTGCATGAGGGGCTGAGGTTAAGATTAGAACTTCTGAGGCCAGAAGAGCAAAATGACTACAACAAACCACATATTTTCAAGAGCTGCCCTTTGGATGTGAGCGATTGATTTTTTTCACTTTTTTCAGCAACCCTACTGGTGTCTTTATTAAACGACATAAGAGAATACAGTGTGGCCAAGAAGGCTTAGATCTCCTTAGCCCCAAGTCAGATATTCCCCAGTGACTGTCCACTCAAATGAAAAAGAGAGATTTACAAGAGGAAACTAGATACAACTGAGTGTGCTTTAATTTTACCTGAATTATTTGTTTTGTTTTCAATTCTCCACTGAAGTGCCTACATTAATATATTTTTAAGAAGGTTTCCTTAAGTTGAAGTATTCATTCAGTATATTCATTTACTATAATTTAGAAAAGACAAATGATTTAGGCAAATTCATTTCTCTATTGCCACAGCAGTGTATTGTGAACTAAATGACACCTGGCAGTTCCTTACTCAGATACTAACTCAATTTTATTTATTTATTTATTTATTTTGCGGTACACGGGCCTCTCACTGTTGTGGCCTCTCCCATTGCGGAGCACAGGCTCCAGAGGTGCAGGCTCAGCGGCCATGGCTCACGGGCCCAGCCGCTCCATGGCATGTGGGATCCTCCCAGACCGGGGCACGATCCCATGTCCCCTGCATTGGCAGGCGGACTCTCAACCACTGTGCCACCAGGGAAGCCCTACTAACTCAATTAGAAGGCAGAACAAGGATACCTACCCATTCAAGGAAGGAAAGGTCACTTAGCCTCTGTAGCTGTCTTAGGTCTCTTATCATCACAGTAACAAATTGAAGACTAAAAATCATATGATCATCTCAATAGATGAAGAAAAAGCTTTTGAAAAAAATTCAATATCCATTCCTGCTAAAAACTCTCCAGAAAGTGGGCATAAAGGGAACACACCTCAACATAATAAAGGCCATATATGACAAGCTCATAGCTAACATACTCAGTGGTGAAAAGCTGAAAGCATTTCCCCTAAGATCAGGAACAAGACAAGGATGCCCACTCTCACCACTTTTATTGAAGGTAGTTTTGGAAGTCCTAGTCACAGCAATCAGGCAAGAAAAGTAAATAAATAAAAGGACTCCAAAATGGAAAGGAAAAAGTACAACTGTCACTGTTTGCAGATGGCATGATACATGGAAAATCTGAAAGACACCATCAAAAAATTATTAGAGCTCAAAAATGAACTTGGTAAATTTGCAGGATACAAAATTTATATATAGAAATATACTGTATTTCTATACACTAACAGTGAACTATCAGAAAGAGAAATTAACGAAACAATCACATTTACAATCATGTAAAAAAGAATAAAATACATAAGAATACATCTGCCTAAGGAGTTAAAAGACCTGTACCCAGGGAACTATATGACACTGATACAAGAAATTAAAGATGACACAAACAGCTGGAAAGATATACCATGGTCACAGATTGGAAGAATTAATATTGTTAAAATGACCATCATACCCAAGAAAATGTACGGATTCAATGCAGTCTGTATCAACATATCAAAGGCATTTTCCACAGACCTAGAACAAATAATTTTAAAGTTTGTATGGAAACACAAAAGATCCTGAATAGTTAAAACAGTCTTGAGAAAGACGAACACAACTGGAGGAATCATGCTCCCTGGCTTCAGACTGTGCTACAAACCTACAGTAGTCAATACAGTATGGTACTGGCACAAAATCATCGATCACTGGAACAGAATAGAGAGCCCAGAAAGAAACCCATGCACTTACGTTCAATGAATCTATGACAAAGGAGGCAAGAATATGCAGTGAAGAAATGTCTGGACTTCCTTAGGGATGGTTTCATCAATTAATTTGTTTTCTTAAATGGACCATACTTTTCCATGTCTTTGTATACCTTGTGATTTTTTTGGTTGAAAATTTGTCTTTCAAATACTATAATGTGGTATCTATGGAAATCAGAGTCACCCACTTTCCCAGGGTTTTCTGGGCTTTTGATTGTTGAAGGCTGTAGTAGTCTATTTCTTTAGGGACCGTTCCAAACTATTTTTGCAATGACTGTTTTCCTTATCGTATGTACACACTGAAGTCTCTGTTCCTTTGGTTCATTTTTAGCTAATGTTTTGACAAAGATTTCCTTGAATTCCTGCACCTAAAACAAACAAAAATAAATATACACAAGCACATCCACATGCACACTGAAAACCACACACCTCTGCCCATTGTGCAGATTGCTGGATCACTCCTTCAACATTTAGCTGACCTGCACTGAGTTCAGGGCTCAGCCCATGGTAAAAGCTTAGAGACTCCTCTGGTGTTTTCAGAACATGCATCTTATCTTGAGTATGCATGTGGCTTTCTTAATTTCTCTGGACACATGTGTACTTTCTGTAGGTTCTAATTTCCCAAACAATCTCCCCCGGCTTTGGCTCCTGCATCTTCTGTGGTCTATTGTATTTCAGTGCACAGTCTTCTGCCCCAGCCTTCTGTGCTTTGTTAGTTCACCTGGCTCTTCTTTTGAGCAATGACCGCCGCTTTTCCAGACTGTGTTCCAAGTTAGCTAAGACAGAGATAAGCATCTTGTGTCAGTCCTTCAGGGAGCTCCCAGACAGATTAGAACAGATACACAGAATAATCTGACAGTACGGTCTCTTCTGCTCCCTCCTCAAGCACGATTGAGGGTCCCATACTAGGAATGGTCTGCTGCTACTTTAAGACTATCACTGCATTAAGGCTCCACCACTTTAAGACCATCACTACACTAACAGTGGATGGGGCAAGGGCAAGTAAAAATGCCACAAAGCTTTCCTGTCATTTTCAAATTACCTCTTCCCTGGTTCAGCATGTGTTTGGTTGCTATAAATCTTTGGCTGATTTCAGGACTAAGAGAAACTCTAAGAACCCCACAGCAAGAAACAGTACAATCAAACTCTCAGAAGACAAAAGACACAGAAAGAATCTTTTCTCACAAAGGAGAAAGAAAAAAGAAATTTGTTACAAAGCAGGGATCCTCAAAAAGATTAGAGCTAATTTCCTATATGAAACCACAGAAGCAAGAGGCCAGACATATTTAAAGTGCTGAAAGAAAAAAATTGTCCACCAAAAATTCTATATTTGGCCAAACTGGTTTCAAAACTTAGGGAGAAATTAACGCATTCCCAGATGAACAAAGGCTGAGGGCGTTTGTTTTACAACTTCCTACCACTGCCCTATGAGAAATGCTAAATTGAACCTTCAGGTTGAAATCAAAGGACACTAGACAGCAACTCGAAGCTGTAGAAACAAATAGAAATCTCCAGTAAAGATAAATATATGGGCAAATACTAAAGCCAGTATTGTGTTATTGGCTTGTAACACTACTTTTTATTTCTTACATGATTGAAAAAACAAATGCATAAAATAATCATAAATCCATGTTATTGGGCTCACAAAGTATAAAGGTGTAATTTGTGACAACAGTAATGTAAAGAGGAGGAATGGAACTGTAGAGGAACAGAGTTTCTGTGTGCTACTGAAGTTGGTTTCAATTGAAATTATATTGTTTTAACTTTAGAATGGTAAATGTAATCTTCTTGATAACCACAAAGAAAATATAAATAGACTATATGCAAAAAGAAATGAAAAGGGAATCAAGAGTTCACCACAAGAAAATCGGCTAAGCACAGAAGTCACTAATGGAGTAAATGAGGGGCAAAAAATGCATAAGACATACAGAAAACAAGCAAGAAACAGACAGAATTAAGTTCTTCCTCATCAGTAATTTTTGAAAAAGTAAGTGGATTAAGCTCTCCAATATAATGATAAACATTGGCAGAATGGACTTTAAAAACAACCATAATCCAAGTATATGCTGTCCGCAAAAAAACTCACTTGATTTCAAAAGATACAAGTTGCTTGAAAGCTAAAGCACAGAATAAAATATCCCAAGCAAATAGTAACAAAAAAGAAAGAGAGAGAGAAAAAGAAAGCAAGGAAAGAAGGAAGGAAGGAAGGAAGGAAGGAAGATAGATCTGGAATGGCTATGTTAATATCACACAAAATAAACTTTAAATCAAAAACTATCACAAGAGGAAAAGGAGGCCACTATATGTTAATAACAAGTTCAATCTATCAAGAAGATATAACAACTATAAACATATATGTACCAAACAACCCCCCAATATGTGAAGCAAACATTGACAGAATTGAAGGAAGAAATAGATAGTTCTAAAATAATAGTTGGAGATCAATACCTTGCTTTCAATAATGGATAACACATCTAGACAGAAGATCAGTCGAGAGGCACGGGGACTGAATAACACATTTAACCAACTAAACCTAACAGCCATATATAGATCACTCCACTCAACAACAGCAGAATACACATTTTTCTAAAGTACACATGGAACATTCTCCGGGAAAGACCATATGTTAGGCCACAATACAAGTACCAATACATTTTTAAGAAATTGAAATCATACAAAGTATCTTCTTTAGCCACAGTGAAATGAAGGTAGAAATCAATAACAGAACCATTGATAGCCATTTCCCATCATGCCTGCCACACATGATATAAAGCAATGAAGGGAAAAACATAATTTACCATTTAGAAAAGTGGGAAAGAGGACATACCATTGACACAGGGTGTGTGCTGTTTCCCGTTGTCAGGGATAGAAATAAATTAGCATCATTTATTCATTAGTGTGTTAATTTCCTGGTCAATCATTGGGCCGCCAGTGTTTCTCCCTGATGGGAAGATTTCCTATACTCAGTGTTGAGTGGAGCCAACCTTGAAAGGGACATTTTAAAGGATTATACTGTGATGGGCTTCAGAGTATCCTTCCTCCTATGCCAGTATTTAGGCTGGGGTATTTCCATGGAGTGTGTACAATTGTAGGCCCCAGTTCACCAGAATTTAGTTTGACTCGTTTTCTTAATACATTCCCTCAGTACTTTGTCTTTTGTATCCTTTTGCATTTACTTCATTCTTTATTATCACTGCGAAACAACTTTGTTTCCTGTTCAGATGCCAAAAAGTGGATATCAATACCTCCTGAGTTTTACATATCATAGATCAGTTTTGGATATCAGGGACAGAGACAACAGCTATTTCCAATGACTTTGGGACATACTTTGAACATGTGATTAACATGTTGAGTGTTGAAATGTGTGTCGAGCTCATTATACTTGCTCTAAAAGGTTTCAAGCTGCAAAGGTTTAAAAATCTTTATCTTTGAATAGTTTTCCTGTGCTGTCCCTTTGTGTCAGAGTGTTAAAGTGCAGTCTGGCACCTTCAAATAATGTGGCTTTGTAACCAATTATTTACATGTTGTTTTATCCACAGAGAATCTTTTTTTAATAAATTTACTTATTATTTATATTTGGCTATGTTGGGTCTTTGTTGCTGCATGCAGACTTTCTCTAGTTGGGGCGAGCGGGGGCTACTCTTCGTTGTGGTGTGCGGGCTCCTCATTGCTGTGGCTTCTCTTGTTGTGGAGCATGCGTGCTAGGCACTGGGGCTTCAGTAGTTGTGACACGCGGGCTTCAGTAGTTGTGGCTCATGGGCCCTAGGGCACCGGTTCTGTAGTTGTGGCGCACGGGCTTAGTTGCTCCGTGGCATGTGGGATCTTCCCAGATCAGGGCTTGAACACATGTCCCCTTCACTGGCAGGTGGATTCCCAACCACTGTGCCACCAGGGAAGTCCCCACACAGAGAATCTTAAGGTCAAAACATACAACTCGATTAACTACATTTCCTCCTGTTCACATTTCCCTCATCTTTTCTTCATCTTCTGTCTATGTTTCCTTGGCCCTGTTTATATTAAGTGCTTTTGCCATTATATTTGATTGTCTGTATTCCGGTGAGTTACCACAATGCTTTAGGAGACACGCTAGGATATAAATGCATTTAAGTAATATATATATATATATGTAGTCTGCTTGAGTGTAGTGTGTTTTTTTTCTGTTCTGAATTCATTATCATGGGTCGGGATATAATTTAGCATAGGTCGATATGTAATTTGTAAACTAATAAAGTCTTAAAAGTGAGGAAATAAGTTTTAAATTTAATTATTTATTGTAAAGAGCAGAATAGCATGCATAAACAGGTGCCTAATGAAAACTTGTATTTTAATTTGGAACTCTCATGAACACCAATTTTTTTGTTCTTCTAATGGTATGATAGTAGGCCATTTGGTTATTTTTATTTTTATGGCTTTAACTTTAGAACAATGAAATATTCATAAATTTTAAAAAGTATTTTTCTTTATTTGATGGGGGTGGGATACTGGAGAAATGAAAGGTCAAACACCTATTGAGGAATCCATACTTGTCTATATAGTGTGTATTTTTATTTCAATAACTGATTTAAAATTCCTAAAAGGATGCTATAATAAGTTATTATGCCATTTTACAGACTGAATTAAGTGAATTTCAGGGAGGTATGAAACTTGCCTAAGGCTATCCAGCTGCCAAGTTGTAGAAGTGAGAATTAAATCCAGGTACACCTATCGCCAAAGTTTCTGCTCATCTTTTTACATCATCCACTTTTAATAGCCAATGCTTTTCTGCTTACAAATATGACTGAGGTTTCCAGACAGTCAACATTGTTTTTTAATCAGATAGAAAAATTACTGTTGCTTCTCTAAAGACATATTCCTTTTCCATTAAGTGACTTTAGTCGTTCAGATAATACTTCCAGACAGTAGTCATCATACAGTTGGAGACTAAGAACAGAACTCAGGGATGTGTCTTGCAGTCAGTAAAGACCAACTGGGCTCACTGATTATACTTACGGTCATTTCCTCTAGACTAACATAATGCTATTAAGAAGACCCTAATAATTCACAGTACTGCCCTTGCCGGATTGTTTGTTCTTCTCCCTCTATCACTCTCTCTTTCCCCATATTATTATTATTTTTGACAATTTTTGGTGAATTAAATTCAGGGATTAGTATTCAGGAGCGCTAGTCACAAAAGCAGAGAATCTTAGCTCACACCAAAGGAAGAAAATAGAGAAAAAGTATAAATTATATGAATACACACATATCACACATGTACCAACTATATGTTGCACTTCTCCAAAATCTATTCGGTATCTGCACATTTATTGTATATTAGCAGTAAGACTAGAAATGAGCGTTACACTCTGTTTACAAGATACAGAAAACAGACCCAAATATGAAAATTACTAGCAATGAGAATGGGGAAGAAAGACTACAACAAGGAATGTAGATGATATTTTTGTTTCTTAGCTATGATGCCAAATATTGAACTTTCAACTTGAGACAAGGAGGCCATAAAAAGTTGTATTAGTTTCCTAGAGCTGCCAATGCAAAGTATCAGAGACTGAGGAGGTTAAACAACAGAAAGTTACTCACTCACGGGTGTAGAGGCTAGAAATCTGAGATAAGGTGTCAACAGGATTGATTTCTTCTGAGGTATCTCTTCTTGGTTTGTAGATGCCATGTTCTCCTTTTGTCTTCACATTGTCTTCTCTCTGTTCATGTCTGTGTCCTAATATTTTCTTTTTATAAGGACACCAGTCATATTGAATTAGAGCCCACCCATTTGACCTCATTTGACCTCAGTTACCTATTTAAGGGCCTTATCTCCAAATACAGTCATATTACGAGGTATTGGGGGTGAAGACTTCCACGTATTAACTTGAGCAGGACACAGTTCAGGTGATAATAGAAGATAACAGTAATTTAACCAAGTAAGTAACTATTGTTTACAGTGAGTTGCTTAAGGATATGAATTTACTCAAAAGAAACAAGAAGAAATTACATAACACTGTGTGTTATACAAAGATATTAAATTAATCATCATAACATCCTGTGAGATGGGCATTAAATTAGACTAAGTAAGAGTAAGCAACTTATCCAGAATTGTATAGTTCGTACTTTCCAGAATTTAAACCAGGTATTTCCCAGTTCCATTCTACGTTATATATTCATTTCATTATTTGAAATGAATTTTGAGTCTTCATTTTGCTTAGTTTCTGAAGTTATATGGGGATAGAATGGAGTTGGACATTTTCAGTGACATTCACACATGTGGAAGGAAATTGAGTCCGGAAGCTTCAGCAATGTTTCCATGGAGAACGCTAACAACAGAACCAGAAACACCGTTATCCTTTTGGTTCAGAATCAATTTTAAGAAGCCCAATGTTTTCCAAACTTTCACCAATGGGCTCTGTAGGGTCCTCTAACAATATCTAAGAGAGTAACTAGTTTCACATTCCAAGCCACTTAAGGCAAGGAGTTCTGATTGTTCTCTGTGAGGAAATCAAGTGACAATCATAGCTGGTAATTTAGGATAGTTTCTTCAGGGCCCAGGCAAAACCTAATACACAAGTAATAATCATTGTTAAGTGCATCTTTGACAAGGATTCATCAAGTATCAAAGAGGTCTATACATTGGGAGAAATTATGATCAAAGACAAACATAGACCACAGATATTTAATTAATGCTCAATTATTTATGAGTTTAACTTTGGTTAACCTCATTTTCCTTCTTCTAGACAATTTCCAATTCATCTCCACAAAGAGACCAGAATACTTACCTTCCAAAACAAGATTTATTGTGTTCCTTTAATTCAAAGCAGACAGTGACTTCTACATTCACTCCACCAAGTTTTGCTAGGAGAGAAAAGGAGACATTCTATTTTGTCTTGAATTACATATGCCACCATACTTGACTTAGCCCATCCTACTGGAAGCACTGTGACCTAGATTCTACAGTCTTCTCTGACATCCTCTATGGAATCAAGCCAAGGGAATCACACATAGTTACAGCTGGAAAAACGTTTGTTCTGGGTTGATACTTTTAGCCTTTACCACCAAGACTTTATCACCAAGATCTATCTTTACAGTCTCTAAACAGAGACCTTCTTGCCTTCCATTTTCATATTGACAAGGAAGGTAAAGGGAAGAACTGAGAAGTACCCAAAGTCAGCTAGCAGCCAGCACAGATAAATCATCTGTGGACATATTGTTTCTTTCAAAAGATATAAACATAAGAGGAAGTCCTAGTGTTTGAAACGATTGTGCATAATAAAATTCCATGAAAACCTAGAAATCCAGATGCAGATCAGTAACATATTGGCTAAATAAGCTGTTATGTTCATGCAATGGACAAGTGTACAGACATTAAGAAGAACGAGATACTCTTTTCTATGAGATTCTCTTTTCACTGAACTCATCAGTGCTGCAAAAACAATGTTACATAATACTTTTTCTTTAACATTATATCAGGCATCCTCATCTTGTCCTGCATTTATTGCCAGTGTTACTAAAGTTTATCATTTACCTCTTTCTCTTTTAGACATATCATTTCTTCTTATTTTGGAAGCATTCATCAATCCCCATTTTACTCTTTCTTTTAAATTACAAATGAATATTGAATTTATAAACTATCTTTTGGTTGATATTTTAAGTGATTGTATAGTTTTGCTCTCCTTGGACCTTGTTATATGGTAAATTATATTTTGTTATTTTATATATGCTATTTATTATATATCATATTATGTTTACTAACTACATTTATTACATTATAATGACATTATAATTAAGGTAGCATTTTGTTTTAGATAGACAGAACAACCAGTGGAATAGGAAGCATCTTAAAATTAAATGCAAGAGCATAAGGGAATTGAGATTAAAATAAAATTCACATTTTGGATCAGGTGCAAAAATTATTCAACAAAAGTGGGAAAATATGGCTATCATTACTAAATTCTAGATACAGCAACTAGTTAAATGTTAAAAAAATAATGAAACTGTAAAGGTATCAGAAACCTGGGAGACATGAAATAAAGTATTCATGAGGAATACCTTTCTAAGATACAAAGAAAAAAGGATACATTTAATTATATAAGAATTAAAATTTGCCTCATGGCAAAATGCACTACAAAGGTCAGAAAACAAGCAAAAGAAATTGGGAAATATATTAAGAAATGGATGTGCTTTCTTTACAACTTTTGAGAGAAGCACATGTTTCTTTTTCCTTTAACCAGTTATGGGGGTATTAATGTATTATGTAAGTGCATGGTTCCTTTCCTTTTATCTGTAATGTGACTGTCAACATGTGGCACTGTTTCCAAGCACAGACTTTGGATGTTCCTGTACTGGTCCCATCACTGACCATCCACAAAAACTTACAAATGTTGCTTCAGTTTCCTGGGGGTTAGAGTCTTAGCTAAGAAATGGAAGCAAAATAGAACTTTCCCGCAGGGATGATAGAAGGTTTTAAGGAGTAAATATGTAAGTGACTTAGCACAGTGCCTAGTACAAGAGAGATCAATATAAGTACTTATCAATTTTTTAAAGAGACAGTTGAAAGAAATCAAATGTGGTAATTTCAATCTATTGATATATATTCTTGACTTTAAACTACCTTTTCATTCATTGGATGACCTAACTTGCTTATGCTTTTTCTTACTCTAGTGAACTTGGGTAGCTAATATCATAGTTTAAAATTTTTGCTTTTATATTTACAAGTAAATTCGACCTGTAAATTTCTTTTTCCTTACAGTCCTAATCTATTATCAGGATTAAGATTATATAGAAAACAGGATTTCCAGCTTCTGTTCTAAGCTATCAAGATCTTCAATCCACTCCTAATATAGCGATAACTCTCACACATGTACCACCCTTCTTTCATGGGTCCTGGAAATTTCTACTGCATACTTCAAAAATCAACCACGCACTTAAAAATAAGTTGTGTACATTTAACCTAGCATACCTAACCCTTTTCCTTTAGGAGAGTTTTTCAAGTAATCTTGCCCACCGTATTCTTTAGAGCTTCATTAATAATGGCAAAAAATTAAAACAACTTAACATTCAACAAATGGGAATTGTTCATAACAATTATAGAAGCACATACAGTAGAAAACTATAAACTGTTATTGAAACAGTGAGACATAACTAGTTTTATTCTTAGAGAACTATGTTTATTTAGGGCCCTTTTGTTTAAATTAAGTATATTTCTGTGTATGTATGTACATAGTCATGTATTTATATACACATACATTAATTGTGTGATATAGTTATATAAACATATGAAATACATACCTATACACATACCTTTGATTTATATTTGTATACATACACGGGAATATAATTATATATATTATATAGTTATATACATTGCACTGAAAACTGGTAGTATACATATATATCGTGTATAAATGTGTGTCTATGTGCATGTGTAGAAAAGCAGGTTGAGAGATATGGAAGCATGAGTTACACAGGGTTCACGATTGTAAAAGTAGTTATGTGTAGGTAGTGAGGTTAAGGCCCATTTGATTGAAAATATTGCCTATTTTTACATCAATTGTTATGATGAACAGATTCCTATGTAAATAAAATTATAAATAGCTATACATACTTGTATGTGTAATGTATAATTAAAATATATATAGTTTTATAGATGTATTTTATTTATATTACATAATTGTCTTATACTAATATATTATGTATTGTGTTATATAGAATATATTAACTATAGTATATTATATCAGATAATAATAATTAAATATTTATAATCTATGTATATATATATATTTATAATTTATATATTATGATATAATTGTTTTATAATCAATATTACAGGATATATCATATTAATATTATGAACATATTAACCATATAAATACATTTCATTACTCATATATTTTGTATATAATATATGCCAGGCAAAAATATATATTAATATAATACATAATTGTTATACATTAATATAAATATTAGTATATTACGTTTATATATCAATATAATATTTAATACTTGTATATTTATATTATATTTAATATATACATAGCTAATGCTCTTTAAAGCCATCTGCTACAAGTAGAATAAGACAAGGAGTATGGCCAAAGCAAATTCTAAAAATATTAGATTACTTACATTCATTTATATGTCATTTTCCTGGAATCTGCATCTGGCTATTAGAGAGGACACACAGCAAAATTAACAAAAAGTGCCCAGGAGGACATAGGATTCTTTATTTATCGGAACCTCAAATGAAACACAGTGCTAACCAGTCCCCCATCAAAGAGCCAAGAGCAAACCTTGAAGCACCCAGTAAAAGCCCATTCAAACAAAAAAGCTTTCCCACTTAAACTGGAAAAAGTTTAGTTCCCAAGAGACCCCCTACATCAACCACCAAAGCTCATTTGGCAGTAAAAACAATAATGTTCACCGAACAACAAGAAACCCAAAACAACAGTTGTTTTAGCACAAACAAAAAAAAAGCAGCTAATTAGTGTCTCTCCTGTTTGAAAGAAGGGGGTGGGAAGTGGTCAGAAGACCTGATGGGAAAGATAAAAAGAAAAGGAAAAGGAAAATAAAAGTTTCCAGTTTGACACTCAAGCTGTCTTCTGAATCCATTTCGTCAAGACAACCAAGTCAATGTGGAGGCTTTTTCCTCCTTCCCTTTTCTTTTCATGAGACTGATCACAACCAGCACTGCAGATCCCATCGGAATTAAGGAATGCTGTTGCCTACATGTGTGAATGAGCTGTGAGTAAAGTACTGAAGTAGAGGACGCCTAAAGTGAAACGTCCTCATGAATGTCCATGTGGCTGAGCAGGAAGTTAGCCTCTCATAGATGTGCTAGAGAAGAAGAGTTGGCTTTTATTTTATTTACTTTTCCCTGGACTGTGTTGAATGACTATCATGTACACGTTCAGGGTACTTTTTGCTGAGGATTAATGCACTGGGAGAGCTGAGAGAAAACTGAACAGTAGAGCTGTCTTTTTCTTGACCAGTTCACCTTACTTTCCCAAACTCTAAGTCTTTCCCTAATGCTTTCTCCTTTTTATTGTAGTAAAATGAACAGAACACAAAATTCACCATTTTGATCATTTTACAATTCACTGTACCATTCAGTGGAATTTAGTACTGTCACAATGTTGTGCAACTTTCACCACTGTCCAGCGGCAAAACATTTTCATCACCCCAAGAGGAAACCTACACCCATTTTAAGGAGTCAGTCCCTATTTCCCTCTGTTCCAAAGCCCTGGCAACCACTAATGTATAATATTTGCCGTGTGTATGGATTTGCCACTGCTGGACATTTCGTATAAATGGAACCACACCATATGTAGCCTTTTGTGCCTGATGATAAGTTGTGCAGTGGTAGGAAAACTAAAATGTGATGTACTGTATGATGTATGTTTTACTGAAGTGGCTTGGTCAGATTATAATGATTTATGATAAAATCACGTAAAGCAAGCATCACAATTCTCCAGGAATATTCTGTAGAATGCTAATGTTAATTATGAATATGTGAATCCTCAATCTCTCATTTGTATTGACCTTATCTCATTAATTCTTCTTCCAACACTGCCATAACTAGAGTTGAGTTCTAAAATGTACCTTCCTCTTTTCACATAGAAATTGTCCCACAATTTCAAAAAGTTCTCAAAGGTGAAAAAGTGCACACGACGTTTATCACGTTTGCAAATGCCAATGGAAAGGCTAAGCTAACACTGTCCAAAATGCAATCTTCTTCTGTGAGAGCACCCAACATTAAACATACACACATATTCTAAATACAGCTTCGATCTGTGACATGTTTTGGCCACTGAAGTATGAGCAGACATAATGGCCTTAAATGAGCAGAAGAGGCCTTAAATGGGCTTGTGTGGTTGGGCTCGCCTCTTATGTTTCCATGAACTTTTAGAGAAGACAGGGCCTGGGAGCTGCGGCCTCACAGTTGGGCTCCAGACGAAGAGGTGTGTGACAGACCTCAAACTGACCCAAAACACGGAG
Organism: Mesoplodon densirostris; assembly: GCF_025265405.1. Taxonomy (NCBI): domain Eukaryota; kingdom Metazoa; phylum Chordata; class Mammalia; order Artiodactyla; family Ziphiidae; genus Mesoplodon; species Mesoplodon densirostris. The sequence continues at coordinate 1,393,955 of NW_026778237.1, read as the reverse complement.
CAAAACTAGCCATCTAGAGGTCTAAAAGAGAGCCACTGCAGCTGGCCCATAGGTCCAAGAAAAATAAATTCTTGTTTATGTAACTGACTTTGGTGTGATTTGTGCCAAAGCATTATCACAGCAAGAGCTGACTAACACAACATCCTCCAAATCATTGTTATGTAAATGGTGCCACCGTGCCTACATTTAAGGGAACTGTGTACTCAAATTGTGAGAAATCTTGAACTGTTGGTGCCTCTCCAACACAATGTACATGGCTAAATTTCCACAAATAAGTTCACTAATATGCCACAAAGATCTCCCTCAACTTTTATTAAATGTAATGCAAAGTTCTTTCTTTTCATTTTCTGCTTCTACATAGTTAAAATGCTGTTTATCAATGGAAAACAGTTCTTGCCGTTTGGCTTCTGTCGTTAGAGTCCTTTGAACTCTTTGGCTTTTCAGCTCCTAGGCTGTAACATTTGAATCAGCAAATGCCCCAAGGAGAAAGGCTGCACCAAATGTCAAGCTTGCGTCTGTTTTTCCCTTCTCTCTAGAACTTGGCCCACATGTCTTGGCGTCTCTCTCACATTCAGACGCCAGCGAACCGAAGTTTTCCTACTCTATCCAGCTTTTCTAAAATTTCTTTAGACTTCACCTGATCTTATGTTATTATTCAACTATCATCTCAATTAACCCTAGGAAGAAAATCTACAATTTTTAGAGAAAACGGAACCTGGTACATGTTGGTAGGAATGTTAGCTGGTGCAGCCACTGTGGACCACAGTATGGAGGGTTCTCAAAAACTAACACTAGAACCACCATATGACCTCACAACTCCACTCCTGGGTATAAATCCAAAAAGAACAAAAACACGTGTTTTCAAAAACATGTATTTGAAAAGATACATGCACCCCAATGTTCAGAGCATCAGCGTATACAATTACCAACATATGGAAGCAACCTAAGTGTCATCAAGTGATGAATGGGTAAAGAAGATGTGGTACATATAACCAATGGCATGCTACTAAGCCTTAAAAAAGAAAGAAATGTTGCCATTTGCAGCAACATAGATGGACTTGGAGGGCATTGTGGTCAGTGAAATAAGTCACACAAAAACAAACACTGTAGGATATCACCTATATATGGAATCTAAAAAATCCAGCAATCTACCGAATATAACAAAAAAGAAGGGGAGTCACAGATATAGAGAACAAATTAATGGTTGTCAGTGCGGAGGGAGAGGCGGGGGCAATACAGGGTGGGGAAGTGAGAGACGTAAACTACTGGGTGTACGATAGGCTCAAAGACGTATTGTACAACACGGGGAATATAGCCAATATTTTGTAATAACTGTAAATGTAAAGTCACATTTAGAAAGTATATAAAATTTTTTTGAAACCGAAATCATACTGAAAATTGGAAACAATTTAAATGTCCATCAACAGGAAAATGCACATATAAATTATTGTATTTCCCTACATGGGAATCCTCCATAGTGAGGAAAGTACATGAACTAGACAGATCTTTACGTGTCAGCATGGATGAACCTAGCAAAGATAACACTAAAAAAAGCAAGAAGAGAAAACATAGTAGAATACTATATGAGGTTTAAGAATACTTAAAAATGTAGCCTAAATAGAAAGACATGCATGCAGTGATGGAGACCAAGTTCAGAAGCGTGGTTACCCAGGGTCAGCTGGGGAGTGGCTGTGTTTGGGAAAGTGGTCACAGCAGGCTCTTGAACAGGAATGGTAATGTTTCAGTTCACACGCTGGCTGGAGGACGGAGGAGTGTCTGCAATGTTATAATGTGAGCACGCTGCGTGTGAAAGCCATTGCTGACCACATCTAGGGGATCTGACACGCGGGAGCTGGTAGTGGGTGGAGGCATCCAGAAGGTGGTGGTAGAAGAGGAACGCTGTATGCATAACGCCTAAGGCCTGACCAGAGGACGACCACTGTTCTAGAAACTGGACACAAATCCAACTTCTACGGCCAATGTTAAAAGACAAACTGAGGCACGTTTAAAATAAGACTTCACGTGAGCAAAAATAGATTCAATTCAGGCACCACCAAAGCGGAAGTGGTGAGGAGCGCTCCAGCCACAGGAGCTGCAGAGATGTTTATTTTAAAAGGGCAGAAGCCAAGCAAGGAAATGCCTGACTTGCTATCGCTTTAAAGCCTAGTTGGTGGTTTGTGACTGGTTGTCCTCAGCGGTGTGCGTCACCCTGAGGCATTGACAGGCTTAGATTTTGGTTGGTTTACGTAGCCGGCCGCATCGCTAGAGCCACCGCAGGCTAACGGCCCCCTGCAGGGTTCATTTACTAACACCAGTTGTCTGAGTCCTTCCTCTTACTCGGTCACTTCACTTCCTACGCCTCAGTTTCCCTTCTGTAAAGTGGATATTCAGTAGTAAATTCTCTGTGGAGTTGTCAGTACAAAAGAAAGTGATTATTAGTAACCACGATCATGTCCTGAATGCATGGAACACGTCACCATTTGCCAACTACCGTGTCAAGTTAGCAGAAACTACAGAAATTAAGAGCTCTCCGCATAAATTCACACACCCGTGCACCAGGTAAGGGACCACAGGCAGACGTTCACTCCGCCTTTCGTGTGTCCCTCACGGAATACACGCTCTCTCCTGGGCGGGGGGAGCCCAGACACTTACGGGAGTTTACGTTTCAAATGCTTTGATACAACCAGGTCTCACGTTTGTTTGGATGAGTCAGCAAACGCTGTTTGGAAACCCCGAAGTCTCCACACCTCGTACGTTTCGCGCTGCCTGAGTCTCAGAGCTCAAGCCCCTTCTCTTCAGGCCGCGTCACCATGGGAGACAGGGCTGCGGGGGGACGCGACGCACGGCGAGCGTGCTGACGTCCTCGAGCCCCGCCCCACGGCACCGCCCGCCGACGTAAACCGCAGCCCCGCGGCGTGGCGCGCGTAGTTGCCTGCGCCAACACCAGGCCAGGCGGGGTCTCCGTAACGCGGCATGGCGGGGTTGGTTTAGCTCTGGCCCGTGGCCCTATGTCTTCTGGCTGCGACGCCGGTCCTCCGCACGCTGCGGGGCCGCAGCCGACGGGCGGTGGGCGCCCGAGGGGCCGGGAGGCGAGCCGGGGCCCCCAGGCGGGTGTGGGCATCGTGTCCGCATCCAGCGTCCCCGAGGCCGCGCTCGGGCCATGATGACTCAGTGAAGCTGCGCCGGGACAGCGCGGCCGACATCTTTCCGCGCTCTGAGGACCTGTGCGCGCTGCAGGACTCGGTGCCTCTGCCCTCCGTGCGCGCTCCCCTACAGGAGGGCCTGCTGGACTTAAGGCCGACCGCCTCCGCGGAGTGCACTGGGCGCCACTCCTCAGCGCCCGCTGCCCCTGATCTGTATCTAGAGCTTCTTCCAGCCACGACTTGTCGAGACAGGTTTGTATACTTCCCGCTTCCAGGGCTCCTCGTGTGGGCGCTGAGAAGCGGGGTTTTAAATGGTGCAAGGTGGAGGGTGGGCACTAGAAACAGTGCCCAGTGCCCGGGTGTGCGTGCACTAGACGGGGCATGCGGCCTAGGACTCCTGCCGGCTCGGTGACCCTGGCCGGGTGCCTTAAGGCTTCAAGGTCTCAGTGTTCCCATCTGTAGCGTGGGCTGAACAGGACCCAGTCTCTGTGGCGGATACAAGGATGCACTGTGTTAATGCTTCTAGACTCTACAAAGTAGAACACTTAGCACAGTTTGGAGCATCGTTAATTGTTGCACAGATGTTACCTGGTCTGTTGAATGACTTTGCCTGGTACACACCAAAGCGATTAGGAAATGGATATATCCCAGCTTTATTTCCTTTCCATTAAAACAGGGCTCAGGAAAATAAATTTTTTTTTCAATACTCGTATCATATAGTGCAAAGAGCACCGGTGTGAAGGCAGCTTAGGGTGTGAATTCCAGGGCTTATGCTTTCTGTGGCCTGGGCAGGTTTCTTTTGCACTGCAATCCCCACACTTGTAAAATGACATTAATAACCAGTCTTTCTGTGGGTTCTTAGAATTAAGTAAGCAGGTTATGTGTGTAAAGTAGCCTGGCACTTGAATGAGTTGTCAGAACCAAGGGCTGCTCGAGAGGATGCTTCTGCCGTATGTAATCTTCCTTTCTACTGAGCAGCAAGTAAACACAAGCACAGTAGTCAGTGCTCTGGAAGAAGTGAGTTCAGAGCACAGAATCTCTTTTTTCTTTCATTTAATTTTTATTTTATATTGGAGGATCGTTGATTTACAATATTGTGTTAGTTTCAGGTGTACAGTAAAGTGATTCTGTTATAGAGATATCCATTCCTTTTCAGAATCTTTTCCCGTCTAGGTTGTTACAGGATATGCAGTAGAGTTCCCTGTGCTATGCAGTAGGTCCTTGTTGATTATCTAGTTTATATACAGTGGTGTGTATATGTTAATGCCAAACTCCTAATTTATCCCTCCCCCCGATCTTTCCCCTTTGCAGAGCACAGAATCTTGGAAGGGAAAGTTCCGGGTAGGATTCTTGGAGGAGGTGCCATCCTTTCTAAGGATATGTAGAAGCTCCTGGGGTGGCAGGAGAGAGCAGTGTGTGTTGAAGTTTGAGAAATATAAGAAAATATGGCAAAACTAATGTACAGGACTGGAACTCAGGGTTTGGGAAAGAAATGAGAGTGGATACTGGAAACTTAGTGAGGCCCAAGAGATGGGGGCCTTGTTTGTCCTGTCAGAAGTTTGGATGTTTATCCTGAAGGCTGTGGGAAACACCAAAGAACAGTGAGATGGACTTGTGGTTTAGAGGCTCACTCGGACCTCCATGTGGAAGGCAGTTGATTTGGGTGAATTGTAATTTGAGGGTCCCACTTAAGTTATAAAAGGTGGGACTGGGTTTTGCAGATCTGAGAGAGAATGGGTGAGGCATGGTGACCAGTTAGAAAAGGGAGGGCAGCAAGCGTGGGTGACAGTTTACAGCTTCATCTTTTTGAGAGATACAGAGCACAGTAGAAAGGGATTGGGGGTGGCGAGAGGATGTTACTTCATCTTCAGTGCTTTAGAGGGGCCTGGTAGACGGGTCTGGACCCAAGGTACAGATCTGGGCTTTTTGGGAGGACAGGAGTTTGAAGGCATGGGAGAGACTTAGGTCATCCACAAGAAGATCCAAAGAATCGTAGGTCTGAGAGATTTTTAAGTGGGTATATTTGAGGATGTTTATAAGCTGTGAGAAAGTAGCCAGCAGAGGAAGGGTGTGAGGATCTAGGAGACGAAATGATTGTTCATTTGATTTTGAAAAGCTGAATACTCATCGTGTGCCTGGCCCTTTTCCAGGATCTGGGGTTCACACCTTCTGTTATCTCTTCTGCAAGGACAGTTCAACTCATCCCCTGGTGAAGAGAAGTCAGATTATTCTTTGCATCCCCTTCAGGTATAAGAACTGTTCTGTACCTCTGAAGGGACTTTACTTAACCAGAGTAATAAGTTAGAAATCAAAAGAAATTAGAGCTGGAAGGGACCTTAAAGGCCACTGTACTTAATTTTGCCTAATATTTTACATTGAATGTAAGAAGTTTATTGAAGAGCCCATTCTCTTCAGAGTTCCTTCACTGAACCTTCTTTATGTCTTGCACCCAGTGGGTCTATCCTGTAAATTTTGGCGGCCTCCTAAATTTGCTTTTTCATCCATATTGCATTTTGCCCAGACTATGGCAGAAACTCCTGGGTGGTTTCACGGCCCCTGGGTTCAGTTCCTGTAAGTTCATCTGCCTACTCGGGTTAAGTGATCTTCTAACATAAAAAGATGTGCTTAAAATAATGTTTCTGATGGCTTGCCCACACATAGTTAGTGCAGACTAGCCGCCCAGCGTGTGCTCTGCACGGAGGCGTGTAGTCTGAACTGTGTTCGGCCAAGCCTCGTGGGGCTCTTTGCCCTGAGGAAGGGGAGCTTTTTGTGATCACTCCCTTTATCTAGTCGGTCCTTCAGCAGCGGGGAGCCTTTTTCTAATCAGTGGAGGCACCCTTGCTCAGCCAGTGGTAGCCCCAGGTCTCACCATCTGTGGGATACAAGCCATGCTCTCTCCCAGGCTTGCTTGGGCCAACATCTCTATTTTCATTTCTGTCTCTTCTCACACTTGGACCCCTGGCCTTTAGTCATCCCCACTTGCAGTATTTACAGTGCCCAGCAGGAGTCAGGCTTGAGTGTCTTTTCACAGATGTTCCCTCTGCAGTTAATGCACCTCCTACTCCAACTCTGCGTAGCCTCATCTTTCTAGACTGTACCTCAGGGTTATCATGAAGCCGTCACTTAGATGTAACTTTTTGCCTCCATAGGAACCTCTGTGCATAAAGGTTACGTTTATTTATCTCATGTGATTGAAATTTTGAGTTTATACATCTTCCTCCTTAATGAAGGCTTTAAGGGCAAGTGTCGTTTCTAATCCTTAGCACAGAGCAGATGCTTTGGTTTTTATTTAGATACGTTTTAATGATGATAAAATGTATGGTTTAAATCACTCATTTTACAATAATTTTGCTTTAGGTTGTGACAGAAGAAGAGTTTACAGAAGTCGTGTTCCTGCAATAAGAAATAAAGATGTGACCTTCCAGTTGTGTAAAGCTCATAAATGCTGTGTAAGTGTGTCGGGTGCGCTAAGGAACGTGGAGCTAAGTGGGCTAGTTGTGAGAGAGAGAGACTTAACTATGTTAACAAAGGTAAGCCTTAATTGTGTGCTGCCAACATTTGATAGTTGCTTTTGGGGCGAACTAAGCCAATAAAAGTTTAAACTGTTCCTCCCCATTAAAGGGATTGAATAATTGGCTTCTTTGGTGCACCTGTGTCTTGTGAATTGTCCAGTTGGGGATGGAGGTTTAGAAAGTGAGTTTCAGTCTTGTTTAAGTCTCTTCCCATCAGACTGGTCTCGTGATTTCCTACACACCATGACTGTCTACCTTTTCCTGTCTACCTTTTGTCGGTGTTGTTCAGGCCTGGATTGTCTCCTGTACCTGCTCAAACCTTGGTCCATTCTCATTTGTACCATGGAAGTTTGTCATGCTGGATACTGTCAGAGTTAATCTTACTTAAGTTTGTGTTAAGCCACAAACCACATGTTTTGTATATTTTCTGTTTTTTGTTTGTTTATATTTTTATGGTTTCTCTTCAAGAAATACTATGGGAAGGGAAAGAGCAAGATGAAGAGCAAAAAAGTCATCATTCTTTTAAATTGTTAGAACGTCTATCTGCAATCATAATTATGATGCACTGTGGTATGTGTTAAAATAGGAAATACATGTAACGTCCCGTAGGAGCAGCAAACTCAGTGGTGTTGGTGAGGGTGTGTCATGGAAGTAATCACAAAGCAGGTGACTCTTGATTAGGGTCCTGAAAGATTACTGTGCCTTCCCTGTTTCCAGTAGTGGTCTGGAGGGGTCAGGAAGCCTGCCTTTCACTTTGAGGGAACAGAGGGTTTGAGGTCCTCTCTCTTCTATTGCTCTAGTACACTGCAGAGCAGCTAATAAAATACTGGGTTTATAGTTGACGTTTAAATCGCTGATTGATCATCAAGATTGGCATATATCATTGGAAATGAAAATCGTTGGAGTCTCATGCTTTTTAGGTTTTTCTTTTTTTTCCTTTGTCTCAAAAGTATGTAGTACTTTAATGAGTGGTTGGGAATAAAGTTTGCAGTATTCAGTATATTCAGTTTTAGTACCGAAATAGAATTAAACTGTTGCTGTAAACTGGAATAACACTTTGTTACTGACAAGTTTTAGGATGCATCAGTTCATCAATTACCTGTTTGGGAAGATTGTAGTTAATGATTTTAAGAATGTGGCTATAAACCTCCAATTGACTCAAGAAAAGCAAATAAGTCAAGATTGACAAATGTATAGGCTCTTCATCTTATTGTGTCTGTGTGTTTTTTTCCTTTTAGTTACTTGTCAAGGTATAAAGAACTCTATCACTGTTAATACAGTAAACTTCACGGGGTATAATCTGACCTGGCAGGGAACAGATCACATGGTCAAGATCTTAAAGGTGATTTGATGTTTAAACTTTCATGAAAACATATGTGATTGAAGCACATTAACATATTGATACAGATGGCAGTTAATTTTTGTCTTTTCATACATGTGAGTGCAGCTTTTGTTTTGTAGAAAGAATATGACCAAATGGTGATGTGAATTGCTGTTGCATAAACTATAGTGTTGAATCTCCAGTGTTTGCACTTGAGTTTAACAACTCTGTGGTTTCCTTTCTTCTTCCTGAGACACTTAATCTCAGGTCCATCCTCGTTACACAGAGTGGTAAATTAGAGAACGATTAATATCACCATTTAAAGAAGTGAGACTGAAATCTCAACCATCCTGAACATAGGAACTGAAGGGGCCTCTCAGCAGTTCAGAGAGTTATTACCAAGCCAGTCGGCTGAATGCTGTTCAGTTTTCTCCATAGCAGAGCCTTCCAGGTCCTTCTTTTGAGCTTATTTATTTTTATACACAATTCTGTATGGATACTGTACATAATACTAAATAGTTGTATTAACTGGGTTTAACTGGTGATGTATTTACATGAAGATCTAACTTCGTTTTGTTGATATCTTTTTAGGGGCTTTCCATTCATCAAAGCTTGTGATGTATGTAATCAGTTGCTGGTGTGTAGCTATCATATTTATGATATATAGGGCTTAAGTGGGAAAGGTGGATGGTCATTCTTCTTGCTTTTTAAACTGACAGAGCGTTACAAGAAGCATTTCCCTCTCTGAAATAAATCCATGTAAAACATGTTTGGTCGCTCTCCCAATGCAACTGTGTAGTTGTGTGGATTTGGCACACAGCAGGCAGACTTGTGGTTTTGTCTGTAAACAAGGAAGCCACTTTTCCAGTCCGCAAATCAGCTGTTACCCAGTGAAACGAACTTGACTGCCATTTCTGACGCCTCACATGGAGCTGTCATACTCAAGAATGTTCACACGTTTTCAAGAAACGTTGTTTGCGGGCTATATGTACAAATTCCTGATCTGAAAGCCAATATAAAGCAACATCTCCCAAACCTCTGCTCTCTCACCAAGGCCACACACATTCCCTCGCTTATGGCCTCATTGCAAGCTAATACTGTCAGTATCAGATTCTCCTTCCCAGTGGTCTTGGGAGACTGCATAGTTGCTCTGTGAAAGGCACCACTGCTGAGGTTGAGAGAAGAGCATCTTGGGTGTCAGTCCTGGCCTTGCATTCCCAGAGAGAGGGATGTGCACCTCGTTCTCCTGTTAGGGTTTTCCTATGCTGCAGGGTTTGCTAATTGTTGTCAAAATGATGTCCTAGTGAATTGTTTTCTGCATGGTTATATAATCCCAGCACACTTCTTTATGATCTGTAGACTTTTATGGGGTTGTGGCCAGGGCAGGTTTTAAATGTTTGGAAATGTCCTATTGAACAACTTTGCCTTGGCAGTGAAGCTTGATGGGAGAATTGTATTACTGTTGCCCTAGTTTTGGCTTGAGGGTGGTGAGAAGATGAAATTTTTGATGGGTCAGTTTTAGTTGTGTATATGTATGTGATTTATTTTTTTTAAATTCTAATGTCTATTATTCACAGCTTAGATATGTTGACTTTCTGATTATTCATCAGTCCCTTTGCTGATGTATTTTCCTCTGAAAAACTACATTTTCTTCCAGACTGTTTTTGTCTGATGGTGAAGAATAAATTTTTCATTTGCGGTATAAAGTTGATCTGAGAAAAAATGTTTACCTTGGATCTTCACTTGGCTTCTATGAAAGAAACTTAAAAAAATAATATGGGCAATTCCCATTATTAATCCTAAGCACGTATAACAGAGGTCTGTACAGTAACATAGCAAAAATAAGTTCCTGTAATTTTACTCAGTCATTGCCTGTTTTAGACTAAGGAACAGTAAGAGACATTTATAAATAATGATACCTCAGATCACTTTTGTTAAATGTCCTCTAATATTTGGATACTTGGTATCTGGCTTGTGTTGTCTTTTATACAATCTTGTCTTCTTTCTTTGCACTTTAGTTTAACAACTCTGTGATTTCTTATCTTCTTCCTCAGACACTCAGGTCCATCAGAATTTCCTGTGACTGTGACAGTAGAGAGTCCTTCCTCCTCAGAAGTCGAAGAGGCTGATGATTCCTCAGAACGTGTTCAGGAAGAGCCAGACAAAACCCGTTTGAAACAAGAAGCAGTGCAGGTACAAAGTTATCACTTTAAAGCTACAGAGAAGATTATTTTTCAAGTGGAAGCCTGATTGCAACACTGCACAGCTTGTGTGAGGGTTCTGTTTTCTCCTCCCATCTGCATTGTATCCCGTTGAATGGTTCCTTAAGCTTAGACCAAGGTGAATGGTGGACATTTGACCTCTAAGAAATAAAAATCAAAACATGTCATTAGTAATATATTTTCCTTTCCTTAAAACCTTAGTATATTAGATGTAGGGAGAACCTTAGTGATCATAAGATAAGGAAATTGAGTTCTGAATGAATATAGTCAGCTGATTCAGTGCTCTTGTTTTACAGGTGAGAAAATTGACAGTTCTACTTGAAATCTCTTTTTATAAGAGGAAAATATGGCCTCATTTTAAATAAAAGTAAAGTTGAAAAACGTTTCGATGTTGATATAATCCTTTCCTAAAATCAAAAATATCAAGAAGCTACATTCTATTACCAAATAAACCTGACCTCTAATGTCATTCCATACTTTTGTCTGTATGGACAGAAAAGAAAAATTGATTTTCATATGAAATTTTTGCACCTCAAAAATAATATATTTATCTTATTTCAACTTCAATGCAGAGCTGAACAGTTCTAGTAAATAAAGGAACACCATTTGGGGGGACAGTGTCTTTGTGCTACGAAGTCCATGTTTAATTTTTAAAAATTATTTATATTTAATTACTTAAATTTAAAAATTATTTAATGTGATTTTCTTTTCATATGAAACATGAAACTTGACAGCTTTCAGAACTAATTATCCCATTATTGTAGGACTATGGGAATTACTCTTTGATTTTCAAAAGAGAAAGTTAGATTTTAATTTTTTTAATGAAAATTAATGATAATATAGAGAAATTTTAAGAAAAGAACGTAGAAATTATGAGTTAGAGTAGGAGAAATCTATAGTTCATGTAGAGTTACCCCCTTTCATTTTACAAATGAGCACCTACAATTTTTAGCATGTAAGTGGTTTATTAGTAAATGGCAGAGTACGACAAGACCCTAGAGCATCTAACCCGCATTCCTTGTCATTTTAGATGTGGTGTATTCCTTTCCTTCACGAGTAGACCAGGAGATTGTATTTCTAAAAGCAATGATAGACACTGGGGAAGACCAAGAAGTTTAAACACTGGGACCACAGAATAGCAGATTCAGAATGCATGAGAACCCTTTTAGCTCTTCTGCATTTTGACAAGACACTACAATGATGGTATCAAAGTGTTTTTAGTATATAAGCCCACAACAATCAAGAGATTTCAACATAGTTTGGAAAGACGGAAGACAGGTGGAAGAGTGTGAAACTGAAACAGTAGAACAGAGGAAAAGCATCACCTAGAATATGCACAGGGAGCACCTGCAACTGAGGAGGATTCTGACCCCACCCGCAGAAGTAGCTCCGTGCTTTGATTCGCATGTAGGAGAGAGGGTGTAGTTAGTTAAAAGTGTGACTGAATTAGGGGAGCTCATTGAAGGGCTGTGTTTGGAGGAGTGGACTCCCAGCTCCGCCCTCACGCTCCTGAAATGAGATGATTTCATTTCGAAGACAATGAAACTGGCGAGAGAGCTAGGGCAGCTAGTGTGAGTTTTTACACCCGAGAAAATTGTGTTTGGGGGAGATCCTGTTACAGTTACTGCCCGCTTCTTCCTGCATAAGAAGCCAATCAGTCGTTGACTTCAGGGAGCTTTCTGCACTCATTCTTAAATAGAAAATAACTGTCATTTGCCTGATAGCTGAGTATAGCTTACAACATCAGAGAGGGGGAAAAAGAGTGAAAACATATCCTAGTAGGACCAGGGACAATTTAGAGAACAAAATAATTTAAGGAAAAACCTTAGTTAATATCCTGAGAGAGGTTTAAAAAGAGCTAGCAACTATAAAATAAGACTAGGGTGTTAATTAAAAAGAGAATGGTCGGAAAGCAAGAGAGGTCTCCTGGAAATGAAAATATGGTTGCTGAAATAAATTTAGTAGGAATTTAAAAAATTTCTCAGTATATAAAAAAGAAAGACACAATGGAAAATGTGATAGAAATATGTTAGAGGCTGCATCTGGGAGATCCCACATGTTACTATTAGAAACTCCAGACCCAGAAAAAAAATGGAGGGAAGCTGTCAAAGGGCAGCAAAATTCTCCATAGCTGAAAGTAGACATCAGGCCTCAGATTGAAAATAGTTATGCAAGACGAGCAAGAATAGACTCATACCTAGGCACCCTTCATTGTGAAACTTTAAAATACTGAAAAAATAAAATAGAATAAAATACTGAGAGGATACATCCATTCCAGAGAGAAAACTACTCGTCACATAAAAAAGAATTTTAAATCTGACTTTATCATACTTGTCATCAGCACCATGGATCCTGGAAGGCATTAGAAAGATACCTCCAAAGTTTTTCAGGCACATAATTTTCACCCTAGGGGTTTGTATCCAGCCAAACTATGAGTCATAAGTGGAGGCTGAAGAAGGTATTCTGTACACAAAGAAATTTGAAAAATTGACCTCCTGTGCTACACCTTAAGCTATTTATAGAAATAATCCACCAAAATGAGGCAATAAACCAAGAAGGAAGGTAATAGGGGATTCAGTGCAGATTGCAGCTAGTCTACAGTGGAGAGACTTCTACTGATTGTGTGATTGAGAGCTTAGAAACACCTTGAGGCATATTGTACTTACTAGGTATTAGGCACTGTTGGAAGGGAGGAGGGAGAGGAAGAGGAGAAGGAACTTGAACTCCAGAGGAGAAAGGGCTATACGGACATAAACCTGAAGCCAACTAAACTATGGTTGATTTTTAACCTACTATTGGTGAGGAAGGGAAGAATCCACTTAAACTTGACACTATAGATGTCCCCCTTCTCAGTGACACACAGGGGTAATGACCATCTAGTTTGTTGACCAAACCAGAACTTGTCCAAACTCCTTACACTTCAATAGTGTAAGGAGGCGCTCTAATGCTGTAACATCAGGACAACAGGTATAAACTGGAACAGCCCAAGGCGGCTTGGGGTATGTGGTCACCCTGCACAAGGGCAGTGACACTGGCACGGTATGGAACGAGGTGTAGTCTATACACAGAGACACAGCACATCTGCAGTGGGCAATATTAATTTCATTGTAATAATGGCAATGTTGTCTTGGTTTGCAGCTTTTATTGTCAACTTGCAAATAATCACAAATAACTAACGTAAACTATACTTAGTATGTATTAGTATTAACTTGGTATGTACTGAAATGTATTGTGTACTTGTATGTACTTAGTATATATTAGGCTCTCAGTGTTTTTGCATATATTAACTCATTTAATCCTCTGAATAGCCTTATGAGGTTGGTGCTAATATCATTCCCATTTTTGAGAACAGGAAGCTAAGACAGGGAAGGAACTTACCCAGGCTGTACCTAATTTAAGGTTGCATCGAGGCTTTGAGTTTAGGCTCTCTGCCTGTTCTCTTAAACCTTACTCCGTACTGACTCTCAAATAACTTAAGACTTAACTGCACATAGAACAGAATATAAATTTCACCTTTGACAACATAAAAGCTAGGTTTGGAAGGTAGACAGGAGGTAGAAAAACGGGAAGATGGTATGAATGTCCTCATTTTACAAAGCATGATGTTGAGAGAGTTTATAGTTGATCAACAATGTAGGTTTTTAAGTACATCACTACAAGTCAAAGAGGTCATGTGCAGTGGAATAACTCATGATGACATAACTTTACTGAGCAGTGTGGACATAGGAAAGAGTGTAAAGGAACTAAACCCTTACTTATTAGTAAGTTAGAAAGTGAACAGATAATGCCTCCAATTTAGTGAGATAATAGTCATGTAAGAGTATTACTTGGAAATGGAGAAGAATTCAAAATAACAACAGTTGGACCTCCCTGGTGGCGCAGTGGTTAAGAAACTGACTGCCAAGGCAGGGGACACGGGTTCGAGCCCCGGTCTGGAAAGATCCCACATGCCATGGAGCAGCAAAGCCCGTGCGCCACAACTACAGAGCCTGCGCTCTAGAGCCTGCGAACCACAACTACTGAGTCCACGTGCCACAACTACTGAAGCCTGCACGCCTAGATCCTGTGCTCCATAACAAGAGAAGCCACCGCAATGAACAGTAGCCCCCGCTCGCCGCAACTAGAGAAAGCCTGCACGCAACAGTGAAAACCCAACACAGCCAAAATTAAAAAAATAATTTAAAAAAAGAAAAAATAACAATAGTTGATGTAAACCTCATAAAAAAGGAAATCCAAACAGCCAGTAAACACAGAAAATCGTACGACTTCATTAAGTAATAAGAGAAAATTAATTAATTCTGTCATGAAAAATACTGTGATAAAAGAAAAATCCAAGATGAATTTGTCTGTATTTCAAATCTTTAGAAAACAGCTTTTTCATGGGCATTGTTGTAAGCACCATAAAAGAGATAAAAATCTAACTGTTATTATTCATGGAAAAATCAAGGATTGCAATTGGATCTATAGAGTAACAAATGTAAATCTGTGATGTTAATGACCTACTGCTTAAGAGGTAAATGTCTCAGTTTTCAAAGTCTAATGTATATATTTATTTATTAAATTTCTTTATTTTAAAAAAGTTACTTATTAATTTATTTTTGGCTACATCGGGTCTTTGTTGCTGCAAGCGGGTTTTCTCTAGTTGCAGCAATAATGTATTTATTTTTATTTCTTTGGAGATTTATTTTCTTCTTACAGATCATATGGTCTCACCACTGTTTAATAAAACAGTTAGATTTTTATCTCTTTTATGTTGCTTACAACAATGCCCGTGAACAAGCTGTTTTCTAAAGATTTGAAATACAGACAAATTCATCTTGGATTTTTCTTTTATCACAGTATTTTTCATGACAGAATTAATTGTTCTAAACATGTTTATTAACTTGTCAAGGGAATATTTATCATTTCCTTTGTTAGATGTAGCTGAACGATGTTTCCTACCTTCCTAACAAGTATGCCTTAGCTTCTCCTTGTGAATGAGGAATGATAAAGGCCTCTTTTGCCTCTGGCTCTTCCTCTGTAAACTGGACACAATAAATATTCTTTCTAAATTTCTAAATATAAATTCTTCCTAAATTTCGAAATAAAGAATATAAATTCTTGCTAAATTCTTTCTAAATTTCTAAATATTCTTTCTAAATAATTCTTTCTAAATTTCGTATGAAATCAAACAAATGGGTTATTTGTAAATCAATATAATTTATGTAACATGGTTTTGCATGTTATCTGTCTCAGAATAAGCATCCAGTATAATATTGCTATTTCATATAGTATAATTATAATCAGAAAACAGAAGTAAACTATATTCATTGCATAAAGGGGAAGCAAAAGTCATAGAGATCTTCTTATATCTCACAAATATTTTCATTTATTTATAGGAAAATGCTTTAAAGTCCCAAGCCATTTAGTAGATGTCATGATGTTTATTTATAGAGTAAGAGAATTTTCATAAGGCTATAATTTTAGCTTCCTTACTTAGAAAAATTCTGAGGAACTTGTATAAGAGCCATTTCCCTTTAATAATACTGTAACTAGCAAGCCTAATGAGTATTCACTTATCTAAAATATCCTAAAGTTCAACTGGGCAGCTTCAAAATTTTTCATATGACTGTTGATTAAAACTTTTATTTGTACCTTGTATCCATTTCATTTTTTTTACTTTCCAAAACAATATATTGTATAAAGGACTCATATCTAGGATATATAAAGAACTCTTAAAACTCAACAATGAGAAAACAAGCAACCTAACTTTATATATGTGTGTATATAGATAGATAGATATATGTCTATACACACACACACACACAAATCTATAAGAACAAAAGGAAGAAAAATACATATATACATATTTTTACCAAAGAAGATATACAGATGGCAAATAAGCATATGACAAGATGCTCAACATCATATGTCATAAGGGAGATACAAATAAAACTACAATGAGATATCACTACACACCTATTAGAATAGCTAAAATCCGATCACTGACAATACCAAATGCTGACGAAGTGCAACAGGAACATACATTCATTGCTAGTGAGAATATAAAATGATATAGTTATTTGGGAAGACAGTTTGACAGTTTCCCTACAGAGCTAAGCATAGTTTTACAATAGGATCCAGCAATCATACTCCCCAGCTAATTGAAAACCTATGTTCACACAAAGGCCTATACCCAAATGGTTATAGCAGCTTTTTTTATAATTGTCCCAAACTGGAAATAATCATATCATATTATCCTTCAACAGGTGACTGGATAAACAAACTTGGTATTCGAGATGATGGATACTTCAGGTGATAAAAGGGAAGAAACTATAGATTCACACAACAACATGGATGAATCCTAAATGCATGTTGCTAAGTCAAAGATGCCAAATTCAAAAGTCTACATATTGTATGATGCCGTTTATTCAACATGCTGGAAAAGACAAATTATAGGGATGGAAGACAAATCAGCATTTGTCAGAGGTTGGGAGTGAATGACTACAGAGGCCACTCACAGAGAATATTTTAGGTTGATGAAACTGTACTGGACGGTAGTAGGCATAAGATACATGACTACGCATTTGTCAAAACACATAGAATAGTACATCACAGGGTGAACTTTAATGTATGCAATTTTTAATCAGTATCCTGGATGTAATGCATACTGTGACAAATTTAACTGTATTCCCAATATATGATAAAACGGCACTGAAGGAGGTGGAGAAAAAGGAACTGACATAAGTGACTTTGGAAAATGATGTTTTGATTGGTAAATACAAGACTAGGCGCGAAAATAACTGTACATAAACACAATTTTAGTTGGTAAGTTTGTTTCTCACAGGAATACAGTTAAGAAATCTGAAAACACATTTACACTAGTGTAGAACAAATAAGTAAATAAATGGTAAATAATTTGAGTCAGGTTTCTCACTGTTAGTAAAAGAAGTTACAAATAAGCAAGAGGCAAAAGCTAGAATGAACCATGTGATACTGGATTAGAGTCAGACATTAGTATGAACTCATCTTTAATAGGTATAGAGATAGACACCTAGAGAAATGATTATAGATATGAGTGTATACATTGGTTAATATACATGCATATATTTCATAACTTTGCGGAGAGACAAGAAACAATGACACCAAGTAGCAACAAACACATCTAGCATCCAGGCCTTAGTTTCTAAACATGGTTCTCTAAAATAACAAAAACCAAACATCCTTGGAGAAATGACTAATTCTAGGCCTGGGGCAATGAAAACACAAGATGAGCCTGGAGCATTATGTAGTGCCAGGAAATAAGGCAGCACTCAAAAATCAAAAGGATAGAGGCAGATCAAAGGGACACAAGAACCCAACTGAAGGAGCACCTGATGGCCTAAGCTGGAACAATTTGAGTCATAAAATTAATTAAAGTTATAGAGAAATATAAAATAACTATTCATGAGTCCATACTGACATAAATAACTGAACACATAGATAAATGGGGAAGAAGGTACAAATCTTTCTTACAAAGAATTTCAAATAACATATGTAAATACTCTTCCCTCCAGGAGATGGGGCTTAAACTCCCTCTTAGGAGTATTGGCTGGATTCCAAAAGATAGATTATGGAAAAGGAACAATAGTAACTTCACAGTGAAGAAATCTGGCAGACCTCACCTTAACCAAGTGATCAAGGTTAACATCACCAGTAATAAGTCATTACTGACACAAGGTGATGAGAAAGACATTTCACCTTTATGGTAATCTTCCCCAAAACCCAAAAAACCCTGGTCTGTCTAATCATGAGAAAAACAGCAAACAAACCCAAAGTCAGGGCCATTCTACAAAAGACTGGCCAGTACTTCTGAAAACTATAAAGGTTATGGGAAACAAGGAAAGGCTGGGAACCTGTCAGAGACCATAGAAGAGAGATTATAACTAAATTCAATGTGATATACTTGATTAGATCCTAGAACAGCAAAAAGACATAATTGTAAAAAAAAATCGATAAATCTGAATAAAGTCTGGAGTTTAGCTAAAAGTAATGCACCACTGTCTTTTTAGTTTTAACATATGTACTACATAAAATAGTAACATTAGAGTAAGATGGGTGAAAAGTACATGAGAACTCTCTGTACTATTTCTGCAACTGTTTGATAAATCTAATATTCTCAAAAAAAGGTTTAGTTTTTAACTGCATAGTTGCACTGCATTATGATGAATCAACACAGAATAGCTATTAAGCATAGTAGAAACTGTAGCTCCTGTAAAATGCAGATTTGCAGACCCCCCCTCTCCATATAAATTGTATCAGAATTTTCTAGAAATGGAGCCAAGAATCTGCATTTCATATAGCTATAGGTGAATCGTATGCACACCAAAATCTGAGGATTCCATTTCTAGAGCCCTGTGCCTTTTATAGTCCCAAAAGACTTTTAAAGGCTTTAAAAACCAAAGTAGTAATGGTATTATCCAAAGTAACCCAATTTGAGGAAAGTCAAAATTCAGCATATGCAAGATAGGTAAGGAAAGATAATATGTATATAACTGGTGGGCACACAGGATAACAGGTTCATGATAGTTTGGCAAGTGGATTCAAAGTATGGTAAGTATCCAAGTGGCAGCTGAAAGACTAAAAGTGGAAGCAACTTGCTTATTCAATCAACCCTTCCTGGGTTGAAGAAAAGTGATATTGCTATGGAGTGCAGAGAAATTACAACGGGCCTGTTCAATCAATAGGCAGCAACTGCCTTAGTATGAAGTGATACTACAAAAATGAATAGTGCTGTACTGACAACCAAAACCAACACCACCAAGCTAATACACAAATGCTCAAGCAAGTTGAAAGGCTCTGACTGGAGTACTATAGAATGAACAGATGAACAAGGGAGTGAGAATTAACTATGAAAATCAACGTGATGAAACTCACTGGTTAAATGAAGCCTAATTGGTCTTGAGTATGACATCCTATGTACCTCTGCCTACCCTCAGTTGCCTACCACGTTTACTGTGGTAGACTTCATGCTGGCTCAGGGCACCATTTTTGAGCCCCAACAGATTCAAGTAGTCCACAACCTTGCTGCCTCCTCCACCCACACAGCATATGCCAGCCCTCCTCTGATACCCAATCACATTCCCTCTGAATGAACCCACTTCGGCATTCTTCTGCCTGCATCAGCCAGCCCTCACTCATATTTACCATTTATGATGGTTAATTTTACATGTAAACTTAGGCTATGGTGTCTGGTTCTTTGGTCTAGAAGCTGCTGTGAAGGTATATTTTAGATGTGATTAACTTGTAAATCAGTAGACTTTGAGAAAAGCTCAATCCCTCCATAGTGTGCTGGACATCATCCAATCAGTTGAAGGCCTTAAGAATGAAGACTGAAGTCCTCCCACGAATAAAGAACTATGCCTCCAGACTGCAATAGAGAAATTCTGTCTGAGTTTCTAGCTTTTGGACTCAAGACTGCAACATGAACGTTTACCTTAATTTCCAACCTGCTGACCTACCCTGCAGATATCTGACTTGCCAAGCCCCACAATCACATAAACCAAAGCCAATAGCCAATTCCTTAAAAGAAATCACCCCTCCCCACATATATACATTTGATCCTTGGACAACATGGGGGTTAGGGTGCAGTTAAAAACTGCATAATCCGGTTCTGCGTCCGCAGATTCAACCAACCATGAATCGTGTAGCACTGCAGTATTTACTGAAAAATATCCGTGTATAAGTGGACCCACACAGTTCAAACCCATATTGTCCAAGGGTCAACCGCAATAGGATATTTTACTCTATTATATAAAATACAATAACCTATTATATATCCAATCCAATCCAATATAATATAAATATCCTATTAGGTCTGTTTCTCTGGAGAACCCTAACTAATAACACTATTCTGATCATTTTTCTACCAGTAACACTGTAACCATCTTCTCTTATAATGAAATACACTGCAGCTATTTTACCATTGCTACACCCAATGATATTTTTTCTTAGTAAGGTATGATATTTAGATAAGTTATAATCAATATATAGACTGAGAGATTCCCATTTTGTTCTTTGCACCAAATAGCATAGAATCAATATTCCATATCCGGGCTGAGTATCAGAATTACTTGTGGCACTTCTTAAAAGTACAGTTGATCCTTGAACCACACGGACTTGGACTGGGTGGGTTCACTTAATCTACAGTACTACTCAGTCTGGGGTTGACTGAATATGAAGATGTTCAACCATAGATACGGAAGGCCGATTGTAAAGTAATACCTGAATTTTCGACTGTGTGAGGGTCCACACCCCTAACCCCAAAGTTGTTCAAGGGTCAACTGTACATAAGCCAGAGATCAACCCTGAACTTGCTGAATCAGAATTTCCTCAACTGATTTTGATTCACAGCCAACGGCTGAAATCCCTGGGCATAAAATCATTTGACCACAGTATCTGCAACAGGATCTAGTCCAAGGTCACTTTTTTAAATAGAGAACTTGAGGTTAAGGGAGAATAAATTACATATTCAAATTCCCAAAAAGGGTAAGAATGAACAGTATCGGGATGCTATGTTTTTCATATTTCTATAAAGTACCTTTTATTTTCTTATATAGACATTTCCAGAAAAAAGATAACAAGTGGCATTCCAATCACTCAGTGCACACAGTTATGCATATCTTATCATCTGATCCACAGCTCCAGTTCACTAATATAGATAGATTATAATATTTAGGAAATAAAAAGAGACAGCTCTATTTTATAAGGTAGCTCATGCCATGTACACATGAAACTATCTGGTATATAGTTAGAAGACCTCGTAAATAGCTAAAATCTTGGCTATTAATTGTGTTGTAATAAAACTTTGAGGACATGTAAATGGTATTATGTTATGTTTGATGATTTAATCAAAGAAGGGTGACATCACTTTCCTAGTGATGGAACTTCGGTAGATGCATTCAAAGAGCTAACATAAATCTTAGCTTATTTTCTAGTAGCTAGCAAAAAACTTCCCAAATCACTTCATATTGTGGATATGAAAACACAAAATAATGAATAACCTCAGTTTTCCACTACCGCTGACTTCTAATACTCCATGGCTTCTAATACAATATTTGTGTTTTTTAAAAAATTAAAAACTGACAGAGTATATACATACACAATCACCTAAGATGCATGTTTCCACTAATGTCTACTTTACCTAACTAACGTCCAATATTGGAAGGGTAGGCAAAAATATTCAATATTATTATTATTTTTAAATTATACCACTCTAACCCTAATTATAAAATACAGAATACTATTCTATATTAATAATCATATCTCTTTATAATAATTTACTACATATATATTCATACTACAATCCACATTAAGGTACAAATTTTAGTGAACACTAACATTAGTGATCAAAGCCCAATATGTACGTACAAATGTGTGCACTCCATACATACATACACACAACATGGTTTCCTAAGATGTCACTGAACGTATCACAAAATGTGAATTGAAATGTTATTTTGTAGAGAGTTCTAATATTATATTATTGCCTGTTTTCGCTTGTTCATTTGACGCAACAGCATTCTTTTGCAAGAAGACAGTCTGAGGGATGCTCTACATCATCCAGCTATGAAACAGTTTTATAAACCCAAGTGTCCCATAGAGACATTTACTCCAATGAACTGGTATAATTCAAAATGTAATCTAACCAAACATGCTTAATAGTCTGGCTAGGAGAAGCAATACCATGGTTTATAGAATAGTGTCTCTGGAAAGAAAAGGAAGTGGACTCTTGGTTCTGCATAAAATCTTGTTAATCCTATTTCCATTTCCCCCTCCTACATTTGTAACAACTGAATAAACTGATTATTATTTTTTATCTTGTAGCTGCAATCTCTGTAGACAGACTGATTAAAGTACTTACATTGATGTGATCAATATAGTTACCAATCAATAACGCTCCAGGAATTGATTTTTATAATTTGAGGAATTCTGCACCTTGATTCATTTATATGCTATTGTCTTTTTTCTAAAAATTAGGGATTGTTAATATGGAAAATTAAAAAAAAGGATTAAGAGGGAAGGGCCACATAGGGAAAATTGCAGTTCTCTACAGCATAATTGAGGAATACATGTGATTAAGGAAAAAGTGATGATTTAGGGGGGGATAAAACCATGGATAATTGATAGAGAACTCGTGAAAGAGGGAAGCAATTGTAAATAGATTATTGTGGACGTGGAACTGACATTTCCAGTTATCATTACTGTTTTTTGTCCTTGACAGTTAAGATCTGAGGAATGTTAAGCAATGTTTCAATAGCTGCATGTATAAGAAAATAATATTCCTGCCACCAGAAGCTGCTCTAGTACAGCTTCCCCCTTCTACTCCAGGCCACGGACAGACACTCAAAGGCAAGAGTGTTATCCCTTAAAATTGTCAGTAGTTCTCTTCCCCTCAATTCCCAGTTCCAACAGCCTCTTCCCTTTCTAATGGGCTGCCTTTAGCCTCACCTTCCTTCCCAGATCCAGCAGTTACTCCACAATAGATCTGCATTGCACGTCCTGTAAAGGAATGCAAGGTTTTGTCTTGGCGTTCAGTTTCTCTTCCAAGAGATACACACACACACATGCACACACACATATATATAATATATAAATTCATATTACTGCCAATGGTTTCAAAGAATCACTTTTCTGGCAGAAGAAAATCAAGGGATTTCATTACTAATGGAGCATTGAGTCATACAGCTGACAGTATTTGGCAGATTATTAATGAGCCTTTAATCCTGGTTTGTTTGTCGTGTATGAAATCGGAACTTAAGAGCACCATCTACATTTGCAAAAGCAGGTTGATAATCTTTCTACTAAAGAATATATGCCAATCTTTTAATTCACTTTATAATAAATGAGATTTAAAATCATTTGGGCAGAAAGTTACTAAATATCAGATATTTCCTAGAAATTTGAAACTTTAAATAGGTTTAACTGACCTTAACTATTCAGATATATTTGGAAAATGGCAAAAGACTTCAAGAAAATAAGTCAAAAGGACATTGTTTATTTTTCATGTATGAACTGAAATATAAAAAGCTCAGAGGAAAAGTAATAAATGTGAATAATACACAGGAAACATTTTACAAAACATTTACTTTGGAAACTGTGCTTTTTGCTGAGTTTAACAGTGGTTGGTTGAGGTATCATATTTTTATAAAAAAGGAAATCAGCAAATTTGTCATTGAGAATATGGTATAAAAGTTTAGAAAATTAGGGCTTCCCTGGTGGGGCAGTGGTTGAGAGTCCGCCTGCCGTTGCGGGGGACACGGGTTCGTGCCCCAGTCCGGGAGGATCCCGCATGGCACGGAGCGGCTGGGCCCATGAGCCATGGCTGCTGGGCCTGTGCATCCGGAGCCTCTGCTACGCAGAGGGAGAGGCCACAACAGTGAGAGGCCTGCGTACCACAAAAACAAAAACAAAAAAGTTTAGAAAATTTAAATGTGGGAGCACATTACTCATGTCAAATTATAAAGAATAATGATTACATTAAATATAAGCTTATTAACACATTGGGTTAATAGTATAGTAAGGTATGGAGTCATGAGGAACATTTTATAAGGATTTTGCATTTTTTTCCTAACTTGTTTAGAAAAACTTACACTTGATTTTAGTGAAACAAAGTATCTACACCTTCAACCAAGACATTCTGGATTTGTAGGCTGACTAACACCATTCCACCAAAATTATTTTCCCTAAACCTAATTGCTATGTAGGAAAAGGTATGAGAACGTCTGTAGCAAGTTCTGTATCTGTGACAATAGTAGTAAAGATTTCAAACAAAATATTCTTGAATATATATGAATATTTCAATATATGTACATATCCTATTATCAACTCATTAGCATCTAATTCTACATTCATCACATATACATTCTGTCAGTGAACACAGTGAACTGAAACCGACTCTAGGGCCCATGAGATTAAAGTCAACGCCTGTTGCAATCATTCAGCATTTAGCACAAAGCTGGAATATATTAGGTCCTAAATAGTTATTGACTAGATATATGGTGTGTCCATGTCATTCTAACTCAGTGTTCTCTACCTGTATTTGTGAATTCCATGGATCTGTTCTTGTGTTTACATCCAAATGAAAAATTCCTGGAAGCATTTTCAGAATTATCTTGATCTGTCTATAGCTCAATGCAGCAGCACAAACTCACTGTCCATGCCTGCGTGTGTGTTTTGAATCACACTGAGTGTGACTGCTGCTAGCCTGGCATGTTCTAGTGTAAAAAGGACAACTGTCACATGTCCACCCTTATAGTCACATTTTACCAGCTGCAAACACTAAAATTTCCTTTTAAAGTGATGACTGGGAGGTGAAAAATAGTTTAATAGAATGAAACTCAAAGGGAAGAGTGTTATCCCTTAAAATTCTGTCAGTAGTTCTCTTCCCCCTGAATTCCCAGTTTGAACAGCCTCTTCAGTTATTGACGTTACTGAGGCTTTTAATGGTATTTCATGAAATCAACAAACTGCATCAGAATTACTTTTCACAAACTAATAAAAAAGAACATGGACAGACAATATTTGAATGATGACTTCCACTACCTGAAAGCAAAAGTACATTATGAATCATCACATGAGCTAAAGTGTGTCATGTCTTCAGTAAAACAGGGTGCTAGAGAACTGAGATGTGTCATGGGTATCGGGGCCCAGGCGTGGCACACTCAAAAGGAAACTTGCATCTGGTCAACTAGTATGTTCTCAGTGAGAAGGGACTGTGTTGAAGACAAAAAGCATAATCGGATGCATAATTGGAATTTCTTAATTTTGATGTTAATAGTTTTATAGTTGTATTTGCATATATTTACAAATTGTTCGGTTTACAGGTATAAAAGCATACCAATTTCTATGCCTGGTTTTATGTTTATGCATATTAAAGTAAAATTATAATAGTAATTTATCACCATTGCGTGTCTTTGATATTTTTCCTTCTAAAGGAAACAGAGTTTAAATATATATTCAACATCTACTCCCACTCATTTGTTTAATTTGGAGAAATAATGAGACTAAAGCTTTTAATAGGCCACTCAATATTTTAATTTATATTTTTGAGCCCCTACTATGTGAAATTTAGCATCACAGGTTGAACAGTCTTTGTTCTAAAGGAGCTCATGGTCCAGCCAAACTTCCCAAACTACCTAGAGAGGAATCCAATTCAGAGTATCACTCTCTGCTATTTACAAGCTCTGTGTTTGATCATGTTACATACTTTAATTCACAATTTCTTTATCTGTAAAATACGGGTAATAATAATCAAATTTAATCCAGTATCTGTAATAATGAGGTAATGCAGATTGAACAGCCCAGAGGTATATAATATTGATGTATCACTTTTCATTACCTCTCATTAAATGATTTATTTATACATATGTATACACACACACACACGCCACAGAGAGTGAGAT
This sequence comes from Mesoplodon densirostris, assembly GCF_025265405.1. Taxonomy (NCBI): domain Eukaryota; kingdom Metazoa; phylum Chordata; class Mammalia; order Artiodactyla; family Ziphiidae; genus Mesoplodon; species Mesoplodon densirostris. The sequence goes on along the minus strand of NW_026778237.1, from coordinate 1,368,335 downwards.
AAGCCACCAACTGCTGCTTCATATGGTCTACTTCCTTAAGATTATACCATTGATCCTACTTCATGTATTAATTTTCAAAGAAGGAATTATATGTAACATTTACTAGCACTTAGCTACAAAAGAAATACAAATATGAAGAGCTTATAGAACAAGTTTGATGTTAGTACCTATAAAATACCTGTCATATAATAGGTGCTCAATAGAAATATGCTGAATGAATGAATAAGAGCTAATCATTGACATGGAGTCAGAACTTATTGTCTAATATCAGTTGTGTAACTATTAGTTCTGTAACATTTTTAAATTAATGAAGGGAACTGAAAGTCAAAACAGTTTTTGCAGATTACAGCATGAGAATTTTTATTAGTTGACTCTGCATTTATCACGAATAATACTGTGATAGCTAATTTTTATATGTCAACTTCAAAGGGCCAGTGGGTACCCAGATATTTAGTCAAATATTATTGTTTGTGCCTGAAAGGGTGTTTTTCCATGAGATTAACATTTGAAATACTAGACGAAGTAAAGCAGATTGCTTTCCTTAAAGTCGATGAGCCTCATCCAATCATTTGAAGGCCTGAATAAAATAAAGATGCTGACCTTCCTCTGAGTAAGCGGGAACTCCTCTTGCCTGACTGCCTTGGAGCAGGAACATGGTTTTTTTCCTGCCTTCAACTTGAATTTCCTGGGTCTTGAGCCTCCTGGCCTTTGGACTGGACCTACACCATGGACTCTCCTGGGTCTCAAGTATGGCAACTGCAGATTTTGAGACTTGTCAGCCTCCATAATCATGGGAGCTAATTCCTTATTTTATATACTACGCAAATATATCTTCTATTGGTTCTGTTTTTCTGGAGAATCCTAACATAATACCAACACTGACCACAAATATTTCAAAGAAACCTTCATCTTATAGTCCTATACTGATATTTTAAGAGACATTATCTTAGCACATACCAAGTTATAAACTATAAAATTTGATTGTCAAAATTTTTTTTAATTTGGGGGCTTCCCTGGTGGCACAGTGGTTAAGAAATGCCTGCCAATGCAGGGAACATGAGTTCCAGCCCTGGTCCTGGAAGGTCCCACATGCCACAGAGCAACTAAGCCCACATGCCACAACTACTGAGCCGGCATGCCACAACTACTGAAGCACGAGCACCTAGAGCCCGTGCTCCATAACGAGAGGCCACCGCAATGAGACACCCACGCACTGCAACAAAGAGTAGCCCCCACTTGCTGCAGCTAGAGAAAGCCCGCATCCAACAAAGACCCAATGCAGCCAAAAATTAAAAATAAAATAAATAAATTTAAAAAATAAAATTTAAAATTTTTCTAAAAACATGATCTGCTCTGAAGTTTTCTCATTCTGTGTTTGTATTTAGCTTTACATTCCTCATTAAAGAAAAACTGGATGCAATGTTTTTGTTTATATCTATGTATATTTCCTTCATGGAAATTTGAGGTTCCAGTTCATGCTAGTTTATTCATTTCCCTTAAAAAAGTTAGATTTTAAACCTTAGGTTTCTCTTAGTTATAACATGTATTTTAACATTATCTTCTAACCTAGGAAGTAATGATGAGGGATAAAACATCTGAGAAACACCATTATCACCCCCTTAGTACACATATAACCATTCAATAGTATTATTTTAATATTTGAAGAGTCAAGTTGTCCAGATAAATTAATTATTAAATAATCTTGGAACATAATGAGAAAATGTTCTACAAAATCAAGATTTCTTCTATTTAAATGGATTCTTCCAGTGAAGTCTACAATGGACTCTTCCAAGGAAATTTTTGAAAGACTGCAATTATATTACGACTAAACACTGGTGTTAAGCAAACACAGAATACAATTTTATCTCACTGAGAAACTGATCATGTAGTTCTTTTCCATCTCTAATGTATGATCCTATCATTAAAATCAACTTATCAAATAGACATTCTTATTATTCTATTTCTTTACAGACTCAACAATTAAATGCCTCTAAAATTGCTTAGATAAGTTTACAATGTGACAGTTGCTATTTGATCCTTTGCTTCCTTCATAAACAATGATTATAGCATAGCATGAGCTTTCAAAGAGAAATAAAGAGACCCACCAAAAAAGTACATTAGTCAAAGGCATGGTAATAAAACTTGAAGTGAAAACAGCTATTTTATCCAAAAGCTTTACAACCATTGAGAGCACTTCAAACAGTCCATCACTCTTTCTTGTACCTTGAGAACAGAGACCATGTTTGATTCTGTGTATCTCCAGAGTCAAACAGTGACACATATTTGGAATACTGTATATAAATAGCTGTTGAATTAATGTTGAATTAATTCATTATAAATACCTAGGTTGGTCTTATGTCTTCCACTATAACGTCCTTAACTTCTAAGAGAATATTGACTTTTTAATATCGTATACATGTGTAATATCTTATACGTATTTACTTGAGACAATAAAGGGAGAGAAACAGTAGTTTTTTTGTTTTGGTTTGTTTTGGTCTGCTTCTCCACTAGAATACAAACCTCATGGGAACAGACTTTGTCTCTCTTTGTTACTAATATATGCCCAAATCCCATACCAGTGCCTGGGCCATATCAAGTAATCAAGAAATATTTATTGAATGAATGAATGAAAGATAATTTGAGATCAATGGTATTTCCTACCACTGTGGCTCATTCCATACAACATAATTGAGGGGTTAAAAAAAATGCTTGCTGAGTGGCAGTGAAAGGACAAATGAGGCTGGAGGGGATAAATACATCCCCACAGTTAAGTTATTTGCTCTAAGAATGCATCTAAGCCTTTTGTTTTCTGACAAAGAAAAGAGAAGTCTGCACTTACCCAAGAGGAAGGAAATGGGTAAATAACCTCAAAGGGGCTCCGTCCCAGGCAGCTACCACAGGCCCCGCGGCTTCGCCTTCACCTTGGCCTTCACGCCCGCCACGTTAAGCATGCCGCCCTCGCAGGTGCGAGGCCACCGTCGACAGCCATTTCACCCTGGAGCTCCACGCCTCTTTCGTGTGCCTGGCCGCGGCCTTTTACCTCGACCGCGACGACGTGGCCTTGAAGCACTTCAGCCGGTTCTTCCTGCGCCGCTCCCACGAGCACAGCGGGCGGGCCCGGGGCCTGAAGCGCCTGCAGAACCAGCGCGGGGGCCGCCTCAACTTCCAAGACATCAGGAAGCCAGTCCGTGACGAGTGCAAGAGCGGCCTCAAGGCCATGAAGTGCGCCTTGTTCCTGGAGAAGCCAGTGACCCGGAGCCTGCTCCACTGCACCAGCTGGCCACCGACAAGTGCGACCCCCACCTGCGCCACTTCCTGGCAACTCACTACCTCAGCCAGTAGGTGGCGTTCATCAGAGAGCTGGAGGGTCATGTCACCACCCCGAGCACGATGGGGGCCCAGGACGTCGACCTGGCAGGGTACCTCTTTGACAAGCTCACCCTGGGCGACAGCGACAAGAAGAACTGAGCCTGGACTGGACCTCCCCAGAGCCACGGGGAGACCAGAGCCCTGGTCACCGTGCCTGCCATGCAGACAGCAACAGTGCCCTTGCAGAAGAAGTTCACTTACGTTTTGGTTTTGGTTTTGTTTTTGCAACAAGTGCAGGACTCTTTTCCTGGACTTTATCACTTAAGTTTTGTTCTTCCAGTTTTTCCGTTTCTTCCAATAAAGTTATTGGTTCATAAATAAATAAAGGTCTCCGGTTGATTCATGTGGGCAAATCTCTCATTTTTAAGTTTTAAAACAGGTATCCAGGAGTTTCTGAACACAGCCATACCACAACCATATGCAGCTCAGGATCTCCACAGTGGGAGGGAGAAGGTGTTCCATGGGGCCCTGGAAAACACAAAATCAGTCTTCCCCTTATAAATAATGTAGGTATATGCGGGGTAGACTGGGGTGGGGTGGGGTGAGGTAGGGGTCCCTGGTGAATGTGGGTGCATGTGCGTAGTGAAAGTATAGAACCATAGCCTGGAAGTCATGATTGCAGTTGCCTCTGGGGAACAAGTGAAGGGAATGGGATTGGGCAGGGATTAAAATAAGGGTGTCTTCAGTTTCACCTGAAATGTTTATGTGCATTAATTATGCAAATACTAATGGTTAAGTATGAGTAGCAAGATGCGGGGTGGAGGGGTTTGGAAGTCTGAATGGTGGAGTATCTCTTTGACATGTTCACTCTGGGCAACGGTGACAATGGAAAAATGAGGGTTAGGCTGTCTTGCTCAGAAACACGGGTGTGACTTCCCATGGTCACCAATGCCTGGCACGCATGTTGTAATAACAAAACATCCACTTATATATGTTTTCTTTCTTTGTATCATATGTATATATGCATGCTTGTGTGTGTGTGTATAAATATATATATATGTATATACATACATACATATATATATATATATATATTTTTTTTTTTTTAAATTCCAACCAGCAGCAGAGTTCATTTTGAAGTTCATTAGGAAGACGCCCTTTGTTGAAAAGCAGTCCGGCGATCACATTACTGGAAATGATATAGCTGCTTCCTAGACCTTTCCTGAGCCTGGCTCTATTTCTGCCCTTGGGTTTCATATATCCAACTTTGATTTAGTTTTTGTTATTTGCTACCAAGAGAACCTAAGCTAATATGTCTTATTATCAACACACTTTTACCAGCCTCCACTGTATCTACAGTAGAGTAAATAGCTCTTCTAGGGTACTAAATGACATTTTCCCCTTTATCCCTACTACAGAGTCCACTGCATGGAAAAAGGATCAAGGGTGGAAGGGATCAAATAAGAACAATCTCCCGAATGGAAACACAGAATACTGAAGCCTGCTACCATATGCATCTCTTCTCACCTAAAAGTGTTTTCCTCATAATTTACAGAATTTTAGTTCCTTAGATCAGCCTTCCCAAGACTGTGTTCAGTATCAGCCAGTGCCTCAAAAACATTCACAAGTGTTCAGTGGAAAACTTGTATTAATCGAATTAGCAGGATTTTTTTTTTTTTTTTTTTCAGTTTTTGTTTACTCTAGGAATTTTATGTCTGATGTAAAGAATATACATTTTGAATGTATACCATGAGGATAAAATATTCAGTGTTTCCCAAACATTCTGATCATGGGATTCTTTTTCTACCAAATCTCACAAAACAGTATTCCAAAGAAAACAGCTTTGGAAACAATGTTAAAAGGTCCCACTGTGGGCTTCTCTGGTGGCGCAGCAGTTAAAAATCCATCTGCCAATGCAGGGGACACGGGTCCGATCCTTGGTCTGGGAAGATCCCACATGCCGCGGAGCAACTAAGCCCATGTGCCACACTACTGAGCCTGTGCTCTAGAGCCCGCAAGCCACAGCTACTGAAGCCTGTGCACCTAGAGCCCGTGCTCCGCAACAAGGGAAGCCACCGAAATGAAAAGCCCATGCACCACAATGAAGAATAGCCCCCACTTGCCGCAACTAGAGAAAGCCCGCATGCAGCAACCAAGTCCCAACGCAGCCAAAAAATAAAATAAAATAAAACTAAAGTGAAAAAAAAAAAAGGTCCCATCGTGTGTTGTTCCAGAAGCACATACCTGGTAGCTAAACTTCATTCACTTTCACTTAGAGATCATTATGAGAAACTGGAACCTTTGCTGTGAAGGTTTCAGCACAGTAAGCTTTGGACAGTAAGTGTAATGCAAGGCCCTCACCATGACAGTGGGTAGATATCACACACATCCATTCAGATGTGTCACTCTCTGCTATTTACAAGCTCTGTGTTTGATCATGTTACATACTTTAATTCACAATTTCTTTATCTGTAAAATATGGGTAACGATAATCAAATTTAATCCAGTATCTGTAATAATGAGGTAATGCAGATTGAACAGCCCAGAGATATATAATATTGATGTATCACTTTTCATTACCTCTCATTAAATGATTTATTTATACATATGTATACACACACACACACGCCACAGAGAGTGAGATAAGCCACCAACTGCTGCTTCATATGGTCTACTTCCTTAAGATTATACCATTGATCCTACTTCATGTATTAATTTTCAAAGAAGGAATTATATGTAACATTTACTAGCACTTAGCTACAAAAGAAATACAAATATGAAGAGCTTATAGAACAAGTTTGATGTTAGTACCTATAAAATACCTGTCATATAATAGGTGCTCAATAGAAATATGCTGAATGAATGAATAAGAGCTAATCATTGACATGGAGTCAGAACTTATTGTCTAATATCAGTTGTGTAACTATTAGTTCTGTAACATTTTTAAATTAATGAAGGGAACTGAAAGTCAAAACAGTTTTTGCAGATTACAGCATGAGAATTTTTATTAGTTGACTCTGCATTTATCACGAATAATACTGTGATAGCTAATTTTTATATGTCAACTTCAAAGGGCCAGTGGGTACCCAGATATTTAGTCAAATATTATTGTTTGTGCCTGAAAGGGTGTTTTTCCATGAGATTAACATTTGAAATACTAGACGAAGTAAAGCAGATTGCTTTCCTTAAAGTCGATGAGCCTCATCCAATCATTTGAAGGCCTGAATAAAATAAAGATGCTGACCTTCCTCTGAGTAAGCGGGAACTCCTCTTGCCTGACTGCCTTGGAGCAGGAACATGGTTTTTTTCCTGCCTTCAACTTGAATTTCCTGGGTCTTGAGCCTCCTGGCCTTTGGACTGGACCTACACCATGGACTCTCCTGGGTCTCAAGTATGGCAACTGCAGATTTTGAGACTTGTCAGCCTCCATAATCATGGGAGCTAATTCCTTGTTTTATATAATATATAAATATATCTTCTATTGGTTCTGTTTTTCTGGAGAATCCTAACATAATACCAACACTGACCACAAATATTTCAAAGAAACCTTCATCTTATAGTCCTATACTGATATTTTAAAAGACATTATCTTAGCCCATACCAAGTTATAAACTATAAAATTTGATTGTCAAATTTTTTTTTAATTTGGTGGCTTCCCTGGTGGCACAGTGGTTAAGAAATGCCTGCCAATGCAGGGAACATGAGTTCCAGCCCTGGTCCTGGAAGGTCCCACATGCCACAGAGCAACTAAGCCCACATGCCACAACTACTGAGCCGGCATGCCACAACTACTGAAGCACGAGCACCTAGAGCCCGTGCTCCATAACAAGAGAGGCCACCGCAATGAGACACCCACGCACTGCAACAAAGAGTAGCCCCCACTTGCTGCAGCTAGAGAAAGCCCGCATCCAACAAAGACCCAATGCAGCCAAAAATTAAAAATAAAATAAATAAATTAAAAAAATAAAATTTAAAATTTTTCTAAAAACATGATCTGCTCTGAAGTTTTCTCATTCTGTGTTTGTATTTAGCTTTACATTCCTCATTAAAGAAAAAGTGTAGGCAATGTTTTTGTTTATATATATGTATATTTCCTTCATGGAAATTTGAGGTTCCAGTTCATGCTAGTTTATTCATTTCCCTTAAAAAAGTTAGATTTTAAACCTTAGGTTTCTCTTAGTTATAACATGTATTTTAACATCATCTTCTAACCTAGGAAGTAATGATGAGGGATAAAACATCTGAGAAACACCATTATCACCCCCTTAGTACACATATAACCATTCAATAGTATTATTTTAATATTTGAAGAGTAAAGTGGTCCAGATAAATTAATTATTAAATAATCTTGGAACATAATGAGAAAATGTTCTACAAAATCAAGATTTCTTCTATTTAAATAGATTCTTCCAGTGAAGTCTACAATGGACTCTTCCAAGGAAATTTTTGAAAGACTGCAATTATATTACGACTAAACACTGGTGTTAAGCAAACATAGAATACAATTTTATCTCACTGAGAAACTGATCATGTAGTTCTTTTCTATCTCTAATGTATGATCCTATCATTAAAATCAACTTATCAAATAGACATTCTTATTATTCTATTTCTTTACAGACTCAACAATTAAATGCCTCTAAAATTGCTTAGATAAGTTTACAATGTGACAGTTGCTATTTGATCCTTTGCTTCCTTCATAAACAATGATTATAGCATAGCATGAGCTTTCAAAGAGAAATAAAGAGACCCACCAAAAAAGTACATTAGTCAAAGGCATGGTAATAAAACTTTAAGTGAAAACAGCTATTTTATCCAAAAGCTTTACAACCATTGAGAGCACTTCAAACAGTCCATCACTCTTTCTTGTACCTTGAGAACAGAGACCATGTTTGATTCTGTGTATCTCCAGAGTCAAACAGTGACACATATTTGGAATACTGTATATAAATAGCTGTTGAATTAATGTTGAATTAATTCATTATAAATACCTAGGTTGGTCTTATGTCTTCCACTATAACGTCCTTAACTTCTAAGAGAATATTGACTTTTTAATATCGTATACATGTGTAATATCTTATACGTATTTACTTGAGACAATAAAGGGAGAGAAACAGTAGTTTTTTTGTTTTGGTTTGTTTTGGTCTGCTTCTCCACTAGAATACAAACCTCATGGGAACAGACTTTGTCTCTCTTTGTTACTAATATATGCCCAAATCCCATACCAGTGCCTGGGCCATATCAAGTAATCAAGAAATATTTATTGAATGAATGAATGAAAGATAATTTGAGATCAATGGTATTTCCTACCACTGTGGCTCATTCCATACAACATAATTGAGGGGTTAAAAAAAATGCTTGCTGAGTGGCAGTGAAAGGACAAATGAGGCTGGAGGGGATAAATACATCCCCACAGTTAAGTTATTTGCTCTAAGAATGCATCTAAGCCTTTTGTTTTCTGACAAAGAAAAGAGAAGTCTGCACTTACCCAAGAGGAAGGAAATGGGTAAATAACCTCAAAGGGGCTCCGTCCCAGGCAGCTACCACAGGCCCCGCGGCTTCGCCTTCACCTTGGCCTTCACGCCCGCCACGTTAAGCATGCCGCCCTCGCAGGTGCGAGGCCACCGTCGACAGCCATTTCACCCTGGAGCTCCACGCCTCTTTCGTGTGCCTGGCCGCGGCCTTTTACCTCGACCGCGACGACGTGGCCTTGAAGCACTTCAGCCGGTTCTTCCTGCGCCGCTCCCACGAGCACAGCGGGCGGGCCCGGGGCCTGAAGCGCCTGCAGAACCAGCGCGGGGGCCGCCTCAACTTCCAAGACATCAGGAAGCCAGTCCGTGACGAGTGCAAGAGCGGCCTCAAGGCCATGAAGTGCGCCTTGTTCCTGGAGAAGCCAGTGACCCGGAGCCTGCTCCACTGCACCAGCTGGCCACCGACAAGTGCGACCCCCACCTGCGCCACTTCCTGGCAACTCACTACCTCAGCCAGTAGGTGGCGTTCATCAGAGAGCTGGAGGGTCATGTCACCACCCCGAGCACGATGGGGGCCCAGGACGTCGACCTGGCAGGGTACCTCTTTGACAAGCTCACCCTGGGCGACAGCGACAAGAAGAACTGAGCCTGGACTGGACCTCCCCAGAGCCACGGGGAGACCAGAGCCCTGGTCACCGTGCCTGCCATGCAGACAGCAACAGTGCCCTTGCAGAAGAAGTTCACTTACGTTTTGGTTTTGGTTTTGTTTTTGCAACAAGTGCAGGACTCTTTTCCTGGACTTTATCACTTAAGTTTTGTTCTTCCAGTTTTTCCGTTTCTTCCAATAAAGTTATTGGTTCATAAATAAATAAAGGTCTCCGGTTGATTCATGTGGGCAAATCTCTCATTTTTAAGTTTTAAAACAGGTATCCAGGAGTTTCTGAACACAGCCATACCACAACCATATGCAGCTCAGGATCTCCACAGTGGGAGGGAGAAGGTGTTCCATGGGGCCCTGGAAAACACAAAATCAGTCTTCCCCTTATAAATAATGTAGGTATATGCGGGGTAGACTGGGGTGGGGTGGGGTGAGGTAGGGGTCCCTGGTGAATGTGGGTGCATGTGCGTAGTGAAAGTATAGAACCATAGCCTGGAAGTCATGATTGCAGTTGCCTCTGGGGAACAAGTGAAGGGAATGGGATTGGGCAGGGATTAAAATAAGGGTGTCTTCAGTTTCACCTGAAATGTTTATGTGCATTAATTATGCAAATACTAATGGTTAAGTATGAGTAGCAAGATGCGGGGTGGAGGGGTTTGGAAGTCTGAATGGTGGAGTATCTCTTTGACATGTTCACTCTGGGCAACGGTGACAATGGAAAAATGAGGGTTAGGCTGTCTTGCTCAGAAACACGGGTGTGACTTCCCATGGTCACCAATGCCTGGCACGCATGTTGTAATAACAAAACATCCACTTATATATGTTTTCTTTCTTTGTATCATATGTATATATGCATGCTTGTGTGTGTGTGTATAAATATATATATATGTATATACATACATACATATATATATATATATTTTTTTTTTTTTTTTAAATTCCAACCAGCAGCAGAGTTCATTTTGAAGTTCATTAGGAAGACGCCCTTTGTTGAAAAGCAGTCCGGCGATCACATTACTGGAAATGATATAGCTGCTTCCTAGACCTTTCCTGAGCCTGGCTCTATTTCTGCCCTTGGGTTTCATATATCCAACTTTGATTTAGTTTTTGTTATTTGCTACCAAGAGAACCTAAGCTAATATGTCTTATTATCAACACACTTTTACCAGCCTCCACTGTATCTACAGTAGAGTAAATAGCTCTTCTAGGGTACTAAATGACATTTTCCCCTTTATCCCTACTACAGAGTCCACTGCATGGAAAAAGGATCAAGGGTGGAAGGGATCAAATAAGAACAATCTCCCGAATGGAAACACAGAATACTGAAGCCTGCTACCATATGCATCTCTTCTCACCTAAAAGTGTTTTCCTCATAATTTACAGAATTTTAATTCCTCAGATCAGCCTTCCCAAGACTGTGTTCAGTATCAGCCAGTGCCTCAAAAACATTCACAAGTGTTCAGTGGAAAACTTGTATTAATCGAATTAGCAGGATTTTTTGTTTTGTTTTTTCAGTTTTTGTTTACTCTAGGAATTTTATGTCTGATGTAAAGAATATACATTTTGAATGTATACCATGGGGATAAAATAGTCAGTGTTTCCCAAACATTCTGATCATGGGATTCTTTTTCTACCAAATCTCACAAAACAGTATTCCAAAGAAAACAGCTTTGGAAACAATGTTAAAAGGTCCCACTGTGGGCTTCTCTGGTGGCGCAGCAGTTAAAAATCCATCTGCCAATGCAGGGGACACGGGTCCGATCCTTGGTCTGGGAAGATCCCACATGCCGCGGAGCAACTAAGCCCATGTGCCACACTACTGAGCCTGTGCTCTAGAGCCCGCAAGCCACAACTACTGAAGCCTGTGCACCTAGAGCCCGTGCTCCGCAACAAGAGAAGCCACCGAAATGAAAAGCCCATGCACCACAATGAAGAATAGCCCCCACTTGCCGCAACTAGAGAAAGCCCGCATGCAGCAACCAAGTCCCAACGCAGCCAAAAAATAAAATAAAATAAAACTAAAGTGAAAAAAAAAAAAAGGTCCCATCGTGTGTTGTTCCAGAAGCACATACCTGGTAGCTAAACTTCATTCACTTTCACTTAGAGATCATTATGAGAAACTGGAACCTTTGCTGTGAAGGTTTCAGCACAGTAAGCTTTGGACAGTAAGTGTAATGCAAGGCCCTCACCATGACAGTGGGTAGATATCACACACATCCATTCAGATGTGTCACTCTCTGCTATTTACAAGCTCTGTGTTTGATCATGTTACATACTTTAATTCACAATTTCTTTATCTGTAAAATATGGGTAACGATAATCAAATTTAATCCAGTATCTGTAATAATGAGGTAATGCAGATTGAACAGCCCAGAGATATATAATATTGATGTATCACTTTTCATTACCTCTCATTAAATGATTTATTTATACATATGTATACACACACACACACGCCACAGAGAGTGAGATAAGCCACCAGCTGCTGCTTCATATGGTCTACTTCCTTAAGATTATACCGTTGATCCTACTTCATGTATTAATTTTCAAAGAAGGAATTATATGTAACATTTACTAGCACTTAGCTACAAAAGAAATACAAATATGAAGAGCTTATAGAACAAGTTTGATGTTAGTACCTATAAAATACCTGTCATATAATAGGTGCTCAATAGAAATATGCTGAATGAATGAATAAGAGCTAATCATTGACATGGAGTCAGAACTTATTGTCTAATATCAGTTGTGTAACTATTAGTTCTGTAACATTTTTAAATTAATGAAGGGAACTGAAAGTCAAAACAGTTTTTACAGATTATAGCATGAGAATTTTTATTAGTTGACTCTGCATTTATCACGAATAATACTGTGATAGCTAATTTTTATATGTCAACTTCAAAGGGCCAGTGGGTACCCAGATATTTAGTCAAATATTATTGTTTGTGCCTGAAAGGGTGTTTTTCCATGAGATTAACATTTGAAATACTAGACGAAGTAAAGCAGATTGCTTTCCTTAAAGTCGATGAGCCTCATCCAATCATTTGAAGGCCTGAATAAAATAAAGATGCTGACCTTCCTCTGAGTAAGCGGGAACTCCTCTTGCCTGACTGCCTTGGAGCAGGAACATGGTTTTTTTCCTGCCTTCAACTTGAATTTCCTGGGTCTTGAGCCTCCTGGCCTTTGGACTGGACCTACACCATGGACTCTCCTGGGTCTCAAGTATGGCAACTGCAGATTTTGAGACTTGTCAGCCTCCATAATCACGTGAGCTAATTCCTTGTTTTATATAATATATAAATATATCTTCTATTGGTTCTGTTTTTCTGGAGAATCCTAACATAATACCAACACTGACCACAAATATTTCAAAGAAACCTTCATCTTATAGTCCTATACTGATATTTTAAAAGACATTATCTTAGCCCATACCAAGTTATAAACTATAAAATTTGATTGTCAAATTTTTTTTTAATTTGGTGGCTTCCCTGGTGGCACAGTGGTTAAGAAATGCCTGCCAATGCAGGGAACATGAGTTCCAGCCCTGGTCCTGGAAGGTCCCACATGCCACAGAGCAACTAAGCCCACATGCCACAACTACTGAGCCGGCATGCCACAACTACTGAAGCACGAGCACCTAGAGCCCGTGCTCCATAACAAGAGAGGCCACCGCAATGAGACACCCACGCACTGCAACAAAGAGTAGCCCCCACTTGCTGCAGCTAGAGAAAGCCCGCATCCAACAAAGACCCAATGCAGCCAAAAATTAAAAATAAAATAAATAAATTAAAAAAATAAAATTTAAAATTTTTCTAAAAACATGATCTGCTCTGAAGTTTTCTCATTCTGTGTTTGTATTTAGCTTTACATTCCTCATTAAAGAAAAAGTGTAGGCAATGTTTTTGTTTATATATATGTATATTTCCTTCATGGAAATTTGAGGTTCCAGTTCATGCTAGTTTATTCATTTCCCTTAAAAAAGTTAGATTTTAAACCTTAGGTTTCTCTTAGTTATAACATGTATTTTAACATCATCTTCTAACCTAGGAAGTAATGATGAGGGATAAAACATCTGAGAAACACCATTATCACCCCCTTAGTACACATATAACCATTCAATAGTATTATTTTAATATTTGAAGAGTAAAGTGGTCCAGATAAATTAATTATTAAATAATCTTGGAACATAATGAGAAAATGTTCTACAAAATCAAGATTTCTTCTATTTAAATAGATTCTTCCAGTGAAGTCTACAATGGACTCTTCCAAGGAAATTTTTGAAAGACTGCAATTATATTACGACTAAACACTGGTGTTAAGCAAACATAGAATACAATTTTATCTCACTGAGAAACTGATCATGTAGTTCTTTTCTATCTCTAATGTATGATCCTATCATTAAAATCAACTTATCAAATAGACATTCTTATTATTCTATTTCTTTACAGACTCAACAATTAAATGCCTCTAAAATTGCTTAGATAAGTTTACAATGTGACAGTTGCTATTTGATCCTTTGCTTCCTTCATAAACAATGATTATAGCATAGCATGAGCTTTCAAAGAGAAATAAAGAGACCCACCAAAAAAGTACATTAGTCAAAGGCATGGTAATAAAACTTTAAGTGAAAACAGCTATTTTATCCAAAAGCTTTACAACCATTGAGAGCACTTCAAACAGTCCATCACTCTTTCTTGTACCTTGAGAACAGAGACCATGTTTGATTCTGTGTATCTCCAGAGTCAAACAGTGACACACATTTGGAATACTGTATATAAATAGCTGTTGAATTAATGTTGAATTAATTCATTATAAAT